>NC_064921.1:820754405-821076071 GCF_023897955.1 Schistocerca gregaria | reverse complement strand
GAGACATTTTACTTAAAATCTAATTTCAGTAGATCCGTCAGTGTGCCGTAATAATATATTACACAACTTTCAATCTTACCTACAGACAGCCAATAACATTGGGCAATATGAAATATTGCGTCTTTCTCTGACATTTAGTTCCCACAAGTATGCCGTGAAAATGTTGTCGAGTAATATGTATGCGTGCACCCAGAAATGTACTCATTACGTGAAATACACTAATATGCACAACCCTTAAATTTAACATAACGTTATAAACTAACTAACCTCAAACACATGTACACCAGCTGTAAGATTTGAATATTGCGAGGGCTACAGTTCTCGACCGGTCAGAACAAAGTACACCTTTAATAGGTGTGTCAGCACACAGCGTAATGGATTTGCAAATATCTTCATTTCGTTAAGTTATGTATGTACTACGTCAGGAACATGACGCTATACAACGTGGTTAATCCACTGAATGACTGAGAGCAAGTATGGCTATTAATTTACTAAATAGTAAAAAAATTATAAGGTGCGGAATGGAGTGAACAGTACATTTATGTGTTCGTACTGTTCCAATGACAACATTGTCTTAAAAATTAAATAAAAACAGACCTGATTGCGTTTCCATAATTTTCATTTGTTAGCAAACCGGTTTCGGCTCGTTCCTCGCACCATCTTCAGGCTTTTTCTGCCGTTTTGGGTGCTGGTTAAAGCAGACGGAGCGAGAGCCGTGTAATTACGGTTCTTTAGCATTTTATACCGATCGCTATGCTCCATCTACAAAATGCTTTCTAAAATTTTGAAAACATTCTCGTAGATGGACCAAATATTATGACTGGAGAAAATTTTGTTTTAACGGGAAACGAGATTGACAAAATATTATGACCGGAGAAAATTCTGTTTTAAAGAGAAACCAGATACCGTACTGTATTGAAACTTCCTGGCAGATTTAAACTGTGAGCCGGACCGAGACTCGACCTCGGGACCTTTGCCTTCTGGAAGGTAGGAGACGAGGTACTGGCAGAAGTAAAGCAGTGAGGACGGGGTGTGAGTCGTACATAGGTAAGTCGGTTGCTAGAGCACTTGACCGCAAAAGGCAAACGTCCCGAATTCGAGTCTCGGTACGGCACACAGTTTTAATCTGCCAGGAAGTTTCATGTCAGCGCACACTCCGCTGCAGAGTGAAAATCTCATACCGTACTACATTATTTATCCAGCTAAGAGTCTTATTAACGTAGCAGCCTTTTTCAAAAATCCTCGCTGTGACTGCAGCTCACACGGCTGCAGTATTCCAAGATAGTATGGCGAGTCTGGTATTGGACGATAATATGCTGAAAACGTTTTTAGGTCCGTTATACATCTCAGGTAGAGACACGACTCCGATACTGGCGCAGCTGTCGGCGTGAGCTTGATGTCGTGGAATTGCAGGTCCAGATATGCATAATTTGAAACATTCGGTCGTATGTTCGTATATTCTTCTGCTCAGTGTAACTTGTGATACAATTTCAATTTAGTGACTTACACGACACAGTTTTAGATTTACTCACGTAAAAGTACAGTCTTCGAAACACTCAAACGACGTACCTTGCACACACATCGTTCCTGCAGTGACCTACCGATTTGTGCCCAAAAACTGTCTCAGTTTATTCAAGAATAAAAGTGCGACACACAGTTCACATTATATTGCTTGCTCTCTTTCTGCAGTTCCCATCAATACGCACACGTATATTTATCCGTGAGTTAACGCACGAAAACCAACACATCAGCCATGCCACGTGTCTGCAGTCCGCTTTCTCATGTTACTCACTCACTCGATTGTTCAGTCTCTACAGGGTCTTTTCTTTTCACCATGTACTCAGAGTATACTGAAAAAGTGTCTAATGGACATACGTCCGAATGTGTATGGTTTCCACGCTAGAGATCATTTATTCAATCATACTTTGATACAGAGACTGCGGTCTAATACGCTTAGTTTTCTCCTAGAGGGTGGTACAGTTCCTCAGATGTCATGTCCTAGAGCCCTCTTCTGCCATAGTAATTGGTAACGGTGTGTCCGATTCACTTCTCTGTGTGATTCATGTTGGAGTGGGTGTAATACAGTGTTGTACACAATGGTTCCGACATAGTGGTCACTTGGGGAAAGGCAAATGGCAATGGGTTGGGAGGGGGGGGGAGGGGGAGCAGCAACATTGTACCAGGAGAGCTATCCTCACCGACAGTAGCCACAGCATTCAATATTTGCAACAGTGTATCGCCATCTGTCTGACACAGGGTCGTTTCAGGAAACAGGAAACCATGGAGAACGTACCCGAAATGTTCCAACACCAGACTTGGAAGAAAATATGATTAACACATCAGGAAGGCGACCGCTGTGTCAGTACCATTCGGTTTGCCCGCCAGTAAAGGGTAAGCCAGACGACCGTGTGGAACTTTCTCTATATCAGTTGTTACTGCCCTCATCACTTCAGACGTGTGGAGGGCGTTCTAGAGACAGACTTTCCACATCGGGAGCAGTTTCTTCACTGGTTTCTTCACCAGGCAACCACGATTCTGGGATTTGTGCCCTATTCACAGCTGAGACCACCTTTACGAGGAGTGGTACGTTCAACTTCCTCATCAGTGATTTGTGCTATAATATGCAGAACCCCCATGGTATTCTGACATCGAATTATCAGCATCGGAGCAGCCGGAATGTGTGGGCCGGAATAATTGACGATATTCTTTTGACACCAGTCTTCCTTCAGCGTCGCCTAACGGGCCGGAACTATCGGCGTTTCTTGCGGGTGACTTTGCCTCCCTTACTGGAAGAACTGCCATTGATGATTCGAAGGGTTACGTGGCGGCTACATGATGGTTCTCCAGCCTACTGGACGCATCTTAATCGTGTCTTGGCAGGTCGGTGGACCGAACGAGGGTGTCCAGTTGCATGGCCTCACGTTCACCGGATCTCAACCGGTGTGCTTTCCGGTTATGGGGCCATCTCAAAAGTATCCTGTACACAGAACCCATTCCAGATATGCAGACAAGGAAGGAGGAGATTCATGCTGAATTTGACACTGTTCGTATGCAGCCTGGCCCACGTGAACGTGTGATTCAGAGCATGCTACAGCGCGTACATACATACCTTGAGGCACTCAAAATCGTTTTCAACACATACAGTAGCTATGACTGCATGGTGGCGCGTGCATTAGACCACAGTCTGTGTAACAGTGTATGATCGAATACCCGGGAATCATGACTTTCCGGACATAACTTCATTTGACCTTTTCTGTTCCGTATCCTTTCATCGATAAAATCCATATACTTTGTACACGGGGGGAAAAAATCACCCTGTGTTGTCGAAAATGGACCGTTTTATAGCATAGATAATTATAAACAGAAACAATGAAAAATCAATGTTCAGGTGGAACTACTATCTGAACGTCTGATGTTTGCTACTAAACAAAATGAATGAAACAAAACAATAAAGGCAAAAATTAATTATGAAGGCTCCCTAGAGCTATAACTTCAATTTTTTAAAATTGTTTTGTTTTTCTACTATAATGACATGTCTGAAACGGTCTGTAAATGCTCTACGGATGAATAAACAACTAATTAACAGTGCCTCGATAGACAAAGTCTGAAGCATTGAACATACTGTAGAACATCCTTCTTTTGCGAACTTTATCTTGATAAAATGCTGCTTTCGATATCTTAAACCATTGTTCAAATATAACATTTGTATGCTTTGTGATTTTTCATCGTAATGTAATATTGACCTTTTTATTTTTTTAGATTTTCTGAAGTCAGTATGTCCATTCCTGAACCGAGTTCCGGAAGACCAGAAGGATACTTTCTTAGATGATTGGCTACAGCGTATGGAGAAACTGAATGGATTATCAAAGGTCGTTGGAAGGAGTGAAGAGCCGAAATACTACATCCACTTTAACTTAATGGTGGCTATGGCCAGAAAACTGTAATTACGAGTTTTGCACCACCGCTTGAACAAGAAACAATATTTAATAACGGAAATGACAAACAACACAGAGCACAAACAGAATTCCCCGGCTAGTCTGTTGTTAATAGAGAAGTATACTATAGACATTTATATGTAATTATCTTCCCGTAAACTGGTTGGAAAAGCCTCTCAGGTGTAAATGGAACTATAAGAGTATCCTGATCTGTACAGTTTTGACGATACTCCTGTCAAAGATATTCCAACTGTGCTAGTGTTCCGTTTTTAATTACCAGGATATCAACATGACGCTCCTTTGCTTCCTTAATTCGTTGGCTTCTCTCT
The DNA here is from genome assembly GCF_023897955.1 of Schistocerca gregaria. NCBI lineage: Eukaryota > Metazoa > Arthropoda > Insecta > Orthoptera > Acrididae > Schistocerca > Schistocerca gregaria. The sequence goes on along the minus strand of NC_064921.1, from coordinate 821,071,807 downwards.
CACATTAACATCAGAGCCATAAATGATTGGTTTCGCACCTCTGTCGAAATGAAGAACTACTAAAGGTTTGCTGCTTTAGTATAAACACCAACAGAAGTGTAAGCAGAAAGCTTACCAATCGAACGGAGTGAAGTAACCGAACAGAGAGACTTCTAAACTTTTGCACCTTTAGTCGTTCTTCATGTCGACAAGGGTGGCGAAAGGAAATATATTGTTAAGAAGAGTTGTAATATATACCTTCACTGGTATTCACTGGAAGATGCAGCTCAGATTATTACGAAAGGGTTTACTACTGCATAATTTATTCTCATAGCAACTTCTGTGAACCCTGCAATACCAACAATGCCACAAGCAAAAAGTTTACCCCGCAAATAGTGTGAACTAATAGGGCGCGCTGAAAAGTAATGTCTCCGATTCTCTATGTGAAAACTTTTACAACTTTTTAAATAATCCAACCTTATGAAGATAATGCATCTTCATTTTTCATGCCTACATATTTATTTCAGAACGTAGGCACCCTGGGGAATAATACATTTCTTCCAAAGAGGGACATGTTTGTTAATATCGTCACTGCAGAATGTTTGACTTAGTTGACGGAGCCACACCCGCACCTTTGGTGGCACCGCTTCATCCCTATCAAATTGAAGTCCTCAAAGGTGTTCTTTAAGGTTTTGAAACAGCTGGAAACTGGATGGAGCCAAGTCGACATTGTATCGAGGATGGTCGATGACGGTGAAACAAAGACGTCGGATTGTTGCAGATGTCGCAGCCCTCGTGTGTGGTCTGGCATTGTCGTGCTAAAGGACAGGGTGCTCCATATGCGGACAAACTCTTGGATTTCGCGCTTTCAGGTTTCTGAGTGTCTCGCAGTACACTGACACTGTTACGTTACACATCGCCATGCTGCATACTATAGTTTGGATCCCTCTAGCGGCAGAGTGTTGCAACTTGCGTCAGCGATGTGGAAAAGTCTACCGGCTAGTATCAGTGTCTGTAATAACCGACATTGAAAAAAAATATTTAAAAAAATTCCGAGGCATTACTTTTCAACGCACCCTAGTAATCGGACAGTGTGGTATTTCAAGTTAACGGTCGATCAGGAAAGCAATCTTCATCGAAGCTCTTTGTTGCGCAATATTTGATATCTATGCATATCTAAATGTTTTCAGAGTGGGCAGTAGTGGCATGAATTTATTTAGGATTGTGAAGAAAGTGCCACTAGAAAACTTAAAGTGCTTACATTTCTAAGTAGAATAAGCTGGAGAAGTGTCACAATGGAAAATGACATCAAACCTGTGCATTAACATTATCGCAAATAATGTAAGGTACGAGAGCGAAAGAAATACTTTACTGAAACTTACTGGCAGATTAAATGTGTGTGCCGGACCGAGAATCGAACTTGGGGCGTTTGCCTTTCGCGGACAAGTGCTCTACCAAGCTACCCAAGCACTACTGATGACACGTCCTCACAGCTTCAGTTCTGCAGTACCTCGCCTCCTACTTTCCAAACTTCACAGAAGCTCTTCTTCGAACCTTTCAGAACTAGCACTCCTGGAAGAAAGGATACTGCGGAGACATGGCAATGTTTCCAGCATGATATTTTCAATCTGCAGAAACAAGTTTTTATAAAATGGATTAATGTGTTTAAATGACCTTTATCAAACCCCGAATGTCTTCCTGAACGTGGAGAGTCACTCCATCTACATCTACATCTACATGGATACTCTGCAAATCACACTTAAGTGTCTGGCAGAGGGTTCATCGAACCAATGTCATAATTCTCTATTGTTCCAATCTCGTACAGCGCGTGGAAAGAGCGAACATCTATATCTCTCCATAGGAGCTCTGGTTTCCCTTATTTTATCATGGTGTTCGTTTCCCCCTATCTAGGTCGGCGTCAACAAAATATTTTAGTTTTCGGAAGAGAAAGTTAGTGATTGGAATTTTGTGAGAAGATTGTTACGCAGCGAAGACGCCTTTGTTTTAACGATGTCCATCCTAAATCCTGTATCATTTCAGTGACGCTCTCTCCACTATTTCGCGTTAGTACGAAAAAGGCTGCTCTTCTTTGAACTTTTTTATGTACTCTGTCAGTCCTATCTCGTAAGGATCCCACATCTCACAGCAGTAGTCTAAAAGAAGATGGACAAGCGTAGTGTAGGCAGATCTGTCACATTTTCTAAGTGTCCTACCAATAAAACGCAGTCTTTGGTTAGCTTTCCCAATAACATTTTCTATGAGTTCTTTCCAATTTAAGTTGTTTGTTATTGTAATTCCTAGGTACTTAGTTGAATTTAGTGCCTTTAGATTAGACTGATTTATCGTGTAACCGAAGTTTAACGAACTCCTTTTAGCACTCATGTGCATGACCTCACATTTTTCGTTATTTAGGGTGAATTGTCAATTTATGCACCATTCAGATATCACTTCTAAATCGCTTTGCAATTTGATTTCATGACTTTGCTAATCGATAAACGACAGCGTCATCTGCAATATTCATTTAAGATCTCTGCCATTGATTCTGTATCGCTCTAGTCGCTTTTCGGCTATTTAAGCACATGACACTGTGGAGAGAGGGGTCATCTCCTCCAGTTGGCTGATGACACCGCCTTCCTAGCCCTTTATCCTAACCTTCAACGGTCCCAACGTACCCTCCAAATAGACCAATTCACTGCTTGGTGCAACCAGTGGTTCCTCCGTATCAACCCCTCAATGTCCCAGGCGATCATCTCCATGATCTCTACCTCACCATTTATGGCCATCTTATCCACCTCACTCCTACCCTTATATACCTTGGCCTCACCCTCGACCGCCACCTCACCTGGACTCCCCATCTCCTTACCATCCAACACAAAGCTCACAATAGACTCCGCCTCCTGAGACTGCTGTTTGGCTGGACATGGGGCTGCAACTTTCCACCTTCTTTCACACCTACAAATCCTTGATGCACCCCATCCTTTGTTACGCCAGCGTGGCTTGGATTTCCGCCCCTCCCAGGTTCTACAAATCGATCCAAATCCTCGAATACCGTGCGCTCCACCTTGCCTTCTGCAACGGCCTTACATCCAGCATGCACATCCTCTACAACCTCTTACCATTCCCCCCCATTCTTCTTTTCCTTTAACACATCTGCACACTATATATTGTCCGCCACATTGATCTCCCTCACCCCCTCGTGTCTCCCTTCCTCTCCATCCCTAGCCCGTATCTGTGCCTTTACAGCTGTGTTCCACCCTCTTTCCATCTCCACAAACCTCTGCCTCCTTTCCCAATGCAATTTCAACCATCTACCCCTCCCGGATGATGAGCTTCACCCTGACATGTACCCTTCCTACCAACTCTAACCCCATCTTCATCCTGCCTCATCCTCAGGGCTCCCTCTTCTCCCCCTCCCTTCATGTGTCTTTCCCCTCCTACTCCCCCTCCCGCTCTTGTGCACCCCTTCAGTGTCGCTGCACTCACTCCTGCCTTGTCTTCCCTCTTCATATCCTGCCCCACCAGTTTCCTGCCTCTTGGTGTAGCCGTTGACACCCGTACTCTTTTAATCCCACCCCCTCCCCTGCTGTCCCTTGCTCTCCCCTCCTTTTCCATCCTTTCTGGCGTCTCCTTAGGCAGATCCCACCTGTCAGTTTTATTCTTCATCGTATGTGCTCCAGTTAGGTTTAAGGTGTGTTGTTCTGGAGTGTTTTTAACACTGTGACTGACTTTTAACCTGTGCGTTTGCCTTCAGTGTCTTCTTAGTGTTTTGAGAATTGCCAACTGCGTTTTTTAACTTTATGTCAACTTTTTATTTGCCCCTCCATGAACGTCTCCAGGTCAGTGTATTTTTACCTCCATTATCTCCTCTTACTCTGTCTTATGTCAACCTTTCTTATCGCCTTATATGTAACATTTTACTCTCGTATTATTGTCATGTCACTCGGCTGAAAAGCGGCGGACTGTGCCGCTGACAGCCCTCCCCTGCTCATAAGGCGCAGGCAAATGAAATCACAATAAAGAAAAAAATGAGTAGATGGTTGGTTTTGGTCGGTTGGTTGGCGCTCCGGTGTGCAGTCTGGTTGTCGACGGTCGCTCTTCATGCATTCTCTGCCTGTTTCTGTCATGTGGGCAGTGGGGCTGCGGATGGAGACTTGCGTGTGGTCTGCGTGTGTGTATTGCGTCTTGTGAGAGGGCGATGTTCTCGTCTGTGCTGCTAAACGATGTGAAGATGTGACAGTGCCCTTCGTATACATCCGCCTGCAACCAGATACGCCAAAGAATCAAACGGGTTGATTTATTCAGGTTCTTAGAGTTCTTCTGTATACATGTTTACTGAGTTTCGTGCTGTTTGCAGTTAAGAGAGCTTATGGTGTTTGGACTCCCTTGTAATCTGTTTCGTATTGACCACTGGGGCACAATGTATTGAACAGTGGTTACCTGTCTGAATGAGGTTTGCCTGTTTTGGTTTTATGTTGGTGTTTCCGTGGTGTAATTAGCGGTGCGCGTCCTCTGTTGTAGCTGATCGTTTAACTGGGGGACGACGCCTTGACGGCGGCCAGTTTGAATTGTAACTGATAGCGCGGTCGCAGTGTTTGCCAGTAGACACCAGTTCTTCGGTGAATCTAAGTTGAGTATTTCATTATTTGTTCCTGGTGACGCCGAGGCGTCCGTCTTTCCTTCTTCACCTTTCCTTTCAGCTTTCATCCAAGCTCGATCTGAGTTGTAGTTTCCGCAAACCCCTGATATGGTACTTCTTGTCACTGAAATTTTGTAATATCTAAAATATGCCTTTCATTCTACTGTGTTATTAATGTCTTACTGCAGCTATATCTTAGAAATTTGTCTTGCTTCTGTGGGAGTGTATGTCAGTAAACCATTTATTGTTTTTATAGTTCTTAAGATTTATCTAAAGAGGGTTCTGAAATTATTTGTGTGCGATGGGCTTTGGCGCCCATAGACATTGTGTCTGTTTGGTAATGTTTTAATTATTAGGGTAATTATGTACATTATTCTGGAGTAACAGCAGTCTGCTGTTGCCATGCAATTGTTAAATAAAAGATGTTGGGAACTATAAGCCAGGGTGAGTGTTTCATTGATAATTAATGCCTTGTCTTCATTGGGTTGAAGTATGTTTGAGCGGGTGTCCCACGTCACAATGAAGTTGATGGTAGAATCAAAAATTGAAGATGGCGTTCGTGGAAAACTAAAAATTACAAGAGGTGAAACTAACCCAGTTCTGCTATTGGGCAATTAAAAGCAATTAAATTAGAGAAATTTAAAAATCCAAAATCGTTGGAAGTATGCCAGTTATACCTTGCAAGACTGCTGACTCTACAGTCCGAGACGACGCTATGGTCAAAAGTATCTGAACGATTTGGATTTTGTGCTGCATTCAAAGGCACTCGATTATACAACCCAATATGATTTTTGATTCTGTGAAATTTTCACTTTTCTTGGAGAACTTTTTCGTACTGATTTCGGATCTGTTATCAATTTTTTTGCATCGAGTTCAGCATTTTCACAAGCGATGTAAACTCATTTTTCATTTAGATTTATGTTTCACCAGGAGAATTTTTTTTTGCCAGTAAGGAAAATTGTATTTTAATAACATGGAGTAGCTGGCTACACTTGTGACAACCATCTCACTGTTAGGGGGAAGCATTAATTGATTGTGGACATGGTACAGTGTCGTGAGTCTACATTTGTATTGTTAGATGTATTTTTCTAGTTTCTTATAAATGAGTTTCAACAAGTGTTTGAATAACAGAAACGTATTCTATTATATTTGTGTTAACTATGTAATTGGTAAGAAAAGACTGGCCGTTAATAGTTTTGTGAAAATTGTCTGCTAAACAACCTTTTTTCGTGTAAGACTTGGCCGTACGTATGTTGAGGGACTGAGATTGTGGAATAATGTGACGAGGAAATCAGTACTTTTTGCAATTTGCGTAGTGTAGTGAGAGCTTCAAAACCATATATATCGTTGTTGTTGTTGTTGTATGGTTATTGTTGGAACCAAAATGAAAGAAGGATATAAAATATCCTAATATTTCTTCGCCCTTACGAGCAGTTATGCATTGTGAATCTCTCCCTATTCCAAACCAACATACGATTCTTAAGAATTTGCGACAGGAGAACAGCTCCAAAAATGAATGTGGTGATGGTGATGATTACAAGCTAGAAAAAGACTATGTATCATAATTATTTAGTGAAAACGATTTAAGTGATTTAACACGTGACTTGACTCTGACAAGAGATCTTGCCAAACTGTACGGGCTTAGACTCCAAGCCAAACATCTCTTACCTGGAGACTCATTCCCTTTGTACGGGAACAGAGAAACAGAATAAGTAAAATTATTTATAGAAGAACATATGGCTCTTTGTTGTGACACTGAACGCTTATGATCCAAATCAGTGGAGGTTATTTATAGTCTTGTCAAAACATAGCTGAAAGATGTACTTTTATATAATGGAAATTTGTTTGGCTCAATACTAGTTGCACACTCAGTGTACCATAAGGAGATGAACTGTTCCGTATGCGGTACTATTGCCTCGGTTTGCATTAGCAGCCCAAGGCCATCCGGTGCCTTGACTGCCTATTGTTTTCTGCTCTTTCCTCTCTGGAGGCAGAGGTGGTTATTGGCAGCAGTCAAGACACAGAGGAGAGCAGTCATCTGGTCCTTGGTCGCTACCACTTGTTAGCTCAAGAAGAGCTTTTCCACAACCTCTCAATGTGGTTGTCTATGGGCCCACCGCACACAGTGAGTGATTGCTGCCCTGGAGTAGTGTGACTTCTGGGAATGGAACAGCCTGAATTTAACGGCCGCTATTATAGCGCGTTGACTCAAGTTCGTAGTACGGAAGGAATCCGTGTATACTTCTGTATGAAACAGATACTTTGTCTTGGAGTGGCCATATCGCCATTTTCTAGTTACTATGTAAACGGATTGTGCACCGATAGAGTTTGAAAGTAGGATGTTCATAGCGTCTTTTGGAGAGTTGGCAATTGATTCTATTGCTGCGTGCATACAGCAACTTTGAGATATTATTATTGGGAGTTATAGCGAGCGAACTGTTAGCTGTTGGTAGCAGCAGGACGCAGTCGGGCGTGGGGAGAAGCCGCGCGTCAGGAGAGGTTGCAGCCCGCCCTGATCGTGATGGTGGCGCCGGGGGAGAGCTCTGTATTAGTCGAGGATTTCCGGTAATTTGCAATTTGGTGCGCCTAGTTGAGCGCTGAAGAGATTTTCTCGATTTTGTGTGTGCATACATTGAAAGTAATATTCATATCTTTGTTGTCACCAGATACGTAATTATTGATGTACGAAATTGTAGAATAATTGATGTTTTCAAAATGTTCAAGGAAAAGAAAGGTCTGATTGAGGTTTATCAATATGTGAATCGTCATTGTTCGGAATATAGCGAATTAAAAGTTTTTATTCATTTTCACCGGTTAAGGTTTGTTGACTAAACCACTCCTTACATTTAATTTCTATGAAAAAAGGGGAGAGGTTGCATCATTAGTTGTGAACATGCGTTGCACTCTGCATGGAAAGCAGAGAATTATTTTTGCATGGTGCTGGATGCAGAATATTCAAGCAGTTGCAGCGGAAAGAGAGATAAGTTATCTGTTGCGTGCAGGAACATTACAATATAACTGTATATTTTAAAAATTGCGGTCACATACAAAAGACTTAATTTTTCCTGGTGTAGCGGTAGCAGCATCGGTCCCGAGTTCGAAAACTGCCACAGCTTAAATATTGATTGATAATGACCGTTGACAGCTGAAGATTTCCAGCATAGGATGTCACCCTCATCCTTCCAGCAGCCATTTCAAAGAGGACGTAGGAACAGACAGAGAGTCATGGCACTCTCTTGTCCTTGGGATGGGAAACTGCACCTAGGGGCGGAAGTATCAGCAATGAATAACGGCAAGAGAATTCAGAAGGCAATGGAAACCATGCATTAAAGACACGTAACGTGTATCCACAGGACATCTGACCTGTAATTGAAAAGGTGTCATGATGATCTCGCTATTGGCAAAAGATTCCGGAATAGTCTCGATTCTGGAATAGTCTCGTATCTCCAGGAACTGACTGCCAAAGAGAACGCGACAATGTGAACAAGATTGAATAACAAACGAAAGAATAACGTTCACGAGTTGGGGCGTGGATAATCAGACGCTTGAACGAGGTAGGCAAGCTAGAACATCTTAAAAGGGAAATGCAAAGGCTCAATCTAGATATGGTAGGGAACAGTGAAGAGAAGTGGAAAGAAGACAGGGATTTCTGGTCAGATGAGCATACGGTAATATAAACAGCAGCAGAAAATAGTGTAACGGGCGTAGGATTCGTTATGGCTAGCAAGGTAGGGCAGAGAGTAAGTTACTGTGAACAGTTCAGTGATAAGGTTATTCTCATCACAACCGACGGTAAACCAACATCGATAACAATAGTTTAGGTACACATGCCGAGGTCAAAAACCAAACACAAAGAGAGAGAGAAAGCGTATGATGATACTGAACAGATAATACACTACGTAACGAAGATGAAAATCTAATAGTCATGGGGGAGTGAAATGCAGCTGTAGGGGAAGAAGTAGAAGAAAATGTTACAGGTGAATGTGGGCTTGGGACAAGAAAAGAGAGAGGAGAAAGACTAATTGAGTTCTGTCATAAATTTCAGTTAGTAATAGCCAATACTCTGCTCGGAACCACAAGAGGAGGAGGTATACTTGGAAAAGGCCAGGTGATACGGGAAGGTTTCAGTTTGATTACATCATGGTGAGTCAGAGATTCCGAAATCAGATACTGGATTGTAAGACGTACCCGGAGCAGATATAGACACAGATCACAATGTAGCAGTGATGGAGAGTAGGCTGAAGTTAAGACATTAGTCAGGAAGAATCAATACGCAAGGAAGTGGGATACAGAATTACTAAGGAATGATGTGCTACGCTTGAATTTCTCTAAGGCTATAGGTACTGCCATAAGGTATAGCTCAGTAGGCAGTACTGTTGAAGAGGAGTGGACATCTCAAAAGGGCAATCATAGAAGTTGGAAAGAAAAACATAGGTACAAGGAGGATATCTGCGAAAAAACCATGGGTAACAGAAGAAGTACTTCAGTTGATCGAAGAAAGACGGAAGTATAAAAATGTTCCGATACATTCAGGAATACAGAAATACAATTCGCTGAGGAACGAGATACATTAGAAGCGCAGAGGAAGTAAGACGAAATGGCTGCAGGAAAAAAGTAAAGGAATCTAAAAAGGAAATAATTGACCGAAGGACTGACTCAGAATAGAGAAAAGTCAAAATAACCTTCAGTGAAATAAAAAGAGGAGTCGTAACGTTTAAAGCGAAACGTAAATTCGACTGTTGAATGCAGAGGATACAGCGGACAGGTGGAAAGAGTCATTGAGCGCTCTATGAGGGAGAACATTTGTCTGATGTGATGGAAGAAGAAACAGGGGTCGATTGAGAAGAGATAGTGGGTCCAGTATTAGAATCACAATTTAAAAGAGCTTTGGGGGAATTGAGATCAAATAAGGCAGAAGGGATGGATAACATTACATCAGAATTTCTATAATCATCTTGATAAGTGGTAACAAACCGACTTTTCACGTGTAGAATGTATGAGTCTGGCGACATCAACACAGTTCCGAGTATTGCAAGAGCTGACAAGTACGAGAATTAACGCACCATCAACTTAACAGCTCATACATTCCGGTAAATGATCAGAATAATATATATAAGAATGAATAGGAAAATTGAGGATGTGTTACATGACGATCAGTTGCGGTTTATGATAGAAACAGGACTAAAGAAAAATCAAGACACGTTCGTAGGATTTGTAGACCTGGAAAAAGCGTTCGTCTATGTAAAATAGTGCAAGAAATTCGAAATTCCAAGAAAATAGAGGTAGGCTATAGGGACAGACAGGTAATATAAAGTATGTACAAGAGCCAAGAGGGAATACTAACAGTGGACGACCAAGAACGAAGTGCACGGGTTAAAAAGCGTGTAAGGTGAGGATGTAGTTTTTCGCCTCTTCTGCTCAATCTGTACATCGAAGAAGCAATGATGGAAGTAGAAGAAAGGTTCAGCAGTGGGATTAAAATTCAAGGTGAAAGAACATAAATGATATGGTTCGCTGATTACCTTGCTCTCCTGATAGAAGGTGGAGAAGAGTTACATGTTCTGCTGAATGGAATGAACCATCTAATGAGAGTTTATGGTAACGATAATAAAGTTTCGCTAGATAGCCTAGCAACTTTTGGAGAAAAATTGTAGATAACGATAATATGGTCAGAGAGCTTTACACATTTTCGTGTATGTGTTGCCATAATAGTAATTTTTGATGTTGAAGTTATCACTAGCCCTACAATAGTATTAATTTTTGATAATAGCTTTCAAGTTATTTAAATTGTGTTAACAGATTTGGATATAAGCTAAGATGACTTAAATATGATACAGAATGACAAAATTTGTCTGTACACTTGAAAGAAAAAGAGTAATTGTTGCGAAAAAATTGTAAATTTCAGAGAGTTTGATTTAAAATAAATGTATTTAATTCTTTAAGGTTACAAATGCAGACTAGAAAAAATAAAAACTGTTATCATTTTCGCGGACTTAAATTCTTAGATATGATACGTAGTTCCAAAACATAATATAAATGTGATATTGTTTTGTACACAGAAGACGAAAATTGAGATCTTAAAAACGAGATAGAGAACCCACAAAACGATACATAAATGCAAATGGGATATTCCTATGGGGCGTATTTCTAGGAAATTTATGGCACGGAATATATGTCAGACTGAACTACAGAAATGTCTATTTCTTTTTACCGTTTTAATGTAAGTACAATAACGTCAACCAGCAAAGGATAGGAATCGTTTACAGTTGAACTGACTATACTGACAGTAATACAAAAATAGGAGATTCGCAAAAGATAATCAGTGTTTTACATCAACAGGACTGTTAAACATGAAGCAGGTCCCTCGTAAAATATGTTTACGACCTCTTTAAGAACATGAGAAATCGCCAGTTTCTGTATCAAATCAGTTTTATTAATAAGAGATATTTATTTTACTCTTTGTATGCTGTAGACATATCTGTATCTGTACGAATTCCTCTTTCCTCCTCAAAATTTAGCCAATATACAACGTTCTCCAAGAATATGGTCTTGATCTGTCACTACAATAGGATCCAGTTAGGATTCTTCAAATGGGTTGACATTATCTACGCTGTCATCACTCTTGAAAGAGATGTCAGAAACAGAATAAGTCTCCTTAGTTTCTTTTCTTTTTTGTGTACTTCGTAGCTTTGGTCCAAGCATAGCTTTCTACATCTCTTGATCATTTTTTGAGACTTCCTGGCAGATTAAAACTGTGTGCAGGACCAAGATTCGAGCTCCTCCTTCTTTGTTAGGAGGCATTTCTTTTTCTGCAATGAGTTTACTGCGTAAGGAAGGGCGACAGCTCACGGTACACCGCTGTAAGGCTGGGTGCTGTGTATTAGATGACAGTGTATCACTTTTTGAAATGAACTGTGTCATACACCGAGATGACAAAAGTCACAGGATAACTCCTAATATCGAGTCAGACCTGCCGTCGCCTGGGGTAGTACAGCAACTCGAAGTGGTATGGACTCAACAAGTCGTTAGAAGTACTCTACAGAAATACTGAACCGTACTGCCTCTACGGTCGCCTATAATTCCTAAAAGTTTGCCCCTGCAGTATTTTGTGCACGAAATGGCCTCTTGATTATATGCCATAATATTCGATCGGATTCATGTCGGGCGATCTGGGTGGCCAAGTCATACGCTCGAACTGTTCAGAACGTTCTTAAAAATATTAAGGAAAATTTGTGGCCCCGTGATATTGCGCTTTGTTATCCATAAAAACTCCATCGTTGTTTGGGAGCATGAAGTCCATGAATGGCTGCAAATGGTCTCCAAGCAGCTCATCGTAACCACGTAAAATCAGTGCTTGATTCAGTTGGAAAGAGGACCCAGTCCAATCCCTGTAAACACACGCCTCACCTTTATGGAGCCACCAACAGCTTGCACTATGCCTTATTGGTAATTTGGGCCCATGGCTTTGAGGGGTCTGTATCACACTCAAACCCTACCATCAGCTCTTACTGACTGAAATCGGGACTCATCTGATCAGCCCAATGTTTTCCAGTCGTCTGGGATGCAACCATTATGGTCACGAGCCCAGCAGAGACGATGTTGTGCTGCTACCAAAGAAACTAGCGCCGATCTTCTGCTGCCAAATTTCTTCATACTGTCATAATGGAAACGTTAGTCATTCGCCCCACATTGATTGTTAGTACTGACAACTCTACATAAGCGCCGCTGCTCTCGGTCGTTATGTGAATGTTGGTGGTGACACCATTGTTCGTGGTAAGAGGTAATGCCTGAAATTTAGTACTCTAGCCACACTCTTGGCACTGTGGATCACGGAATGTTGAAATCGCTAATGATTTGGAATGTCCCATAGTCTAACTCCAACTACCATTCCGTGATCAAACCCCGTTAATTCCCACTGCGCGATAACAATCACGTCGGAAACATTTTCACATGAAACAGGTGGATACAAATGATAGCTACGCCTACGCACTGCCCTTTCACACCTTGTGTAATTTGAACTATCGTCATCTGTATACATGAATATCGCTATCCCATGACTTTTGTCACCTCCGTGTATTTTGGAACGAAGCGTATTATATTTAAGTATTATAGAGATTGCTTAACAATTATCTCCTTATAATAAATCTGTAAATAATGAATAATCCCACCTACACAGTACAATTTTCTATGTAGCACAAATTTCGTTAATGGCGTAAATGTGGCAAGTATTTTAGAACAGTGTGCAATTTTATTTTCAGTATTTTAATTCAAAAGTGATGTTTCTGTTGAGAAAGCAAATTATGATTACCTATTCCTAAATTTTGACTGTATAACTGACAGTAGGAATGTTTGTAGTAGGTGTAGTTTTCTTATGGACAGACTCGATGGATCAGATAGTTGGAAAGTTTTGGCTATGTCATGTTTAGGGCACGTGACCCTACGTTGTGTCGTCTGGTTCTAATAGCGATAGACTTCGTGTGAGTGTGTGTTGTGGATGGACAGTTTTATGATTACGTACAACCATGTACGAATCGCACATGTATTTTGAAGCTGTTCTGTAACTGAAGCCTTGTAGGATGGCACGTTGTTCATGTATAGCCAACTTGTGAAACTTGCAGAAAGTGTTGTTATACTCTCTTACCGCGGAAAGAATTCCTAGTTTAGTATTGGTACCACTCAGCTGTTTCTTGGTAGCCTTTAACATTTCCTTATTTGCGTATTTACTAATGCACTGTGGCTACGGTACCAAGGCCTGTAAAACTCGTTGGGCTCCTGCCAATGAGAGCTTCGTGTTTATTGTAATTATTACCTCATTCTTCTTAATTGAGTGATTATTAACAAAATGAATTCGAGTCCAGACCATTCTGAAGTTAAAAAACCTTATTGCCTCTTATGCTGTGACAGTGAAAAGTTTTAATTAAACGTTGTCTTAAGAGTCTTGTTATATCTTGAACATTGGAGCAAAACTATTTATTTAACTGCTGTCCTAAGTTCGCTGGACCAACATTTTGTTTAATGCTACAATATTAAACGTGGTGCTAGAATTTAAATTAAATTTTTTTGTAGTTATAATTTTTGGGGCTAATATTTTCATAGGCTTAATGACTGTACCTTGTTGTAAGTCCATACATATTATAAAACTGCAGTTTGTGTGTGTGTGTGTGTGTGTGTGTGTGTGTGTGTGTGTGTATGTAAGTTACACATTTCCTTCCAAGCCACTAGATCAGTTTCAACCAAGTCTAGTACACGTAGCCCTTACTGCCAGGCAACAATCGCTGTTTGGGTAAGAACCAACTACCTATTATAGTTCAGGAGGTAAGTAATGACGTCTTAATCAATGAGATGCGTGATAAACTGCCATGTTGTGTGTTACGTATTGAATTCGCAATCGTTTCTTAGGCAGTATCCACGTATGCCGCTAAATGCACTTTAAAAACTACATCATGGAACCACGTATTTTTCAGCAGACATGACGTCACAAACACTGAGATTTATGAAAAACTGCCGCATTGTGCGTGAAATCTAAATTTATTACTTCTTTTCTACTACTTCTATCATTGCAGGACACATAGATTGGGAAATATGACATGGTAAACACTGACACGCACAAAAACTACCGCATAGTGTTAAGACGTTTAAATTTTTTCCGTCTTTGCTACTAACTCTGCCCACAACGTATTTCGCTGTCAGTATCCACATATTCCGTTGAATGTGCCTACAAAAATATATTACTACATGACATATAGTTCGAGAGATATGACGTCAAAAACACTGAGATGTGTGAAAAAAACGCCAAAACACGCATGAAATTTTAATACATTTATTCTTTACTGATAACAATAAGGCACTCCAACAGTCAGTCAACTTAAGGAAATCTCTGACACCGTGAAACGCCTTTGGCAGCTTTCAACTATGCAGCGCGAACGATTGTAGGCGGAAACGACGGCCGTCAATAGAGCTATGAAGAGCCGTTGCCATAGAGACGTTTCCAGAACCGCTTTGTAGACACTCGAATTAGCTGAGTCGAGGGTACAGAAACTATCCGTAATCACGTTTCTTAATCTGAATACTGTACTTACACATCGGTACATCGTGTATATTTCTTTGATACGAGTGTTTCATAATTTCAAAGGTGTTTTCACAAATACATGGAAATGAAATTTTTTCGATACTTCACTACAAATACAGTTCATTTTTTGTTGGCGTATCATCCAGAAAATTGGAAAAATGAATACTCGGGTAATACCAGGTTTGTCAGCTAGTCAAATTGTAATTTTAGTGTTTTCAGTAGACGTTATTTTACTGGTAACTCAATCTATAGATGCCATCCTTTTATTTGTCCTTGGGCCTACCTGCTCTCCACAATGTGAAAACCTCAAAACTGTGTTGAAGTACAGGAACTATGAGAAATATTCTGGCACAATATGTGGGGACTTGAAAGCAGTTAGCACGGTACTACGTCAACAATCCGGCTTCACAAAAATGCCTTATGTCATTTGTGAATGGGACAGCCAAGCTAAAAACAGGCTTTTGGGGGCAACTAACTGGGGTGAAAGAGAAACCCTCCAATTGAATTCATAGAATGTAATAAATGAACTAGTTTTTCAACCATCCAAGATACAATGATCTTCTTTTCATATCACACTAACGAAACGGTTAACTAAAGCATTTCCAAGAAATGGTGACTGCTTCATGTAACTGGTAACAAGATTTCCAAAAGTGTCTAATGAGAAACATAAATAAGGGCTTCTTGTGGGGCCACAGATCAGAAATTTAAACAAAGATTATTTGTCTGAAAGTACATTACATCCAGTGGAGAAAAGGACTTTGATTCTTTTTGAAGAAGTAGTGACCAATACCGGGAGCAACAACAAACATCTAAACCACGGTTAAAACAATGTTGGCAGATTTCATGAAATTTGGGTGTAACATGAGTGTGAAGGTTCATTTTCTGCCTTGACATGCTGATTTTTTGCTGCAAACCTGGGCACTGTCACTGAAGAACAAGTAGAACGGTTTCACCACGGAAGGCGAAACGGAAACATTATCCAAAACAGAGGTAGCAGTTGCGAATGGAGACAATCAATGACGAGAAGTTTTGCTCCTTGTCAGAAGGAACTTCATGCAGTGGAACCAGCGAAGCGAAATTAAATTGCCACACATGTGTTGTGCTTTGTAACAATTATTAGCTGGTTGAGATGGCTCTGAGCACTATGGGACTTAACATCTGAGGTCATCAGTCCCCTAAATATTAGCATTTTAATTAACATATGCTGTTATCTATTCTAACGCAGTGTGTAGTAATTATACACATGATACAAAGTAAGTAATTTTAATGGAATAAAAAAATCGACTGTTAGAATAAAACGTGATTTCATCGAAAACATTTGATGGCATATGTACAAAAATCTGACAGAAAAACAAAAATCAAAATGGAAAATATGTCAAATAACACCTTACAGCCACAAAACGTTCCTCTAAAAATGTTAAAGGACAGTATAATGCTATTAATTAAAAACAGATAAAAGTGTGACAATACTGGGGTAACTAGGGATTAAGCATCTAGCTTACACTTTGAACAACTCATGTGAACAAGCTTATTCCGATTGATACACCACACACCTAGTGTAAGATGAATTAAATTCACACACTCAAGAACAAAGTCGTTGCCTCGACTTTTCAGAAGTTTTTGAGTAACGCGTCACCTCATAAAGCACGTTGAATAAGGTTCATGTTCTACACTAGAAAAATATAATTGGTATTACTGACTAGCTAATATAGATTACGTCACATTTGAACTAGGGCCTACCTGTGGTGGCATGGTCATCCACCAACGTTACATTTTCCAACATTTTAGCAGAGGGAACCATACTAAAAATGTTGCATTTTGTTTATATAGTTAGCAAAGTTTATTACTTAAACTACACATTTTCGTAGTACAGATATATGCCTTCATAATGTTCCAAATATGAGTTCTAAACACACTAAATGCCCACACCACCAAAGGCATTGGTGGAACAAACTTCCACACTGAGGTGAAAGTTTGGTATCTGAAAAGACGATCTTTGCACCAAACTAAAAGTGCTCATCATATACCTAATGATTTCTAGAACATACCACACATACAGGTTGCTTGTAACAGTATGTAAGTACAATTTCAGATCTCTAATGGTGAACCAAAATACGAACTTTGGACTAAAATAAAATTATTTATCAAAATACGTAATACTTCGACTACAAAATAGACATGGAATTCCCACCAAGTCTGATTGTTCTGTACTGTTAGAAAAATAGACGTGGTCCACTCAAAGCACTATTACTTTAACCTACAGGTTAAATGACACTTGTCGACGAACTTAGTTCTATCTTGGTACACAACTTCAATAAAACCAAAACTGTGTGTATTATTTATGGAAATAGATAAAATTTTGTTCTAAAACACGACAGAACACTTACAGGTGTTACTACTGATGTAACTTATAGCTTAAAGTGCACTTGTCGACAAGAATAGAGTGACCTTTGCACAAAAGTAAACAACATTAGTCTAAATCTAAACTGTCTGTATTATTTTGTCAACAATATATCTTAATTCGATTAAAATCAAAAAGTGAGTCAAAGAGTACAGTGACCGGACGGTAGTTGTGACGTAGCACTGCCTACTCGGTGTCAAATGCGGGCAGTGGCGTGCCGTCGCTCAGTGTGCGTACGACCACCGCAGTGCCCCTCTCGCATGTGTAAGTCGCTTTGCGCGCTGTCAGCTATCTAAAGTCTCTCTCTCTCATTAGGCAGTGTAGCTCAGCACAAAGCCCTGAGGAAGCTGTCTACAGTAATGGTCGAAACGTCGGATAGTTAATGTATTGACAATGCGGCCAACAGCCCAGAACAGTTTGATTGACAAAGTTCAATAGTATTAACAGAAATTGGTTCGTCTTGGCTACATAGATTTGTAGTCGCTTCCATTTCTGTCACCAGCCTAATGATATAGTGTTCTCTTACAGCTATTGTACTGCATCAGAACTCCACAAGTTGCGATGAAATAACCTCCCGTTAGGTTTCGTGCTTTTATGTAGCGTTTTCATCTTTATATTTTCTTTTCAAATATTCATCACTATCGATTGGAAGCTCATGTGAGCGATTTAATTTCTGACGCCGTCTCACATTCTCCAGCCACATGAAAAGAAGTGAGAGGCTGATGTCACTTTTCTTCTGGTAAACGTGGAGCTTATTGAACGCAATGCTAACGCGCCATTGTGTTTTTGCAACAAATTTGCTGAAGTAAATGGTGAGTCTCAGTAGATGTTGGCGTGAATTGCGTTATTCATGAAACCAGTCGAGTTATTTGAAATTTTTATTTTAGAAACAACCAATAGATATCTTCCGGCAGTCACAGGAGCGACCACAAATTCTACGAGTCTATGTAGGAGCAACTTATATGCCACATAGAAGTGACACTTAACTGCTGCAGGGTCTCCCCCCACCATCACCACCAGATAACGAAGGGACAGACGCTTGGTGCCATTTAGAGTACAACCCTCGAAGGAACGTTAACTAAAATTCTATGAGACCTGATACGATCAAAGTTTGTGGAGTACTTTATCTTGATTTTTAATATAAAATTTGTCTTGATCGCACATCTATAAAAAGGTGCTCTGTCTCGATTGCTAACTCATGATTTTCATATTTAAAATAGACAGAAAAAATATTGTTCGCAAATACTTCCACCAACTTACATTATTTACCCAATAAAAATAAAAGAAAATGACTGAGGATAGCATCAGAATTTCGTTACAGTGAGTAACTCGTCAAATGTAGTACAAACATGTACAGTGTCATAAAAATTAATGTGTGGTCTATGATGCTGGTATTTAACACAGAGACAAATGCGCAGCTGCTAGAGAGCATAACGGCGTGCACGGTCTCATGACTAAAGTTATCGTATTAAAAAATCATACAAAAACGCATTCACGCCTGTCGCGACACCACTGTAGGCGGGCTGCACGATGTTGGGGCGTGAGCGGAAGACGGCCTAACGGTGTGCGGGACCGTAGCCCAGCTTCATGGAGACGGTTGCGAATGATCCTCGCCGATACCCCAGGAGCAACAGTGTCCGTAATTTGCTGGGAAGTGGCGGTGGGGTCCCCTACGGCACTGCGTAGGATCCTACGGTCTTGGCGTGCATCCATGCGTCGCTGCGGTCCGGTCCCAGGTCGAAGGGCACGTGCACCTTCCGCCGACCACTGGCGACAACATCGATGTAATGTGGAGACCTCACGCCCCACGTGTTGAGTAATTCGGCGGTACATCCACCCGGCCTCCCGCATGCCCACAATACGCCCTCGCTCAAAGTCCATCAACTGCACATACGGTTCACATTCACGCTGTCGCGGCATGCTACCAGTGTTAAAGACTGCGATGGAGCTCCGTATGCCACGGCAAACTGGCTGACACTGACGGCGACGGTGCACAAATGCTACGCAGCTAGCGCCATTCGACGGCCAACACCGCGGTTCCTGGTGTGTCCGCAGTGCCGTGCGTGTGATCATTGCTTGTACAGCCCTCTCGCAGTGTCCGGAGCAAGTATGGTGGGTCTGACACACCGGTGTGAATGTGTTCTTTTTTCCATTTCCAGGAGTGTATATTGCAATTTATAAACGATGTATTGTGCGTAGAATAAAATTATCAATGGTAAACTTAACTGCTTTTTCTTCGTTATTTTACCAGCTAACTAAAAATAGGAAAGCCTTGAACCCTTTCCACTATATTTAGTTAGTATTAAGATTCATTTACAGGGAGTGCAGTGGAGCTGACGCTGAGATCATTTAGTATTTCTTTATATCATCGCTAGTCTCACTGAACTCTTCTTAATTCTACATGTCATGTGTGGTCTGGCGTCTCCTTACCAGCAAGAGGTCCCAGGTTCATACCAGTCAATTCCCTAAAAAACACGCTCAGAGCGTCTTTGCGCGAAACTGGTAGCGAGACACGATATAGAACAAACAGACACCACCATGAATGTTTAGACAAGGTGTGCGCAGTCTGCCGGTTTTCAAATAGCACAAGATATCAACAGAGAACAAGGAATGATTACACTGAAGACCTATAACTACACTGAAGTTACCGTCACATTGAATTTCATTTTTATGCACACATTTACAATGTTTCCGTTCTCATTATGTGTTCGGCGTTGGGAACAGCAAGTTCAAGCTCGTTTAGTTAATCACGTTTGTACAATGTATTAATGAAATTAAAAACACATTATTTTGTTTGGGTTTTCAGTATTATTATTGTATATTTTCATTAAAAATAGTTTTGTTCTAATTCGTTAATACAATTCGTAGAAAAATTCAAGAAATCTTGCGTATCTTCCACTGGGGCGACGCCCCCTGAAATTAATATTTTCACAGGCGTGCTGTCCAGAACATTCACAAGCTGTTGGTGTCTGGCGGAGAGGCTGTCTTGAGCATAATAGCTAACATGACTTATTACACAGTGCTTGAAGAAAGGCCAAAGACTCGCATTGGGCCAAGTACATGCAGGTAACACTTAGGTGTAGCCGTCGTCCTGCTGAATCTCAGCAATACTTGGCGCCGGCCGGAGAGGCCGAACGGTTCTAGGCGCTACAGTCTGGAACCGCGCGACCGCTACGGTCGCAGGTTTGAATCCTGCCTCGGGCATGGATGTGTGTGATGTCCTTGGGTTAGTTAGTTCTAAGTGACTGATGGCCTCAGCAGTTAAGTCCCATAGTGCTCAGAGCCATTTACAGTACTTGGCAAATGATGATTAATAATTCTAAAAATGCCCTACCTCAGTAGTGGAGGAGATTAGTGTTCAACGTCCCGTCGACAACGAGGTCATTAGAGACGTAGCGCAAGCTCGGGTGAGGGAAGGATGGGGAAGGAAACCGGCTGTGCCATTTCAAAGAAACCTTCCCAGCATTTACCTAAAGCGATTTAGGGAAATCACAGAAAACCTAAATCAGGATGGCCGGAGACGGGATTGAACCGTCGTTCTCCCGAATGCGACCTGCCTCAGTAGTAGTCAACTTTTTTTTGCTACGGTAAAATTTCTAGCTTCTGAGCGCTGATGCGTCTAGAAAGTGACTGTTCGGCAGATACGAGGTCGTATTGAAAAGTAATTCCTCCGAATTTTTTATTCTGGTACCTATACAGGTTGAGGTATTAAAGATCTTACACATTACTCGGTCGACATGGTTTCGAACTGTTCCTTGTAAAATAGAGATGTGTAACGTTATGTAAGTCGGTGCGTAACAAACGCCGTGTTGTAATCAAGTTTCTAACCGCAGACAACATGCCTCTATATGAAATCTGTAGATGAATGAAAACTGTGTACAGTGATGATTGTATTCACATCAGAATGTACGATGCTGGGTTGTTTGTGCTCGTAATAAAGCGAGTAAAAGTCGTCGAGGGAGACCAAGAGATGAGTACAATAAGCAGATTCAGAAGCAGTACTTATTTCGGGATGACAAGATTTGCGCAGATAGAGAAGCATGGACAGCGGCATCAAAGCAGTCTTCGGGCTGAAGACCACAACAACAACAACAAACTCATTGTATGTGGCAGAGCATAATCTCTTTCCAAAACTTCAGAAACACTTCCTTTCTTTGATAGTGATGAATCAGTGCAATTAGAGGTAAGGTTTTAGCTGAGTCAATAACATCAGACATTCTACAATGACTGTATCAACAAACTGGTCTCTCATTGGGGGCCTGTGTTCCTCACCAAGGTGACTTTGTTGAGCAGTAAATATGTAGACATGAAGAATACTGAAATAGAATGTTAATAAAGTTTGGTTTATTTAAATAGCCTTACGAGTTTTCAAATTAAAAAATTCGGAGGAATTACACTTCAGTATACCCTTTCACTCTCTTAATTACGATTCTCTACTGAACTCGAGACACAAACCTGGGGGCGGAAGGGGGGGGGGGGTTCCCGGGAGGAATGATCAGTAGTTACGAATATGACAGGAAGAAAAAGTGTCCAGTAAACATGGACTATAAAATTGACATCTTATAAGCTATTAGCTCTTCTTCTTCTCCGATACTGTGAAACCAGTCGGACATCGACAACGACCACGTCCGCTGCCACTTACGCAGAATCGTCACTGGAGAGTGGGGCAATCTGGACCAGGCTGGACGGTCTCATCGATGGTAAACAAACTGCAGTTTCAAGCCTGCATACGGAAAACGAAACATTCCACTATGTATTAACTTTGGCTCAGGAGTGCTGTGAAAAACCTCTCACGGGAAACAGAGGATTTTTCCATTACAAAAATGTCTGTGTTTCTGATTTGGTGTTCTGGACACATCGCAAATGAAAATACACGCTTGCCTCAGAGCCAATTTTTGTTTTCTGTGCCGTGGATTTCTAAATAAACGGGCAATGCAAAATGTCTGATGTTGAGTCGATTTTTTAGAGTAACTAAAAGTAGATGTTTGGAAATGTTTGGGTTACACTACTTTACCTATTCCTTCATTTCTGCAGAGTATGGAGAATTCAGCATACGACCTTTGTCCAGAACATCCACTATGAACTTCGTCTTGGTCATTAACAGATTTTCATTGATATTTCTTACTTCTGTCACTATATATAGATTTTATTTTAGTAAAAAGAGTTATTCCTGATAGCCTCATTTTCACCAAACAAGAAACAAACTGCTGAGCAGATAGCTGTCACAAGGAAGCAATTTTGTCGGTGATGTGTCAAAAAGGGCAACAACTCACGACAAACGAAACTCGCTACAGGAATAAAATGGCAGGGCGCTGCAGTAGAATCACTTGCCACGTGTAGTCAAAGGAGGCCACAAAATCGTTCATGTAAAAGGGGCTTCCGACGTCCTCTTGTGGGACATTCCATAATAAATAGTTTTAGACGCATACTCTGCACCAGTATATAATTATGACTTTTACAGGATGACAATTATTGAACTAGTTGAATAAAACGTAAATTAGTTACAAACTACGACGTGTGCACACAATTTATTCAAACGTCACTACGGATATTCAAATTCAGATTACGACATTTTCGATATACCCAGCACATTGACGCTGATGAGAGGCGGACGAAGAGCGAAATTCTGCATGACCCACTGAAGTGGTGGGACGACGATGACTTCCTAAATGGCTGTTTTCAGCCCCACCTGGAGAAAATGGCGGCCAGTAGAGGTCCAAGCTATTGGTCTCTGCGTACCCCAGAGCCACAATGTGTGTCCCCAAAGAGCTGCTCCAGGACATCAAACACTCTCCTGCTTCGATGGGGCCGAGCTCCGTTTTCCATGAACCACACCTTGTCGAAATCTGGGATGGGGATTAAATCATCTTCCAAAACCTTCACGTACCGTTCGGTAGTGTCCTCGCAATCAAGGAATATCGCACCGATTGTTCCTGACTGGTCATTGCACACAATGCAGTCTCCCGTTGAGGGTGACGGGACGTCTCGACTGTGAAATTCGGATTCCCAGTCGGCAAATGCGCCAATTTTGCTTATTGCAGAACCCATCCACGTGAAATTGGGCCTCGTCACTAAAACAAACAACAATGGGCATAGTAATTCCCTTTATGCCACGCGGGCAACAGTGCAGTTTGAACGTCCTAACGCAAACCGTTCAGAAGTTATGATGATTTTATTTCATATAGTTCAATAATTGCCACCCTGTATATCCTTAAGGCCACCTAAATTCTAACACAGAGGAAGATGTACGCTTTTGCGCTGGTTAATTCAAGTTGTTACAATAAAACCTGCCTCACTCGGAATGTTTCCACAATATCACAAGTAAACATAATTAAACTTTATGTATTTGAATACTTATACTTCGGACAGAAACAGTCACTGTTTCTGATGCAGTACAACAGAAGAAAACAAACGTTCTCCAGAAATTCTTCTTAGTTTTGTGTAGGAAAGTTTCGTCACAAACAACTGTTCTTCAACGAAGGCAAAATAGATCCTTTAGAGCTTAGATTAGTTCTCGTGAGCAACGAAAAGTCTGTCTTCAAAACAAAGTACATATGCAGAGTTGTATCTCACGACAAGCGGGACTTTTCCACGGGGCGGAACACAAAGGATCGGAGTGCAGGTCGCGGGCGACGTCCTATCTGAGCCTGAATCGAAGCAGTGGTGCTACTTCAGTCGCTGGCTGCCGAAGACGGAGCTGGCTGTAGCTGGATACGTGCCGAGAGAAATACTCGCGCGGCGGAAGGTTATAATTTTTCTATTGGCTAGCGAAGCCGAAGCGGGTGCAGCAAGAGGTGCATGTCTGGAGTGACCCCTGTTCTGCACCCTCTGGCTGGTTGCCGGGAGACCCTCTGTGGGTTGAGCAAGATACCGCGGGAACCAGCATGGACGCCGGTGATGGATTGACGATAACACGCTAAACTTAGATGCGATGCAGGTTGGCGGCGTCGAAGGCGAAGCCGAGAGAGACACCAGTTTACTCGACAGTCGACCCACAAATGATAACAAATGTAACTAGAATGACTGCACAATGTCATTACATTATTAAAACTGCCTAAAATTTATTACTAGCACACAAAGAAGCATATCATTCTAATGGTAAATTACGTCTCCTTTCTGCTAACCTAATCAGACTTCTTCTAACACGTCCATCTGACTCCATAATCGTTAATTGATCACGTTTCATTAAACATCTTTCAAAAATCATGTTTCGTTAACAAGCTTTCCAAGATTTATGCGTTGCCATTTTCTTCGCGTAAATGAATCTCTGTTAATTTTAAGTGCTACTGACACAACTGTACTGAAATGTCCAGCGGTTGGAGCTTTATTAAGAGGATATACTATGCTTCCCTGACCTTGAATGTTGCAGCAACACATACACAAAAGTAAATCGTTTAGAATACAAGCATCGCACATAATCAGATGACCAGTACATGGACGCACCAGCCACGCTTAAGTCTGACATTTCCACGTCGTTACCTATACCTATCCATCGCTAGGTGAGTCTTCTCTGCAGTGACAGTTTTAAGCGACCGTGCCACACCCCCTCTACCACCAACGGCGCCATGTTCGTTCTAGCCGGACGTTGCCAGCTCATCGATACTCGGGACAGCTTTTCGTGTGGCAGAGAACCGTTAACGTGTGTTACAATACTACCTGTCCTTTGACGTGCTTTGTGCAGTTGTTTGCAGAGTATGTGTGTATGTCTCATGTAATCTCATAATTTCACTTATCATCGTAATTACTATAACTTTGGATATAATTTGATATTTAACATGACATCAGAAACCAAGATGGCGATCCAAGATGGTGGACCTGAGAACATCCTACGTAACGTTTCTTAACTTAAAAGTGGCGGGAAATGAAAAAAAAAATCATTCCTTGCTAATGAGAAAAGTAAAAATAATTTAACGGTACCCAACGATGGTACAGAGATTGAAATAAATATTGATGACTTCATCCAAACTATGCACAACTTTTGGTGAACCTTAGAAGTGTTATAGCTAATCCAGATGGATCAGAATCGTATTATCCAACGTATGATGGAAAATCCAATAATTATGTGGCAAAACTGTTTGATTTTGTGACCGTAAAGGAAATAAATAATGTTTTACCCATAATCGAACAGCCTTTGATTTCATCAACAGCCTAGTTATATCTGACTTCATCTGCTATTAATAAAATAAGCTTCTAAGGGCATATTCTAAATAACAAAAAAATAAAGTACTTTATCCGTTATCAATACTTCGTGAATTTTTAAAGATTACAAAGAAATTATGTGCAGAGGAGACTTAACGTAATTTTTACTAGGTCTTCTAGTTCTGGATAGGCAATTCTTAGATGACCTGATTATAATGATGCTGGATTGAAATTACAGATACACTTCCTAAGGAGGTATAAATTGTAATAGAATTTATGCTAATTCGTGTACTAATTATTAAATATGAACCAACTTACGAGTTAGAACAACGAGAAAATATTCTGAAAAGTCCAAAAGTTTATGTACAACCGTAGAAGTTGCAGGATTGAGTGATAAGAAAAATTTCGAATTAGATATCACATAACTCTGCAGAATTTTATATGCCATATTTCGAGTTTATTACAGTTCAGCAAATCGTAAAAATAATCAGTTACTTCACTCTTCATTATTCGACCACGATAATTTACAGAAAAATGGAATAAATGAAATTATCCCACAGGAAATTTGGAATATTAATCCACCAAATAATATTCCCAAAGCATACAGTCCATTTCTAGATGTTAAATGAGTTATACTACTCAAATCAGACGCTGACATAACTCCATAAATTTCATAAGTAACTATCCTGTCTATGTGATTAACATGGCGTGTAGAAATAATATTGTAAGTTCACAGGAAATGACTAAGAACCATTGTGTGAACTTTTATTGAAAAAATTTCTTCAAGTACTTTAACGTATGTAACAATGCACTGTAAGAAAAATTTAACTTATAATTCTGGGCACAGAATATTACTGAAAGTTTTTAACTATATAAATGAATAAAAAATTAGAAAAAGTTAAAGAAATTTTAATATCATGTTTTCATTTGCTTTTGAAATATTTTCAGAAAAATAAAGAAAATAAAAACTGAAAAATTTAATATGTTAATTAGAAAATGATTACTCATTATATTTTTTCTGAATAGCTCTTTTTATGTAGATTATATTAGTCTTTTCAATTTCAAAGTCAGTTAATATTTGTGTGATATCGATGGTCACCGCTGGCTGTAGGACAAGTCTGCTTCAGCTGGCAGTAGGAGCTTACAACTCGTATTTTATCGGACACAAGGTGGCCTCTAGATAACTATAATACTGACATAGAGCAACAATCCACGTCAGTGAAAGCAAGGATGCGCGTTGAGTGAGCTTACGTAAGCTTTCTTTTGCGATGTTTGCAGCATGACGTACGTGAAACATTCTCTCGCGCAAATCTAAGGCAGTTCAAAACTTCTTACAGAGATGGCGCTGATGGACGATCCATTGAAAATAATAGCTGAACATGTTCTACTTTAAACGTTAATTAATAGTTTTTACAGTTGTTTTCAGTATTCATACTAAAATTTACATGTTATTCATATTTCTTCATTTCAAATAAAACACGAAAATGTGAAGTAAATAACTTATTTATATCCAAAATGAACTGATGGAAGTAGGGCTTCTAGTATGTACTTTGTCACTCGAATACCTAACACACATAAAATTTTAGAGCTTATTTACTCTGTCATAGCTCTAAACCAAGTATGAAAACTGAAGGATTTTGACCATTATCTCATGAAATCATTAAAGCGTCAGTGGTTAGTGAAGAACTAGATATTTGATAAAACGTTTTCCGTATGATCTATCACAATCCAATGGGCATGTTTAAGACCTGTCCTAAAGAGTGGGTGGTGTGTTTGAGCCCGAAATAATGGAGCTATCTGTTAACTCAGAGGCAGCGCTCCGAAATGCACTGACGTTTGGGAGGTCAGAGGCCAGATGCTCGGTTTATAGGACTAACCGAGTGGAAGGTGTTCGATAGCGAACGTTTTGCACTTTTTTGGAATGAAGTTAATTTTGTCCTATTAAATTAAAGAGTCTTTAAATGGACAATATCAAACAGCTAAAGCAATGTGGAGACTGTCTAGAAAAAAGAATGTTAATGAATTTTATAAAGATAAGTAACGAAAAGATGGATTTTGATGGATTTGTAAAAAAATTCTATCGAGACAACAGAACATTAAAGTTACGTGTGGATGAGGTAGAACTGTCGGTAAAAAAAAAAAAAAAAAAAAAAAAAAAAAAAAACTAAAAATCAAGTACAATCGAGAGTTCATAAAAATCTTATGGCTGCTCCAGAAGAAAGAATTGGGAAAATTTTGAGCAAGGGATAGATTGCTTACATTCACCATAATTAATTATATTTATGTTCTTACGTTCACTTTTCATAAAGAATTAAATTTTATTTTCTTACATTTACATTTTATATGAAATATTAAACTATATTTTCTTAAGTTCACCTTTTGTATGAAAAAAATTGGTTAACGTGATACGAAAACATGTTGAGTTTTATTAACTTTTCTAGCCAGCCGGAGTGGCCGTGCGGTTCTAGGCGCTATAGTCTGGAACCGAGCCACCGCTACGGTCGCAGTTTCGAGTCCTGCCTCGGGCATGGATGTGTGTGATGTCCTTAGGTTAGTTAGGTTGAATTAGTTCTAAGTTCTAGGTGACTGATGACCTCAGAAGTTAAGACGCATAGTTCTCAGAGCCATTTGAACCATTTTTCACCATTAACTTTTCTAAGTAATTTAAAGAAAATTAAATGAGTTAGACCTGAAAAGTGGATTTTAGTAGGAAGTTTTGTTAACTTCTGTGTACGTTCTAGTGATCTAGCTTAAGACAAACGAATCAGCTAGTGAGCTAGAACTGAGATAGAATCTACCAAAACATCCTACTCTCATAGTCTGTACGAAATCTGACATCCTCGCAGATTGAACCACATGTGGAATATTTGTAAGCTACACTGAAGCGCCAGAGAAACTGGGAGAGGCATGAGTATTCAAATACAGAGAGATGTATACAGGCAAAATACGGCGCAGCGGCCGGGAACGCCTACGTAAGACAACGTGCAGTTGTTAGATCGGTTACTACTACTACAATGGCGGGTTATCAAGATTTAAGTGAGTTTGAACGTGGTGTGACAGACGGCCCACGGGCGATCGGACGCAGCATCTTCGAGGTAGCGATAAAGTGGGGATTTTCTGGTGTGGTCATTATACAGTGTGTAACTTGATCCCATTTTCGTGAAATAAATGTGGCTGTGACAGTAGCCAGTTGTGCACTTCGAAGCACCAACATCGTCAATCTGCCACCTCCGATTGCTTTCTTCAGTGTTCCAAACAGATGAAAATTGTAGGGCGATAATTCCAGACGGTGGGCTGGATATTCGAGTGTGGTCCACAAATATTAGGGAATTTTTGTTGATTTCGGGTATCTGTGGACGGTCGAGCGTTGTCATAAACAGGATCACATCGCGGCTTGGAAATACACCTTTTTCTGGCGATACTCACGTTTTGTTCGGTAATAGTATGCACCGTTCGTGGTACGATGGGTATGTAGAAAATCGATTAGACCTCCTTTAAAATCAGAAAAGACTGTCGCAAAAACTTTAGTCAGTCATGCAGGTCCCAAGTAGGCATTGGTGTGCTGTATTCTCAACTGTTTCTCGTCTTCTTAAAAACTGTACCATTTGTAGACCTGAATCTCTCTCAGGATGCTGTCGCCGAGCTGTGCCGCGAATATTTCCAAAATTTCGGTAAGTTTTAGGCCCTCCGTTTTGAGAAGTTTGGCTATACAGGACGCGTCGCTTAAATCCGGACAGACGAAAATTTTTTTAAAGCGAATTTATGGAAATAAAATACAAATGAAAATGAAAATCCTTTCACATACAAGCAATTGCATCTTTCAAGAGTAACAGTACTTGATGCAATCTCCTTCAGTCGGAACGACTGCCTCCAGTCTTGCCCTGAAGCGACCGCAGGCACTCTTTAAAACAGCGCTGCCCGTATTCGCTAACGCTCCTTCGACAGCGGTGGGCAGAGATGCGACGTTAGGGTGCCCCGTCTTACAGGCAAAGTTCCACTGTGCTCCAAACACAGTAGTCTAGGGGCCCATAACTCATCTGAAAATGTCAACGTCAGGCGAGAGCCACTTGTGGACAAATGGCTCCTGTAAGGCCCTCCTTTCCCATCCGACGCACTACTCGCTCGCTGATACTCAATACTGACACCGGTTTCCTCAGCGGTTGTCGTTGTTCCTCCGAAATCAGAGTCTGAGCCTTTTCGATGTTTGCCGCTGTTCGTTACACTCGTTTTCTCGAATGAGGTTTACTCACCGTTTTACCAGAACCTTACCCAGAATTCTCCGAAGCATAGTATCGTAACCAGCAGATCTCGGGTACCCCAAGAATCGAACTGTTTCAGTGATCGAACGCCCATCGGGACGACTATCGATAATCGCGACTCTCCGGTTGTACTTTGCACTTGTCCGTAACATCTGAGCCACTTTGAGGTTCTGATTCCGTTTACTTGATGCCTGTGGCTTTCAACAATGCCAATGGCAATCTCCGGAGGAACTATCATATGGTGGGAGATTCAAATTGAAATTCGTTGAGAGTTAAGCACCGCACCCCGCACAGCGTTGCACGACACATGGTGGTACCTCTTGCTCTTATATGACGATTATGACTAAAGAAACCAAACAACAACGTTCTAACCATACAGAATAATCATTGGAATCCAAAGCCACAATTAGCAGAGATCGCGCCGTTCTTGATTTACAAAAATGTGCACAAAACAGAAATTTCGGTTTATAACTGTTTATATAACTCACCCTCGTGTAACAGAAAATACAACTTTATGCGAGGAATCGTTCGGAAATCCTTTAAAATTGCAATGTTAGTATTTACATTAGTTCGCTTTCTCTTTAAAAGACGGATTATTTAATTTAACGTTTTTTCTGCGTGAAAAAGGTCAAATTTCCATCACACCAAGGTATACCTACAGCAAAAGCAATATTGAAAAATAAGTGTAATGCTGCCATACACCAGGAAAGCTTACGGTCACAGCAGTGCAGCTAGTTGAGGACCGAATCTAATGATACTATCATATTGAATTCACCAAGGAATCTACTGTTTTAATCTATGGTATGAATGTACTACTACCAGTATCATAACTGCTAGTGTCCATTACACTGGCCACACATCTTATGAGCTATTATAGGACATTTAACTGCACGAGCATCCTTATAACTAACTGGGCTATAATGCGGAAATCGTACTTCAGTGGTCTGAGGACCACTCACGTTGATGTCTTAACATTCGGCCACAACATCCAGAACATTTATACTGCCGAGTACGTACATTCTTATATGCAGTAACGTCAGGTGGCTATACAGCGCTTAAAGGCCTTCGTCGTACAGACCAGTGTAGTATTTCTCGGATGATTTTACTTTAAAATATGCATCTACAGACTGTAGGTTGTTGTTACATCATGGACAACTTAATTTTGTGAGTTCTGAGACGTGTCCACTGCAGCTACCAAACATATTTCACTCATGAGTCATTCATCAACTCTTACTTACGCACTCTGTAACGACATTCGCCTGCTTTGTTTCTTCGTTTGTTGTCCTGGCTGATAACTGGAGTGTGGAAGGACAACACTGACTACTTTAAATAATGTAGCCGGCAGGTGTACAGTTGCATTTCACAGCTGTTAACTTTCACTTTTCAAAACCCCCCCATATACTCATATAATATGGGCAATGTACTATTGTTTAACTTTCCATAAGTCTCATTAATAAGATGCAGGTGAACATCCACATACTGCTATAGTAGTTTCCCATTAAACATCTACGAGCAGTAAAAACCTAACCACAAAGTTCAGAGTTCCTGTAGAATAGAAAGGTATATATGGAGCAGACACTGTCCCTTTTTAACACAAGGCCTAATTGAGTAACACTTCCTTCACTGTTAAGTTCACGCATTGTTGTCGTTCTAACCAACACAGGTTCCTCGTCTGAAACTCAGGCGTGAACTGACTCTCTCGTGACCAACAAATCGGGTCCTGCTGAAACTACACATTGTTCAAAGTTAAATTTACAGACATTAGAATTAGTACTTAACTCATTAAATTAACTGAATACATCGAAAAATTCGGTCTATTTAAAAGTTTCTTCTACTACAAGAGTTAGACCGAATAATTTATTTAAATAATTAAATTAACAAATATTGTTACACAAACAATACTTTTGGCAAAACTGTTAATTACTTTGGAACATGTTTTCGAAAAGACAAAAATAGATCCTTTAAGAATACAATTGTTTCTCCAAATTTTTATAATTAGTACAGAATTTATACTTGTTTATACGTCAACAACAGAATTTACGTCCAAAAGAAAAATTGATTTCGTCCTATAATGAAATATACTAATAGGAATAGTCTTAATAAATTAGAAAATCAATTGCATACATAAAACTGTAGATTAAAACTAAAGAAACTGCAAAAAGGTGGAAATTTAAGGAGATGGGACATGGACAAACTGAAAGAACGAGACGTTGTACAGAGTTTCAGGGAGAGCATAAGGGTACAACTGACAGGAATGGGGGAAATAAATACAGTAGTAGAAGAATGGGTAGCTTTGAGGGATGAAGTAGTGAAGGCAGCAGAGGATCAAGTAGGTAAAAATACGAGGGCTAGTATAAATCCTTGGGTAACCGAAGAAATATTGAATTTAATTGACGAAAGGAGAAAATATAAAAATGCAGTAAATGAAGCAGGCTAAAAGGAATACAGACGTCTCAAAAATGAAATCGACAGGAAGTGCAAAATGAATAACCAGGGATGGCTAGAGGACAAATGTAAGGATGTAGAGGCTTATATCACTAGGGGTAAGATAGATACTGCCTACAGGAAAATTAAAGAGACCTTTGGAGATAAGAGAACCACTTGTATGAACATGAAGAGCTCAGATGGAAACCCAGTTCTAAGCAAAGAAGGGAAAGCAGAAAGGTGGAAGGAGTATATAGAGGGTCTATACAAGGGCGACGTACTTGAGGACAATATTATGGAAATGGAAGAGGATGTAGATGAAGATGAAATGGGAGATACGATACTGCGTGAAGAGTTTGACAGAGCACTGAAAGACCTGAGTCGAAACAAGGCCCCCGGAGTAGACAACATTCCATTGGAACTACCGACGGCCTTGGGAGAGCCAGTCCTGACAAAACTCTACCATCTGGTGAGCAAGATGTATGAGACAGGCGAAATACCCTCAGACTTCAAGAAGAATATAATAATTCCAATCCCAAAGAAAGCAGGTGTTGACAAATGTGAAAATTACCGAACTATCAGTTTAATTAGTCACAGCTGCAAAATACTAACACGAATTCTTTACACACGAATGGAAAAACTAATAGAATTTGACCTCGGGGATGATGAGTTTGGATTCCGTAGAAATGTTGGAACACGTGAGGCAATACTGACCCTACGACTTATCTTAGAACCTAGATTAGGGAAGGGCAAACCTACGTTTCTAGCATTTGTAGACTTAGGGAAAGCTTTTGACAATGTTGACTGGAATACTCTCTTTCAAATTCTGAAGGTGGCAGGGGTAAAATACCGGGAGCAAAAGGCTATTTACAATTTGTACAGAAACCAGATGTCAGTTATAAGAGTCGAGGGACATGAAAGGGAAGCAGTGGTTTGGAAGGGAGTGAGACAGGGTCAGAGACAGCAAAGTACTTGGAAGAGCAGTTGAACGGAATGGATAGTGTCTTGAAAGGAGGATATAAGATGAACATCAACGAAAGCAAAACGAGGATAATGGAATGTAGTCGAATTACGTCGGGTGACGTTGAGGGTATTAGATTAGAAAACGAGACACTTAAAGTAGTAAAGGAGTTTTGCTATTTGGGGAGCAAAATAACTAATGATGGTCGAAGTAGAGAGAATATAAAATGTAGACTGGCAATGGCAAGGAAAGCGTTTCTGAAGAAGAGAAATTTGTTAACATCGAGTATAGATTTAAGTGTCAGGAAGACATTTCTGAAACTATTTGTATGGAGTGTAGCCATGTATGGAAGTGAAACGTGGACGATAAATACTTTGGACAAGAAGAGAATAGAAGCTTTCCAAATGTTGTGCTACAGAAGAATGCTGAAGATTAGATGGGTAGATCACATAACTAATGAGGAAGTATTGAATAGGATTGGGGAGAAGAGAAGTTTGTGGCACAACTTGACCAGAAGAAGGGACCAGTTGGTAGGACATGTTCTGAGGCATCAAGGGATCACCAATTTAGTATTGGAGGGCAGTGTGGAGGGTAAATATCGCAGAAGGAGACCAAGAGATGACTACACTACGCAGATTCAGAAGGATGTAGGTTGCAGTGGGTACTGGGAGATGAAGAGGCTTGCACAGGATAGAGTAGCATGGAGAGCTTCATCAAACCAGTCTCAGGACTGAAGACCAGAACAACAACAACATAAAACTAAGCACAAAATTAGATCTGGTGTTATATTCTTTAAAACTGAGGGCCAGCCTTTCTCTTTTACGAAAATGAAGATTATGCTCACGTATGTTAATGGTAATTACTTAAAAGGTAAAAATTAAATTTTTAGGAGGCAGATGGAAAAACAAGGGGGGAAGTAAAAATATCACAGTTTGCTTCGTCACAACTCTGTTGAGATTACTGAAAAAAGTTAGCGAAATAAAATGGAAGACATATATGTTCGGGTAGTTCACGGAAAAAGTCACGTACTGTAAAGAAAAAAGCATAAAAGATGCTAGTAGGATCAATTATAGACGGTTGTTTGGAGGCTTATGTAGAGAATGGCAGGAGATATTAAACGAGATTGGGGATGCGCTGCTAGGACAATAATAAGTATTCATCACCCAAATATAACAATCACAAAAACCTTGCAAAAATGAATATCGCTGAACAACTGTCACGATGTCAAACGTCGTTGCAAGCTACCACTGAGCTCTTAGCTGGCAGAACACGTCACTAATCATAAGGTTGGTTGCCAATGATCGTCTGCTCAGTGAATCGTGTGACTGTACCAAGAATTGATCTTGTCTCCTGGAGACAGGTAGCAGAACTCATGTGTGCTGTTGTGGACCTCTGTGTTCAACTTCACTATATGGCACTAAGCCCTGCAGCTGACATGCAACTAAGTTTTACACACTCCTACTATAGTGAGGTTCTCAAGGTTTACAGCTCGACTTGCTGCTTTGAATATGTATACTTGGTTCTCAGGTTTTCTTGATTCATGGTGGGTGCATATAAGATCACCATGTTTATGGCGCAACTGTTGTTTGATTACGACCAAGCCAAATTATTGTTTGTTTTAATGGCTGTCATCCATCCCATACATAAAGTTTTGTAGTGAAATTTATAACAAGATCATAGAACACGTTTTTCCTTCAACTTAAGTCTTCCCCTAGGAAGACGAATGTGCTTCTGCAATTCTTGTTTAGTTCACCTGGGCTGTTTGTCATTTCAAACTTAGAAGACTTTTGAATTTCCTACAATTTCTTAATCTGGGTTAAAATATAATTATGCTTCTGGTATTTTAAAATTTCCTGACCATTTTAACTTAGGCCACAAAGGTTGTGAATGCAGCGCTACGAGAAACAGCACGCTAGTGGCGGAAATCCCAGCTACTATTCGACACTTTGCGGTGGGCACTCAAATCGATGTTTTGCTGCTGCATCTGTAAGTTAAGTTGTCACCAACTAGTGAGTGAACGTGGTGCTCTTGGCTCCAGTCCTCCCACAACAGCAGTTCATATGTGGTATGCTTGGCGGCTATACGCCCTGCCACATGGCCTTTCCGACGTGCAGAGGCTCTCCACAGCGTGGTATTTGTTTAAATAAAGATCCTACCTGATCATTGGTGGCAGTTGTTGAAGCATAGAACTAGAGGACTTGACTTAAGGCAAATGATCTGTAACATCACAGGAGTTGGGGAATACCAAGGACTATTTAATTTGTCACCATTTTAAGCTCAGGACAAAGTGACTTGGCAACCACATAGGTTTTGTGTTTGTATGCTCAGGCCCACCATCTTGAATTCCACACATAGAAAACGTGATCTGGCAACCTACAGGCTGTGCTTGTATTCCAGTCTTGAATAGTTCAAAAATGGTTCAAATGGCTCTGAGAACTATGGGACTTAACATCGATGGTCATCAGTCCTCTAGAACTTAGAACTACTAGACCCTAACTAACCTAAGGACATCACACAACACCTAGCCATCATGAGGCAGAGAAAATCCCTGACCCCGCCGGGAAACGAACTCGGGAACCTGGGCGTGGGAAGCGAGAACGCTACCGCATGACCCCGAGATGCGGGCTCTTGAATAGTTACTTAATGAGGATGTTCTCGTATTCTCAGGTCCGCCTGCTTGGATTCAGAAATCATTGAGCTGTGGTTGTATCAGCCTTCTAGGATCCCTGTCTTCGATTCTGATATCAAAGAGCCCGTGCTTGTATTCTGATGTCAGTCATCTTGAATTGTAACGTCATAGAGCTGTGCTCACATTTACAGGTCACCCATCTTGGACTGCAATGTCGTATAGCTATGTCACTAACAGGACAACGTAGCAATTTGGATTTCTCACAAATTTACATCCAGGACAACTAGTCTACATCCACACTGATATCAGACGAGTGGGGGAAAGCCTCTAGCACAATTTGATTATTTTGAATTCATTTTTCCACCATTTTATACACTGGAAAATTTGCCTGTAACGTGAAGTCTGACAACAGTATCTGACGTCATAAGGGGAGGAAGAGTGGGAAGGTGATATTGGTTAAGAATGTAGGCTAAGCTCGAAATGGCACAGCTATACTACTCTCAAACTAGAATAATACGCAAGTGTGTGGGATCTTTACAAAATAGGACTAACAGATCATACGGAATGCATACAAAGACGTTAGACGTAAATGGTCACAGGTTTATTACACTGAGTGACTAATGGAAGAGCATCATGGAGATACTAAAAATACTGAACAGGGAGACACTTTAAGATAGAAGTAAACAATCTGCTGAAATCCTACTTATAAAGTTTCATGGACCAACTTCAAGTGATGCGTTTGAGCACATACTACAAATCCTTACATATCATTGCGCATAGGGTCGCTGATGACAAGATTAGACATATTACAGAATGGATAGACGCAATTAAGCAATCACTGTTCTTATGCTCCATATCTGAGTGGAACGAGAAGTTCTCTGATAATAGGCACTTTGAGAAGTACCCGCTGCAGTGCACTTCACAATGGCGTGCAGAGCATTGTCATAGAAGTGGATACATAGGGTCTGTCGGCTATTTACAATAATGCATTTCCCGTATTTCTACACAATATGATAATGCTTGTTGATGCCAATCCGTAGGGACATTGCTGATGACTGATTCAATATTTGTCTGTGGGTGTTAATTTCTAACTACTTACCTAATTATCATTTCAGAACAAGTCCTGCACCTGAAGTATCGTAGGACCAGTAGGTCTCTACAGCAGTAATACTTGCTTGGAATTTCTTTTCTATTTTAGATACAGCTTTTACCATCGCTCATATTGTAGTGATTTTAATTATTCAATTTAGTATCTGACACTGCCAATTTTCCAGCGTTTTTGGTGTTCAGTATGAGAGCTTGGGGGTCTGGCAATTCCGTTGGTCTAAGGTCAAGCAACTCGTCCCTGTCTCAATAACAGCCCAAATATATGCAGTGTTGACAGGCAGTTAAAAATTCGTTACACATGTTTTGTCATGGTCGTCATGGTGCATCATGCCACAAACTAATTCATCCTATTCACTGGTGGTTGAGATAATACAGATTATAACTAATCTCTGTCATGTTGCATTATCTTCCTCTAGACATGCATTTCATTTCTTCTCATTTTTTTTCAACGATGACC
Source organism: Schistocerca gregaria (assembly GCF_023897955.1). Lineage (NCBI taxonomy): Eukaryota > Metazoa > Arthropoda > Insecta > Orthoptera > Acrididae > Schistocerca > Schistocerca gregaria. The sequence goes on along the minus strand of NC_064921.1, from coordinate 821,034,746 downwards.
AAAATATTTTGACTACTCACGAAGGTGACGCAGTTCTGTGCCCTTGGTAAGTTTCCAGAGGTATCGACACAAGATGCCTACATACTGATCATGCATTTCCCATATATTATGCCCTTGGTAGGTTGCCAGAGATATTTGGCCTAAGATGCCTATGCAAAGATCATGCAGTTGGCATATATCATCCCCTCAGTAGTTTTCTGGAGGTGTCTGACTTAAGATGTGTATGCTCAAGTCACAGAGTTTCCATATACTACGGGCTGGTGGTTGGTGGGTGCAGAGTTGGCAACCTATAAATTCTCAGGTGTGTTCCATTGGGTACAGATCAGGCGAAACTGGCGACCAAGACATCAGCATGAGTTCATTACCATCCCTCTTAAACATCTTTAAGCACAATTCGGGTCTTATAGCTCTGACAGTTTACATTAAGAAGAAATTAGGCATGGACAGTCCAGAACTGTCAAATGCCTTTGATTAAAGGTCCCATGGAAACCCTACTCATTGTTTCACTGTCCTTCAACTGCTTTCCACAGAAGCTGGTGTTAGTAGCAGGTCAACAGCCAACCAGCCCTGCTGTCTCTGAGATGTATATTCTCCCTTTGCAATCCAGATCGTTAATAGAGTGACTCCCCCATTCGTGTCTGCTCCACTCATATAGAGTGTTAGGAGTATGGCTACAGAAAATATCATCATTGGTACATTAATATGTAACCACTTCAGTGTGTTAGTTGGTCTTTCTCTGTGTCTAATATTCTTCCTGCAAACACATGTAAACATTTGGTGCCTGATGTTCTCTGCCTGCACCATGTAGTGGACTACACCTATCCAAACAACCACATTTCAATGCCTGAGCAGTTGCTAAAGGGAAAATAAACATCAATGGCTTGCTTGTAACACGTTTACTTGGAGCTACTAAGCAACCTAAAAACATGCTACTCATAATACCTGTAATTATTGCTCTACAAATGAAGTAAATACTGATGTAATGTTTTTCAGTAGTCTGTCCTCAGGCATGAACAGAAATATCAGCACCTATGCGCCTAAAATCCTGTATCCTTTTCTTACCATGTCGCATGCACACAGTGTCACCAGATGGCCTTCAGTCTTGCAGGGGTCACGTTTTCGCTCATGATTGTATATATGGTATGTTTGTCTCCTCTGGACATGTTGACAAAAGGTAAAACAATTTTTTACTCTTGTTGATCTGCATTACCGTCACAGCTTTTAACAGCTTTTTTCTCTGTTGATATAGAGCTTGACATACCTCGCAATGCTTAAGGTTACAGGTCACGAAAGATTATAATGAAATTAATTAAGGAATGACTCTCCAATTACACACAGTATAGTGTTCTTTTGGAAGCTTCAGTCTGCAATCTATTCTTGCGATTCATGTATGTCATTTTGCACAGTTAGAAAGTGTACCAACCAATGAATCTATATGTATTACATATAATGTATATGTGTTTGTGTTCTACATCACCTCCTAAACCACTGGAACTCTTTCAACCAAACTTGATAAATATATCCTTTGCTGTCAGGCAACAATTGTGTGAGTGTAAGAACCACCTACCTAAAATAGTTCAGGAGATGTCATATCACACAAAATGAAATGCGTCGAAAAATGCCGCATCATGCATGATGTTTAAATTTATTACTTCTGTATTTATTACTAACTGCATTCGCAATAAATTCCGCAGACAGTATGCACATATGCCGCTACATGCACCTACAAAAGTATATCATGATCCACACGTGGTTCAAATGGTTGAAGGGGCTCTGTCCACTATGGGACTTAACTTCTGAGGTCATCATTCCCCAAGAACTTAGAACTACTTAAACCTAACGAAACTAAGGACATCACACACAGCCATGCATGAGACACACGTGGTTCAGGATATATGACGTCATAAGCACTGACGTTCGTGAAAACTGCCTCATTGTGCTTGACGTTTAATTTTATTATTTTGCCGACAGTATCCACACACGTCATTGAATGTAGTTACACAAATATATCAGTGTACGACACACAATTGAAGACAGTTGACGTCATAAGCACTAGGAAGCGTGAGAAATTACCTAATCATGCATGAAGTTTTAATGCATTTATTCTTTACTACTAAGAAACTCGTACAGTCGAGTCAGCTTGCGGAAATGTCCGACACCTTGCAACACCTTTGACAACTCTCAACTGCGAAGGACAAGCAGCTTGGCGGAAACAGTAGCCGTCTATAGAGCTATGAAGAGGCATTGCCGTAGAGACGTTTGCAAAATCGCGTTGTAGACACGCGAAGCACATATGCCCATCGCACAGATACTGTATGGGGTTGTGCTTCTTAATTAGTATAATGTAGTTATCCATTTGTACATTACAGATATTTTTATACTATTGTTTCATAATTTCGAAGGTTTTTTTTACGAATACACGAAAATGAATTTTTCTCAATGCAGTACTTGTCTGCTAACCCTACTACAACACCTAACCTTCATATTCTATTGGTTGTGTTCCTCGTTGTGGGAAGGTGAAATGTTACAGATTCTGATATTTTATGTACATCTTTGCTATAAATATCGTTGTACTACAATATGGACTAAAAACACGAAACAGAAGTCACATATATAAGAAAAATTAAAATAAAATAAAAAAGTTTGCTAGGTGTGAGTAGGACTCGCGCACTGAAGGTGGGGTGCAAACTTAATTAGGTATGTAGAGAGTTTATCTACTATGGGAATCGATGATGCTGACTATTGTTTCCTGTTATCGACATTGATATTAGCAAGATATCGGCCGCAGGGACTCCAAGACTTTCCATAATGTTTTACTTTTAAATTTGAAGTCGATAACAAATGACCAAAGAATATCTTTCCTTGTGTTATATAATTAAAGATTAATAATTTCGAATGTTTGCTTTACTTGTACTGTGAAACCTTGCTTCTTGCCAAATTTCATGCTTCTATGTCAATGAGAAGTACCCTAAGGCGTTTGGCGAGTGAGGTTTCTAGTTTCAAAATATGTGATAATCGACCATTTCTTTTCATCATATTGACTTAGAAGCTTAAAATTTTTATACCGCAAAGTGTCCATAGACCTGAGTATATCACATTAACTTGAATATGATACGCCAATCTGTTACAGAGAAAATTTGTCTTAAGAGACAGACAGACAAATAGACAGATGGTTAAAAAAATTACCAAAAATTATTTTTTCGTGTTACAGAATTACAAATTAAGCATTTTCGAATTTTTTTTTTTTTGCTTTATAATTGTACTGTGAAACCTTGTTTTAGCCAAATTTCATGATTCTAGGTCACTGGAAGTAATCTATAGGTCCTGATGAATAAGTTTTGCCAATATGGAAATATGTGACATACACAGATCGATCGTTTGACTGCATCGACTTAAAAGCTTAAAATTTTTGCACCACTTAGAGACCACAGCCCTCTCTGGCTGCTGAGGGCACACTACGATCAGCTGCGCATGAGGGGAGACGGAACTCGGTGGTGGGGGTAATGAGAGGGGAGGGATAGCAGTGTGGGGGACGCTAATGTGCCACCTGTGGGAGCTTACAGGGACCATGGAGAGCGAGTAGGGCAGCTAGGTACAGTCGGGAAGTTAGACGGAGGGTGGGGTGGGGGGTTAACGGGAAAGGAGACTAATAGAAAGACTGTGGGTACATTGGTGAATAGAGATCTGTGTATTGCTGGAATGTGTGCATGCAAGGGGCTAGAGAGTAGGACAAAGACTAACGACAGTTGAGGCCAGGAGGGTTACAGGAACGTAGAATATACTGCAGGGAGAGTCCCCACCTGAGCAGTCCAGAAAAGCTGTTGCTGGTGGGAAGGATCGAGGGGTGCAGGCTGTGAAGCAACCACTGACGAAGGAAGTTGTGCTGGCAGCATGCTCAGCAAAGGGGTGGTCCATCTGTTTCTTGGACACTGTTTGTCAGTGGCCATTCATGCAGACAGACATCTTGTTAGCAGTCATGCCCACATAGAATACAGTACTGTAATTGCAGCTTAGCTTTTAGATCACTTGACTAGTTTCACAGGTGCCCTTACTTTGATGGACTAGAGCTGGTGGTGGTGGAAGGACATATGGGACAGTTCTCTCATCTAGGTCTATTACAGGGATCTGAGCCATGAGGCATGGGGTTGGGAGCAGAATGTGATGTATTCTTTCCTGACGAGTGGATGCGTTGTAGTGGAGTGTCGATGTTCACGGATTTTCCCCTTCCTCGCAGGACTCGGAGAAGTTCGTTTCTCCGTACCAGCACAGTGAGGACCCAGTGAGCGACTTCGGCCAGCTGCTGCCGAGCGAGGGCTACCAGGTGCTGCACTGCGACGTGGCACTGCAGGTGCTCTTCTTCCCAAGTGAGATGCAGCGCAGAGGTGAGTAGCTCCTTTACCTCTAGTGTCAACCAGCGTCTGAGAAACAACTCTTTACACGTGCCTCGGTGCAGCTAACACTAAAACCTCCACCTGTCAGACATTCAGATCTGTACAAATCGTTGTATGTCGATAGTGTGTCAACCAAAGCTCCGATTTAGTTCGTACTATGTCCTGTCGTCCAGCAGAACGACCTAAACGTTAATTAAAAGCAACACCACAAGTATGGAGCACACAAAAAGCATTACGATCAGTAACTATCACGAACAGTTTCCGTGGGGAAGTTGGTAGAGCGTTAGATTGTCGTACTAGGCGTACTGGGTTTTGAACCAATGACTGAAATTTTTCTGTACTATATTATGAGTGAAAGTGTTATATGCAAACCACGGTCATGTTTATAAAACTGTGCACTTGGCAGTCTGTTTTCGCTTCGTTATCTTTGAAGGCATGTGGTAAACCTATAGGCTATATTTGTAATTTCACAGAATATACAACTAGAACAGAAAAGGAAGAAACATTTGCATCACACGTTCAGAAGTAATAATAATAATAATAATAATAATAATAATAATAATAATAATAATAATAATGGTCATAATAATAAAAGTAATAGCAGTAATAATATAGAGCGTGATTCGTTCAGGCATGAAGGCTTCGCAATCCTGCCTGCATGCGAAGAAGTGTGTGAAGCAAATTACTTTTGTTCACCAAGCACGTTTGATAAATCTCACATATCACATAAATATCACAATGTAATCATTCAACTGGTAAACCACACTCATAGGATTTAATGTCTGCAGAATTAAAGTCTGCTGCAAGTCAAGACACAGTTATTAAAACACAAGCTCATCTAAACATTGTTGTCGGCATCATGTTGTCGTTGTGCCTTCTCGGGGATTCCAATCTACGCGTACTGTAGCTTATAGCAGACTGACTGCCTTACCTGTTTCATTTTTGGATATGCTGGTTCTTGTACTTCTCTTCTCGCAGGTCATCCTGTTGCATCTCATGCTTGTTTTTCTTGCTGTTGTTGCGTGGGGTGCTCGTAACTAATGAAGCAGAAGGTCCGACCACCTCGTAGTCGTTCGCCGGTGCACCTGGTTGCCCAGGCTACTGACGAGACAGTTTTCCGAGTTACGCGCTGACGCGCAAAATTTCCTCGCAAATTGCCCGAACCGATCTTTTAGCATCGGAATTCAGGCAATCCTGTGAAGCTATCCGTCAATATTTATTAGTTCAGACATTTAGGAAAATATTCAACAATTCTGTAAAACATCTTGTTCAGTACAATTACTAAAATATTTAAATAAATTCTTGTAGCACATCGAGTCATTCCAAAAATGTCAGAATGCTCCCACATCTCCACTATGGCCTCCAATTAAACAAATGTGGGCAAATGCTGACCGCCGTCATATATGGTGTACTGCAAAGACGCTGATTGAACTTTCAATAGCATTCAGTTCCCTTACTCCAATACGGTAATTAATCAATCAGCAACAAAAGGAAGGCAGGTTAACATTTAGATGGGCACTCTGAAAACGAACATGTATTAATACCACGGAAAGTAATAACTACTGCAATCTACATCCTTCTGAATCTGCTTGGGCTATTCATCTCTTGGTCTCCCTACGATTTTTGTCCTCCTAGGACTATTGGATGGAGGAGGTGGACAGAGAGAGGTGGAGAAAAGACAGACAGAGAATAAGGAAGAGGAAAAGGACAGAGAGAGATTAGGAAGGCAGAGATGAACCAGTAGAGGAATGGAACAAACACATAACAGGGAAATGCTGGATACTCATCATTTAAACATAAGTACAGCTGCTGTTATTAGTCAATTAATCTTTTGCTGACACACAATACAACACAATTCGTCATGCAATTACAGGGTCACAACTCTCGGGTCGGTGAGGGTGCCAGTAGTCTAGAAAAGAGAACAGTCGACACAAAGTGTTTGAATGGTGCCAACTTCTAACAATCAGAATTTTATTCTTTTTGTTTGTAAGGGGGGGGGGGGGGAGGAGGGCGGAGGGTGGCATCCAACTCATCATGCCGTTTCTACAGATAGTCTATTGTAGGTGTGTAACGTGTAGGTTAGTGATCAATAATAATATCAGTACATATGCGGCCCCAGGTGCCAGCTGTGAAGGAAACGATTCCTGGAGATTGACTATGACCGTGAATCTGTAGTCAGAAAAGGTTTAAAGAAAAACTACATGAAGCAAATTAATATTGTGTAAACCCCACGAACTCGTTTTACTTCCGGAAACTTCAAAAGCATACCTCTATATGCGAAGTTTCCCAACCCTGTTATAATTCTGGTAATAAAATCCTTTGATGTTGGAACACTCTAAAACAATCTGAAGTTAATTTGATAAATAATGACACAATGTACTGTAGCTTTCCTTACCAGTAATAGTTAAATCCATATAAATATGCATCTAACATGAACGAATTGAAATATTACAGTAAGATCGCATACATCTACATCTACATCTACATCTACATCTACATGACTACTCTGCAATTCACATTTAAGTGCTTGGCAGAGGGTTCATCGAACCACAATCATACTATCTCTCTACTATTCCACTCCCGAACAGCGAGCGGGAAAAACGAACACCTAAACCTTTCTGTTCGAGCTCTGATTTCTCTTATTTTATTTTGATGATCATTCCTACCTATGTAGGTTGGGCTCAACAAAATATTTTCGTATTCGGAAGAGAAAGTTGGTGACTGAAATTTCGTAAGAAGCTCTCGCCGCGACGAAAAACGTCTATGCTGTAATGACTTCCATCCCAACTCGTGTATCATATCTGCCACACTCTCTCCCCTATAACGCGATAATACAAAACGAGCTGCCCTTCTTTGCATCCTCTCGATGTCCTCCGTCAATCCCACCTGGTAAGGATCCCACACCGCGCAGCAATATTCTAACAGAGGACGAACGAGTGTAGTGTAAGCTGTCTCTTTAGTGGACTTGTTGCATCTTCTAAGTGTCCTGCCAATGAAACGCAACCTTTGGCTCGCCTTCCCGACAATATTATCTATGTGGTCCTTCCAACTGAAGTTGTTCGTAATTTTAACACCCAGGTACTTAGTTGAATTGACAGCCTTGAGAATTGTACTATTTATACAATAAGAGTTGTCAGATTCAAAGTTTCCTCTGTAACAGTTAAACCCATATAAATATGCATCTAAACAAGAATGAATGGAAAATATTACATTAAGATCGCGTACTATGACAGTTGTCAGATTCAAAGTTTCTTCTAATACGCTAACTCGAACCACGGTAACTAAATACGGTAACTTGAACCAATGGCGAATAAGCTACATCTTTGTAATTGGTCGGTGTAAATAACTTCAATGGCAGGTGCCTCAACTTACACGTCTGGCCACATTTCGCCAGCGCAACACATAAATTCTGTCTAAATTACTGTAGATACACATCGAAGCACACCCTTCCAAAAGACACATACAACGCATGCAACGACTAGTACAAATACACTGAGAAGCAAGACCAAATATGTGATGGGAGTAACTGCTGTTAGGGATCGGGTCTACAATCACTGAAGGTGAACAATCTTTACAATACACTACTTTTATTTACAGACATTAGTCTGTTACAGAGCATAAAGCAATTAAATTGCTTACAATTGTGTTTCTCGAAGAGGGGAATGTTTTTTGAGTCTTATCTGTTGTGGGTCGTCGTGCTGTGGCGACGGCGGTGTAAGCAGTGTGAAGTTGGTGATATGACTATTGTAAGTTCATCCAGTCATGTCCCTGGCATTAAAATATCCTCGTTCTTTTCATGCTGCTTTGGCTGGCTGTGGTAATAAGTGACGTAGCATCCATTTGTCGTAGGCCGGAACAAAGTAACTGCTGCTGTATCACCTGAAGGTCGTATTAGCTCACCTGCAACTTTCACAGGGGATAGTTTGGCACAGTCCACATCGTGTTTAATTTAACTTTCCACTTGCTATACTTCCGTGCACAACAATTGCGTTAAAGGGTACTGGGCGGGGGGGGGGGGGGGGGGGTGGAGGGGGGGCGGAGGGTGACTTTGAAATCGACACCACAGTCACTAAAAACTGAATCAACCATTTGTAGCACTGTCTATGCTATCATAGAATCAACTGCTGAAACACATCACAGAAGTTCCAGATTTGCTTCTCTTTATGAGTAGACGACTTTCAAAATGGTTCAAATGGCTCTGACCACTATGGGACTGAACCTCTGAGGTCATCAGTACCCTAGATCTTAGAACTACTTAAACCTAACCAACCTAAGGACAACACACACATCCATGCCCGAGGCAGGATTTGAACCTGCGACCGTAGCGGTCGCGCGGTTCCAGGCTGTAGCGCCAGAACCGCTAGGCCACCAGTGGCCGGAGTGTACTTTGTGATCGCGACGTAACGATACGGGTGGTGCTGTCTAACTAACTTACTTCCTTTGTTTTCGGATTGCATTTCCTTAGGATTCTTCCAATGAATCTCAGTCTGGCAACTGCTTTACCAACGATCAGCTTTATATGATCAAAAGAGTACAATGCGTAGTGCTCCGAAACGATTTAGTGTTCATGATTATTGTGAGCACATAAAACATTTGTTTAACAGGAAGTGTTGAATGTTCTAGCTCGAAATATTTGTCATGTGTGTCAGCATTGAGTTGACATGTATAGACCTCCAGGCCCAATGTATGTAGTCTTGGAATATATGCTAGATGTTATTGTTCCATTGTTGTTGAAGTATGTCTTTGTAAATTACGGGGAATCCATCAAATATAATAAAAAATATGTTCCTAAATAGCATTTCTCCATCAATATCATTTTATTGTGTAAATGTGCAATGCAACAATTAAGTACTTTGTGAGACTGGAAACCACTAAATATTTTCAATAATAAATGTCCGTTCCTCTATTTCGAACCCATTTCCATTTCACAACAAATTAAAATGCACAAAATATATACCATAACAGACTGCTCTGACAGGCATTCAATATTAGCCAGCGCCATTAGCATGAGACATTTTACTTAAAATCTAATTTCAGTAGATCCGTCAGTGTGCCGTATAATATATTACACAACTTTCAATCTTATCTACAGACAGCCAATAACATTGGGCAATATGAAATATTGAGTCATTATCTGACATTTAGTTCCCAGAAGTATTCCGTGAAAATGTTGTTGAATAATATGTATGCGTGCCCCCAGAAACGTACTCATTTACGTAAAATACACTAATATGCACAACCCTTAAATTTAACATAATGTTGTAAACTAACTAACCTCAAAAACATGTACACCAGTTGTCAGATTTGAATACTACGAGGGCTACAGTTCTCGACCAGTCAGAACAAAGCACACCTATAATAGGTGTGTCAGCACACAGTGTAATGGTTTTGTAAATATCTTCATTTCATTAAGTTATTATTTATTACGTCAGGAACATGACGCTATACAACGTGGTTAATCCACTGAATGAATGAGAGCAAGTATGGCTATTAATTTACTAAATAGTAAAAAAATTATAGGGTGCGGAATGGAGCGACTAGTACATATATGTGTTCGTAGTGTTCCAATGACAACATTGTCTTAAAAATTAAATGAAAACAGTCCTGATCGCGTTCCCAGATTTTTCATTTGCTAGCAACAGGTTTCGGCTCGTTCCTCGAACCATCTTCAGGCTCTTTCTGCCGTTATAGCTGCTGGTGACCGTAGACGGAGCGAGATCCGTGTAATTACGGTTCTTTAGAATTTTATACCGATCGCTATGCTCCATCTACAAAATCCTTTCAAAAATTTTGAAAACATTGTTATACATTGACAAAATATTATGACTGGAGAAAATTTTGTTTTAACGGGAAACCAGATTGACAAAATATTATGACCGGAACAAATTCTGTTTTAAAGAGAAACCAGATACCGTACTGCATTGAAACTTTCTGGCAAATTAACACTGTGAGCCGGACCGAGACTCGAACTCGGGACCTTTGTCTTTTGGTAGGTAGGAGGCCAGATACTGGCAGAAGTAAAGGTGTGAGAATGGGGCGTGAGTCGTACTTAGGTAGGTCAGTTGCTAGAGCACTTGCCCGCGAAAGGCAAAGTTCCCGAGTTCGAGTCTCGGTCGTGCACACATTTTTTATCTGCCAGGAAGTTTCATGTCAGCGCACACTCCGCTGCAGAGTGAAAATCTCATGCCGTACTACATTATTTATCCAGCTAAGAGCTTTATTAACGTAACAGCCTTTTTCAAAAATTCTCGCTGTGACTGCAGCTCACACGGCTGCAGTATTCCAAGATAGTATGGCGAGTCTGGTATTGGACGATAATCTGCTGAAAACGTTTTTGAGTCTGTTATACATCTTAGGTAGAGACAGGACTCTGATACTGGAGCAGCTGTCGGCGTGAGCTTGATGTCGTGGAATTGCAGGTACAGATTTGCATAATTTGAAACATTAGGTCGTATGTTCGTGTATTCTTCTGCTCAGTGGAACTTGTGATACAATTTCAATTTAGTGACTTACACGAAACAGTTTTAGATTTATTTACGTAAAAGTACAGTCTTCGAAACACTCAAACAGGGTACCATGCACACACATTGTTCCACCAGTGACCTCCCGATTTGTGCCCAAAATCTGTCTCAGTTTATTCAAGAATAAAAGTGTGACACACAGTTCACTTTATATTACTCGCTCTCTTTCTGCAGTTCCCATCAATACGCACACATAATAATTAAATTATTTATCTGAGAGTTAACGCACGAAAACCAACGCACCAGCCATGCCACGTGTCTGCAGTCCACGTTCTCATGTTACTCACGGACCTACAACTCGATTGTTCAGACTCTACAGGGTCTTTTTTTTCACTATGTGCTGAGAGTATATTGAAAAAAATGTCTAATGAACATACGTCCGAATGTGCATGGTTTCCAACCTAGAGACCATTTATTCAATCATACGTTGACACAGAGACTGCGGTCTAATACGAGCTGCAATACCATGCACCCACACTTAACAGTATGCGTGGTTTTCTCCTACAGGGTGGTACAGTTTCTCCGATGTCATACCCTAGAGCCCTCTCCTGCCATAGTAATTGGTAACGTTGTGTCCGATCCACTTCTCTATGTGATTCACGCTAAAGTGGGTGTAATGCAGTGTTGTACACAACGGTTCCGACATAGTGTTCACTTGCGGAAAGGGGGTGGGTGAGGGGGGAGCAGCAAGATTGTATCAGGAGAGCTGTCCTCACCGACAGTAGCCACAGCATTCAATATTTGCAACAATGTATCGCCATCTGTCTGAGACAGGGTCGTTTCAGGAAACAGGAAACTATGAAGAAAGTACCCGAAATGTTCGAACACCACAGTTGGATGAGAATATGATGAACACATCAGGAAGGCGACCACTGTGTCAGTACCATTCGGTTTGTCATCCAGTAAGGGGTAAGCTAGACGACCGTGTGGAACTTTCTCTATATCAGTTGTTACTGCCCTCATCACTTCAGACGTGTGCAGGGCGTTCTAGAGACAGACTTTAAACATCGGGAGCAGTTTCGTCACTGGTTTCTTCACCAGGCAACCACGATTCTGGGATTTGTGCCCTATTCACAGCTGAGACCACCTTTACGAGGAGTGGTACGTTCAACTTTCTCATCAGTGATCTGTGCTATAATATGCAGAATAAGGTATTCTGACAGCGAATTATCAGCATCAGAGCAGCCGGAATGTGAGGGCAGGGATAATTGGCGATCGACTTTTGGCACCAGTCTTCCTTCAGCGTCGTCTAACGGGCCGGAACTATCGGCGTTTCTTGAGGGTGACTTTGCCTCCCTTACTGGAGGAAGCGCCATTGATGATTCGAAGGGTTACACGGCGGCTACATCATGGTTCTCCAGCTTACTGGACGCATCTTAATCGTGTCTTGCCAGGTCGGTGGACCGAACGAGTGTGTCCAGTTGCATGGCCTCACGTTCACCGGATCTCAACCGGTGTGGTTTCTGGTTATGGGGCCACCTCAAAAGTATCCTGTACATAGAATCATTCCAGACATGCAGACAAGGAAGGAAGATATTCATGCTGCCTTGACAGTGTTCGGATGCAGCCTGGCCCACGTGAACGTGTTAGACAGAGCATGCTACAGCGCGTACATACATGCCTTGAGGCACTCGAAAATCATTTTCAACACATACAGTAGCTATATCTGCATGGTGCAGCGTGCATTAGACCGCAGTCTGTATAACAGTGTACGATCGAATACCCAGAAATCATGAATTTCCGGACACAAGTTCATTAGACCTTTTCTGTTCCTTATCCTCTCATCGATCAATCCATAGACTTTGTACACGGGGACAAAAATAACCCTGTGTTGTCGAAAATTGGCAGTTTTATAGCATAGATAAGTATAAATAGAAATAATGAAAAATTAATGTTCAGCTAGAACTACTATCTGAACGTCTTTACGTTTACTACTAAACACAATGAATAAAACAAAACAATAAAGGGAAATTTTAATTATGTAGGCTCCCTCGAGCTACACCTTCAATTTTTTAAAATTGTTTTGTTTGGCTACTAAGATGACATTTCTGACACGGTCTGCAAATGGTCTATGGATGAATAAACAACTAATTAACAGTGCCTCGATAGATAAAGTCTGAAGCCTTGAACATACTGTAGAATAACCTTCTTTTGCGAACTTTGCCTTGATAAAATACTGCTTTCGATTTCTTAAACCATTATTCGGATATAATATTTGTGTGCTTTGTGATTTTTCATCGTAATCTAATATTTGCCTTTTTATTTTTTTACATTTTCTGAAGTCAGTATGTCCATTCCTGAACCGAGTTCCGGAAGACCAGAAGGATAATTTTTTAGATGATTGGCTACAGCGTATGGAGAAACTGAATGGATTATCAAAGAACGTTGGAAACAGTGAAGAGCCGAAATACTACATTCACTTTAACATATTGGTGGCTGTGGCCACAAAACTGTAAATGGGAAATTTGCACCACCGCTGAACAAGAAACAATATTTAATAACGGAAATGACAAACAACACAGAGCACAAACAGAATTCCCCGACTAGTCTGTTGTTAACAGAGAATTAAAGTATAGACATTTATATGTAATTATCTTACCGTAAACTATATGTTTGGAAAAGTCTCAAGTTTAAATGGCACTATAAGAGTATTCTGATCTGTACAGTTTTGACGATACTCCTGTCAAAGATATTCCAACTGTGCTAGTGTTCCGCCTTTAATTATCAGGATGTCAACATGACACTCTTTTGCTCCCTTAATTCTTTGGTTTCTCCCTCACTTTAACATCAGAGTCATAAATGATTCGTTTCGCACATCTGTCGAAATGAAGAACTACCAAAGGTTTGCTGCTTTAGTATAAATACCACAACAGAAGCATAAGCAGAGAGCTTACCAATCGAATGCAGTGAAGTAACCGGACAGAGAGACTACTAAAGGTTTGCACCTTTAGTTGTTCTTCATGTCGACAAGGGTGGCGAAAGGATATATATTGTTAAAACGAGTTGTTATTTTGTACCTTCACTGGTATTCACTGAGAGATGCAGCTCAGATTATTACGAAAAGGGTTACTATTGCATAATTTATTCTCATGGCAAATTTTGTGAACCCTGCAATACCAACAATGCCACAAGCAGAAAGTTTACCCCGTATAAAGTGTGAACTAATAGGGAGTGCTGAAAAGTAATGTCTTCGATTTTCTATGTGAAAACTCTTACAACTTTTTAAATAATCCAACCTTATGAAGATAATGCATCTTCATTGCTCATGGCTACATATTTATTTCTGAACGTAGGCACCCTGGCGAATAACACATTTCTTCCAAAGAGGGACATGTTTGTTAATATCATCACTGCAGAATGTGTGACTGAGTTGACGGATCCACGCCCTCACCTCTGGTGGCACCGCTTCATCCCTATCAAATTGATGTCCTCAAAGATGTAAGTTAGGTTTTGAAACAGCTGAAAATTGGCTGGAGCTAAGTCGACATTGTATCGAGGATGGTCGATGAAGGTGAACCAAAGACGTCGGATTGTTGCAGATGTCGCATCGCTCGTGTGTGGTCTGGCATTGTCGTGCTAAAGGACAGGGTATTCGATATGCGGACAAACTCTTGGAATTCGCGCTTTCAGGTTTCTGAGTGTCTCGCAGTACACTGACACTGTTACGTTACACATCGCCATGCTGCATACTATTGTTTGGAGCCCTCTAACGGCAGAGGGTTGCAACTTGCGTCAGCGATGGGGAAAAGTCTACTGGCTAATATCAGTGTCATGTAACAGCCGATATTGAAAAAAAAATTCGGAGGCATTACATTTCAACGCGCCTTCGTATTCGGACAGTGTGGTATTTGAAGTTAAGAGCCGATCAGAAAGCAATCTTCAGCGGAGCTCTTTGTTGCCCAATATTTGATATCTATGCATATCTAAATGTTTTCAGAGTGGGCAGTAGTGGCATGAATTTATTTAGGTTTGTGGAGAAAGTGATACTAGAAAAATTGAAGTGTTTACATTTCTAAGCAGAATAATCTGGAGAAGTGTCACAAAGGAAAATGACGTCAAACCGGGGCATTTACATTATCGCAAATAATGTAAGGTACGAGGGCGAAAGGAATACTTTACTGAAACATACCTGCAGATTAAATATGTGTGCCGGACCGGGAGTCGAACTTGTGGCCTTTGCCTTTCGCTGGCAAGTGCTCTACCAGTTGAGCTACCCAAGCATGACTGATGACCCGTCCTCACAGCTTCAGTTCTGCAGTACCTCGTATCCTACCTTCCAAACTTCGCAGAAGCTCTTCTGTGAACCTTTCAGAACTAGCACTCCTGGTGGTGGTGGAGGTGGTTAGTTTTTGACGTCCCGTCGACAACGAGGTCATTAGAGGCGGAGCGCAAGGAAGGATTGGGAAGAATATCGGCCCAGCCCTATCAAACGAACCATACCGGCATTTGCCTGAAACGATTTAGGGAAATCACGTAAAACCTAAATCAGGATAGCCGGAGACGGGATTGAACCGAATGCGACTCCAGTGTGCTAACCACTGCGCCACCTCGATCGGTAGCACTCCTGGAAGAAAGGATACTGCGCAGACATGTCTTAGCAACAGCCTAGGGAATGTTTCCAGAATGATATTTTCAATCTGCAGAAACAAGTTTTTATAAAATGGATTCATGTGTTTAAATGATCTTTATCAAACCCCGAATGTCTTCCTGAACGTGGAGAGTCACTACATCTACATCTACATGGATACTCTGCAAATCACATTTAAGTGTCTGGCAGAGGGTTCAAGGAACCACTGTCATAATTCTATATTACTCCAACCTCGTACAGCGCGTGGAAAGAGCGAACATCTCTATCTCTCCATAGGAGCTCTGATTTCCCTTATTTTATCATGGTGTTCGTTTCTCCCTATCTAGATTCGCGTCAACAAAATATTTTAGCTTTCGGAAGAGAAATTTTGTGATTGGAATTTCGAGAGAAGATTGCTACGCAACGAAGACGCCTTTATTTTAATGATGTCATTCCTAAATCCTGTATCATTTCAGTGACGCTCTCTCACTTGTTTCGCGTTAGTACAAAAAATGCTGCTCTTCTTTGAACTTTTTTTATGTAATCCGTCAGTCCTATCTGGTAAGAATCCCACACCTCACAGCAGTAGTCTAAAAGAGGACGGACAAGCGTGGTGTAGGCAGATCTGTTACATTTTCTAAGTGTCCTGCCAATAATACGAAGTATTTGGTTAGCCTTCCCATAACGTTTTCTATGTGATCTTCCCAATTTAAATTGTTTGTAATTGTAATTCCTAGGTACTTAGTTGAATTTGGTTCCTTTAGATTTGACTGATTTATCGTGTAACCGATGTCTGAGGAATTCCTTTTAGCACTCATTTACATGACCTCACACTTTTCGTTATTTACGGTGAATTGTCAATTTATGCACCATTCAGATATCTTTTCTAAATCGTTTTGCAATTTGTTTTGACCCTCTAATGACTTTGCTAGTCAATAAACGACAGTGTCAGTTGCAATATTCATTTAAGATCTCTGCAATCGATTCTGTATCGTGTAGTCGTGGTTTTCCTCTTTGTTCGCTTTTCGGCTATTTAAGCACACAACGCTGTGGGGACTGGGGCCAGCTCCACCAGCTGGCTGATGACACTGCCTTATCCTAACCTTCAACGGTCCCAACGTACCCTCCAAATTGACTAATTCACTGCTTGGTGCAACCAGTGGTTCCTCCGTATCAACCCCTCAAAGTCCCAGGCGATCATCTCCATGATCTCTACCTCACCATTTATGGCCGTCTTATCCACCTCACTCTACCCTCAAATACCTGGGCCTCACCCTCGACCGCCACCTCACTAGGACTCCCCATCTCCTTACCATCCAACACAAAGCTCACAACAGACTCCTCCTCCTGAAACTGCTGTCCAACTGGACATGGGTCTGCATCCTTCCACCATCCTTCACACCTACAAATCCTTGATCCACCCCATCCTCTGATACGCCAGCGTGGCTTGAATTTTCGCCCCTCCCAGGTTCTATAAATGCATCCAAATTCTCGAACATTGTGCGCTCCACCTTGCCTTCTGCATCGGCATTCCGTGCCCCAAGCACATCCTCTACAACCCATTCCCCCACATTCTCCATACCTTGAACACATCTGCACACTTTATATTGTCCACCACATTGATCCCCCAATCCCCTCGTGTCTCCCTTCCTCTCCATCCCCAGCCTGTTGCTGTGCCTTTACAGCTGTGTCCCACCCTCTGCCCATCTGGACACCCTCTGCCTCCTTTCCCAATGCAATTTCAACCATCTACCCCTCCCGGATGATGAGCTTCACCCTGACATGTACCCTTCCTACCAACTCTAATCCCATCTTCATTCTGCCTCATCCTCAGGGCTCCCTCTTCTCCCCCTCCCTTCATGTGTCTTTCCCCTCCTACTCCCCCTCCCTCTCTTGTGCACCCCTTCAGTATCTCTGCACTCCCTCCTGCCTTGTCTGCCCTCTTCATCTCCTGCCCCACCAGTTTCCTGCCTCTTGGTGTAGCCGCTGACACCCGTACTATTTTCATCCCGCACCCTCCCCTGCTTCCCCTTGCTCTCCCGTCCTTTTCCATCCTCTCTGAACTCTCCCTCGGCAGGTCCCACCTGTCAGTTTTATTCTTCATCGTATGTGCTCCAGTTAGGTTTAAGGTGTGTTGTTCTGGAGTGTTTTTAACACTGTGGCTGACTTTTAACCTGTGCGTTTGCCTTCAGTGTCTTGTTAGTGTTTTGAGAACTGCCAACTGTGTTTTTTAACTTTACGTCGACTTTTTTAATTGTCCCCCCATGAAAGTCTCCATGTCAGTGTATTTTTACCTCCATTATCTCCCCTTACTCTGTCTCCCTGTTTTATCGCCTTATATGTAACATTTTACACTTGTATTATTGTCATGTCACTCTGCTGAAAAGCGGCGGATTGTGCCCTGCCCATATAGCGCATTGGAATGAAATCACAATAAAGAAAAAAAATTGAGAGATATCTGGTTTTGGTAGGTGGGTGGGCGATCTGGTGTGCAGTCTGGTTGTCGACGGTCGCTCTTCTCTCTCGGTTTCTGTCACGTGGGCAGTGGTTCTGCAGACGGAGACTTGCATGCGGTCGGAGTGTGTGTATTGCGTCTTGTGAGAGGGCGATGTTCTTGTCTGTGCTGAAGATGTGAAAGTGCCTTTCGTATACATCAGTCTGCAACCAGATACGCTACAGAATCAAACGGTGGGAATTATTCAGGTTCTTAGAGTTCTGCTGTATACATGTTTACTGAGTTTCGTGCTGTTTGCAGTTAAGGGATCTTATAGTGTTTGGACTCCCTTGCAGTCTGTTTCGTATTGATCACTGGTGCACAACGTATTGAACAGTGGTTATCTGTCTGAATGAGGTTTGCCTGTTTTGGTTTTATGTTGGTGTTTCCGTGGTGTAATCAGCGGTGCGCGTCATCTGTTGTAGCTGATCGTTTAATTGGGGGACGACGCCTTGACAGCCGCCAGTTTGACTTGTAACCGATAGCACGGTCGCCGGGTTTGCCAGTAGACACCAGATCTTCGGTGAGTCTAAGTTGAGGATTTCATTATTTGTTCCTGGTGACGCCGAGGCGTCCGTCGTAGTTTCCGCAAACCCCTTATATGGTACTACTTGTCACCGAAATTTTGTATTATCTGAAAGATGCCTTGCATTCATCTGTGTTTTTAATATCTTACTGCTGTTATATCTTAGAAAGGTGTCTTGCCTCTGTAGGAGTGTTTCTTAGAAAACCATTTATTGTTTGTATAGTTCTTAAGCTTTACCTAAAGAGGGTTCGAAAATTATTTGTTTGGGATGGGCATTGACGCCCGTAGACATTTTGTCTGTTTAGTAATGTTTCAATTTCTTGGGTAATTATGTATATTATTTTGGGGTAACAGCAGTCTGCTGTTGCCATGCAATTTTTAAATAAAAGATGTTGGAAATTATAAGCCAGAGTGTGTGTTTCATTGATAATTAATTCATTGTCTTTATTGGGTTGAAGTATCCTTGAGCGTGAGTCCCACGTCACAATGACGGTGATGGTAGAATCAAAAATTTAAGATGACGTTGGTGGAAAACTAAAAATTAGAAGATGTGAAACTAACTCAGTTGTGCTATTGGGCAATTAAAAAAAATTAAATTAGAAAAATTAAAAAATCCAAAAACGTTGGAAGTATATCAGTTATACCTTGCAAGACTGGTGTCTCTACTGTCCAGGACGGCGCTATGTTCAAAAGTATCTGAACGATTTTGATTTTGTGCCGCATTCAAAGGCATCCGATTATACAACCCAATATGATTTTTGATTCTGTGAAATTTTCACTGTTCTTGGAGAATTTTTTCGTACTGATTTTTGATCTGTTATTAATTTTTTTGTATCGTGTACAGCTTTTTCACAAGCGAAGTAAACTCATTTTTCATTTAGATTTATGTTTCATCAGCAGAAATTTTGTTGCAAGTAAGGAAAATTGTATTTTAATAACATGGAGTAGCTGGCTACACTTATGACAACCATCTGACTGTTAGAGGGAAGCATTAACTGATTGTGGACATGCTACAGTGTCATGAGACTAAATTTGTACTGTTTGATGTACTTTTCCAGTTTCTTAGAAATGAGTTTCAACAAGTGCTTGCATAACGTAAACGTATTGGATTATGTATGTGTTAACTATGTAATTGGTAAGAAATGACTGGTCATTAATAGTTTTGTGAAAATTGTCTCCTAACAAACTTTTTTCGTATAAGACTTGGCAATCAAGACAAAAGCTGAGCACAACACAAGATGCGCCGTACATATGTTGAGGGACTGAGATTGTGGAATAATATGAACAGGAAATCAGTGCATTTTGCAATTCGCATAGTGTAGAGGGAGCTGCAAAAACATACATATCGTTGTTGTCGTTGTTGTATGGTTATTGTTGCACACAAAAAGAAAGAAGGATATAGAATATCCTAATAGTTCTTCGCCCTTACAACGAGTTAGGCATTGTGAATCTCTCTCTGTTCCAAACCAACATACGTTTCTGAAGAATTTGCGAGAGGAGAGCAGCTCCAAAAATGAATGCGGTGATGGTGATGATTACAAGCTAGAAAAAGATTATGTATCATAATTATTTAGTTAAAATGATCTAAGTGACTTAACTCTTGACTTGACTCTGACAAGAGATCCTGCTAAACTGTACGGCCTTACACTTTAAGCCAAACACCTATTACCTGGAGACTCATTCTCTTTGTACGGGAACAGAGAAACAGAATAAGTAAAATTATTTGTAGAACATATGGATCTTTGTTGGTACAGTGAACGCTTATGATCCACATCAGTGGAGGTTATTTATAGTCTTGTCAAAACATAGCTGAAAGATGTACTTTTATGTAATGGAAATTTGTTTGGCTCAATACCAGTTGCGCACTCAGTGTACCATAAGGAGATGAACTGTTCCGTATGCGGCACTATTGCCTAGGTTTGCATTATCAGCCCAAGGCCATCGGGTGCCTATACTGCCTATTGTTTTCTGCTCTTTTCTCTCTGGAGGCAGAGGTGGTTATTGGCAGCAGTGAAGACACAGACGATATCAGTCATCTGGTCCTTGGTCGCAACCACTTGTTAGCTCAAGAAGAGCTTTTCCAGAAGCTCTCGATGTGGTTGTCTATAGGCCCACCGCACATACTGAGTGATTGCTGCCCTACAGTAGTGTGACTTCTGGGAATGGAGCAGCCTGAATTTAACGGCAGCTATTATAGCGCGTTTACTCAAGTTCGTAGCACGGAAGGAATCCATGTATGCTTCAGTGTGAAACAGATACTTTGTCTTGGAGTGGCCATATCGCCATTTTCTAGTTACTATTTAAACGGATTGTGTACCGATAGAGTTTGAAAGTTGGATGTTCATGGCGTCTTTTGGAGAGTTTGCTATTTATTCTGCTGCTGCGTGCATATAGCAACTTTGAGATATTATTATTGCGAGTGATAGCGAGCAAACAGTTAGCTGTTGGCAGTAGTGGGAAGAAGCCGCACGTCAGGAGAGGCTGCTCCCCTCCCTGATCTTGATGGTGGCGCCGGGGGAGAGCTCTGTATTAGTCGAGGATTTCCGGTAATTTGCAATTTGTTACGCCTCGTTGAGCGCTTAAGGGATTTTTTCAACTTTGTGTGTGCATACATTGAAAGTAATATTCATATCTTTGTTGTCACCAGATACGTAATTATTAATATACGAAATTGTAGAATAATTGATGTTTTCAAAATGATCAAGGAAAAGAAAGGTCTGATTGAGATTTGTCAGTGTGCGAATCGTCAGTGTCAGAAAATAACGAATTAAAAGTTTTTATTCATTCTTTTATTTTTTTGCACCGCTCATGGGTTGTTGACTAAACCACTCCTTACATTTAATTTCTATGAAAAAAGGGGAATGGTTGCATCATTAGTTGTGAGCATGCGTTGCACTCTGCATGGATCGCATTATTTCCTTTGAATTATTTTAACATGTTGTTGGATGCAGAATATTCAAGCAGCTGCAGCGGAAAGACGAACTAAGTTGTCTGTTGCGTGCTGGAACATTAAAATATAACTAAATATTTTAAAAATTGCGGTCACATACAAAAGACTTAATTTTTCCTGGTGTAGCGGGAGCGGCATCGGTCCCGAGTTCGAAAACTGCCAGAGCTTAAATTTTGATTGACAATGACCGTTGACAGCTGAAGATTTAAAGCATACGATGTCACCCTCATTCTTCCAGCAGCCATTTCAAAGAGGACGTAGGAACAGACAGAGAGTCATGGCACTCTCTTGTCCTTGGGGTGGGAAACTGCACCTAAGGGTGGAAGTATCAGCAATGAACAACGGCAAGATGATACAGAAGGCAATGGAAACCATGCATTAAAGACACATAACGTGTATCCACAGGACATCTGACATGTAACTGAAAAGCTGTCATGATGATATCGCTATTGGCAAAAGATTCCGGAACAGTCTCGATTCTGGAATAGTCTCGTATCTTCAGAAGAGGACTGCCAAAGAGAAAGAGACAATGAGAAAAACATTGATCAACCAACGAAAGGATAACGTTCACGAGTTGTGGCGTGGAAAGTCAGAAGCTTGAACGGGGTAGGCAAGCTAGAACATCTGAAAAGGGAAATGCAAAGGCTCAATCTAGATATAGTAGGGGCCAGTGAAGAGAAGTGGAAAGAAGACAAGGATATGGTCAGATGAGCATACGGTAATATAAACATCAGCAGAAAATGGTATAACGGGAGTAGGATTCGTTATGACTAGCAATGTAGGGCAGAGAGTGTGTTACTGTGAACAGTTCAGTGATAAGGTTGTTCTCATCACAATCGACGGCAAAACAACACGGATAACAATAGCTCAGGTATACAAGCCGAGGTCACAATCTAAACACAAAGAGACAGAGAAAGCGTGTGATGATATTGAACGGGTAATACAGTACGTAAAGGGAGATGAAAATCTAATAGTCATGGTGGAGTGAGATGCAGCTGTAGGTTAAGAAGTAGAAGAAAAGGTTACAGGAGAATGTGGGCTTGGGTCAAGAAAAGAGAGAGCAGAAAGACTAATTGAATTCTGTCATAAATGTCAGTTAGTAATAGCGAATACTCTGTTCAGGAACCACAAGAGGAGGAGGTATACTTGG
The DNA here is from genome assembly GCF_023897955.1 of Schistocerca gregaria. NCBI lineage: Eukaryota > Metazoa > Arthropoda > Insecta > Orthoptera > Acrididae > Schistocerca > Schistocerca gregaria. The sequence goes on along the minus strand of NC_064921.1, from coordinate 821,012,147 downwards.
AAAAGGCCAGGTGATACGGGAAGATTTCAGTTTGATTACATCATGGTGAGAGAGAGATTCCGAAATGAGATACTGGATTGTAAGACGTACCCAGGAGCAGATATAGACTCAGATCACAAAATAGCAGTGATAGAGAGTAGGCTGAAGTTTAAGACATTAGACAGGAATAATCAATACGCAAGGAAGTGGGATACTGAAGTACTAAGGAATGAAGTGCTATGCTTGAATTTCTCTAAGATTATAGGTACTGCCATAAGGCATAGCTCAGTAGGCAGTACTGTTGAAGAGGAGTGGACATCTCTAAAAAGGGCAATCATAGAAGTTGGAAAGATAAACATAGGTACAAAGAGGATATCTGCGAAAAAAACATGGGTATCAGAAGAAGTACTTCAGTTGATCGATGAAAGACCGAAATATAAAAATGTTTAGGTGCATTCAGGAATACAGAAATACAATTCGCTGAGGAATGAGATACATATGAAGCGCAGAGGAGGTAAGACGAAATGGCTGCAGGAAAAAGTAAAGGAACCTAAAAAGAAAATAATTGATCGAAGGACTGACTCAGAATATAGCAAAGTCAAAATAACCTTCAGTCAAATTAAAAGTGGAGTCGTAACGTTAAAAGTGAAACGAAAATTCGACTGTTAAATGCAGAGAAGAGAGCGGACAGGTGGAAAGAGTACATTGAAATCTCTATGAGGGAGGAGATTTGTCTGATATGATAGAAGAAGAAACAGGAGTCGATTGAGAAGAGATAGCAGATCCAATATTAGAATCAAAATTTAAAGGAGCTTTGGGGGACTTGAGATCAAATAAGGCAGAAGGGATGGATAACATTACATCAGAATTTCTATAATCATCTTGATAAGTGGTAACAAACCGACTTTTCACGTGTAGAATGTATGAGTCTGGCGACATCAACACAGTTCCGAGTATTGCAAGAGCTGACAAGTACGAGAATTAACGCACCATCAACTTAACAGCTCATACATTCCGGTAAATGATCAGAATAATATATATAAGAATGAATAGGAAAATTGAGGATGTGTTAGATGACGATCAGTTGCGGTTTATGATAGAAACAGGAATAAAGAAAAATCAAGATACGTTCGTAGGATTTGTAGACCTGAAAAAAGCGTTCGTCTATGTAAAATGGTGCAAGAAATTCGAAATTCCGAGAAAAAAAGAGGTAAGCTATAAGGAAAGACTGGTAATATATAGTATGTAAAAGAGACAAGAGGGATACTAACAGTGGACTACCAAGAACGAAGTGCTCTGATTAAAAAGCGTGTAAGGTAAGGACGTAGTTTTTCGTCCCTTCTGTTGAATCTGTACATTGAAGAAGCAATGATGAAAATAAAAGAAAGGTTCAGCAGTGGGACTAAAATTCAAGGTGAATGAACATAAATGATATGATTCGCTAATGACCTTCCTATCCTGATAGAGGGTGAAAAAGAGTTACATGTTCTGCTGAATGGAATGAGCCATCTAATGAGAGTTTATGGTAACGATAATAAGTTTCGTTAGATAGCCTAGCAACTTTTGGAGAAAAAGTGTAGCTAACGATAATATGGTCAGAGAGAGATTTACACATCTTCGTGTATGTGTTGCCATAATAATAATTTTTGATGTTGAAGCTATCACTAGCCCTACAAAAGTAATAATTTTTGATAGTAACTTTCAAGTTATTTAAATTGCGTTAACAGATTCGGATGTAAGCTAAGATCACTTAAATATGATGCAGAATGACAAAATTTGTCTGTACGCTTTAAAGAAAAAGAGTGATAGTAGCGGAAAAATTGTAAATTTCAGAGAGTATGCTTTAAAGTAAATGTATTTAATTCTTTAAAGTTACAAATATAGAATAGATATAATAAAAACTGGGTATCACTTTCGTGGACTGAAAGTCTTACATATGATACGTAAATCCAAAACATAATATAAATTTGATATTGTTATGTACACAGAAGAGGAAAATTGAGGTCTTAAAAATGAGATAGAGAAACGATACACAAATGCAAATGGAATATTCATATGGGGCGTATTTCTAGGAATTTTATGGCAAGAAATATATGTCAGACTGAACTACAGAAATGTCTACTTCCTTTTACTGTTTTAATGTGAGTAATATAACGTCAACCAGCGATGGATAGGAATTGTTTACAATTGAACTGACTATACTGACAGTAATATAAAAATAGGAGATTCGCAAAAGATAATCACTGTTTTACATCAACAAGACCGTTAAACATGAAGCAGGTCCCTCGTATAATATGTTTACAACCCCTGTATGAATATGAGAAATCCCTAGTTTCCGTATCAAATCAGTTTTAAGAGATATTTATTTTACTCTTTGTATGCTGTAGACATATCTGTATCTGTATGATTTCCTCTTTCCTCCTCGAAATTCAGCCAAGGTACAACGTCCTCCAACAATATGGTCTTTAGAATGAGATTTTCACTCTGCAGCGAAGTGTGCGCTGATATGAAACTTCCTGGCAGATTAAAACTGTGTGCCCGACCGAGACTCGAACTCGGGACCTTTGCCTTTCGCGGGCAAGTGCTCTACCAACTGAGCTACCGAAGCACGACTCACGTCCGGTACTCACAGCTTTACTTCTGCCAGTATCCGTCTCCTACCTTCCAAACTTTACAGAAGCTCTTCTGCGAACCTTGCAGAACTAGCACTCCTGAAAGAAAGGATACTGCGGAGACATGGCTTAGTCACAGCCTGGGGGATGTTTCCAGAATGAGATTTTCACTCTGCAGCGGAGTGTGCGCTGATATGAAACTTCCTGGCAGATTAAAACTGTGTGCCCGACCGAGACTCGAACTCGAGACCTTTGCCTTTCGCGGGCAAGTGCTCTACCAACTGAGCTACCGAAGCACGACTCACGTCTGGTACTCACAGCTTTACTTCTGCCAGTATCCGCCTCCTACCATCCAAACTTTACAGAAGCTCTTCTGCGAACCTTACAGAACTAGCACTCCTGAAAGAAAGGATACTGCGGAGACATGGCTTAGCACAGCCTGGGGGATGTTTCCAGAATGAGATTTTCACTCTGCAGCGGAGTGTGCGCTGATATGAAACACAGTTTTAATCTGCCAGGAAGTTTCATATCAGCGCACACTCCGCTGCAGAGTGAAAATCTCATTCTGGAAACATCCCCCAGGCTGTGGCTAAGCCATGTCTCCGCAGTATCCTTTCTTTCAGGAGTGCTAGTTCTGCAAGGTTCGCAGAAGAGCTTCTGTAAAGTTTGGAAGGTAGGAGACGGATACTGGCAGAAGTAAAGCTGTGAGTACCGGACGTGAGTCGTGCTTCGGTAGCTCAGTTGGTAGAGCACTTGCCCGCGAAAGGCAAAGGTCCCGATTTCGAGTCTCGGTCGGGCACACAGTTTTAATCTGCCAGGAAGTTTCAATATGGTCTTTATCTGTCATTACAATAGGATCCAGTGTGGATACTCCAAATGGGTTGACATTATCTACGCTGTCATCACTCTTGAAAGAGATGTCAGAAACAGAATAAGTCTCCTTAGTTTCTTTTCTTTTTTGTGTACTTCGTAGCTTTGGTCCAAGCATTGCATTCTATATCTCTTGATCATTTTTTTAAACTTCCTGGCAGATCAAAACTGTGTGCAGGACCAAGATTGGAGCTCCTCCTTCTTTGTTAGGAGGCATTTCTTTTTCTGCAATGAGCTTACTGCGTAAGGAAGGGCGGCAGCTCACGGTACACCGCTGTAAGGCTGGGTGCTGTGTATTAGATGACAGTGTATCACTTTTTGAAATGAACTGTGTCATACACCGAGAAGACAAAAGTCACAGGATATCGCCTAATATCGAGTCTGACCTGCCGTCGCCTGGCGTAGTACAGCAACTCGAAGTGGTATGGACTCAACAAGTCGTTAGAAGTACTCTACAGAAATACTGAACCGTACTGCCTCTACAGTCGCCTATAATTCCTAAAGGTTTGCCGCTGCAGTAGTTTGTGCACGAAATGGCCTCTTGATTATGTCCCATAATATTCGATCGGATTCATGTCGGGCGATCTGGGTGGTTAAGTCATACGCTCGAACTGTTCAGAACATTCATAAAAATATTAAGGAACAATGGTGGCCCGTGATATGGCGCTTTGTTATCCATAAAAACTCCATCGTTGTTTGGGAACATGAAGTCCATGAATGGCTGCAAATGGTCTCCAAGCAACTCATCGTAATCACGTACAATCAGTGCTTGATTCAGTTGGACAAGAGGACCCAGTCCAATCCCTGTAACACACGCCTCACCTTGATGGAGCCACCAACAGCTTGCACTGTGCCTTGTTGATGATTTGGGCCCATGGCTTCGCGGGGTCACACTCAAACCCTACCATCAGCTCTTACCGACTGAATTCGGGACTCATCTGATCAGCCCAATGTTTTCCAGTCGTCTGGGATGCAACCATTATGGTCACGAGCCCAGCAGAGGCGATGTTGTGCTGCTACCAAAGAAACTAGCGCCGATCTTCTGCTGCCCAATTTCTTCGTACTGTCATAATGGATACGTTAGTCATTCGGCCCGCATTGATTGTTAGCACTGACAACTCTACATAAGCGCCGCTGCTCTCGGTCGTTATGTGAATGTTGGTGGTGACACCATTGTTCGTGGTAAGAGGTAATGCCTGAAATTTAGTATTCTAGCCACACTCTTGGCACTGTGGATCACGGAATGTTGAAATCCCTAATGATTTGGAATGTCCCATAGTCTAACACCAACTACCATTCCGTGATCAAAGACTGTTAATTCCCACTGCGCTACAACAATCACGTCGGAAACCTTTTCACATGAAACAGGTGGGTACAAATGATAGCTACGCCTACGCACTGCCCTTTCACACCTTGTGTAATATATACTATCGTCATCTGTATACATGAATATCGCTATCCCATGACTTTTGTCACCCCCGTGTATTTTGGAACGAAGCGTATCGTATTTAAGTATTATAGTGATTGCTTAACAATTATCTCATTATATTAAATCTGTAAATAATGAATAATCCAACCTACACAGCACAATTTTCTATGTAGCACAAATTTCGTTAATTGCGTAAATGTGGCAAGTATTTTAGAACTGTGTGCATATTTATTTTCAGTATTTTAATTCAAAAGTAATGTTTCTGTTGAAAAATCAAATTATGATTACCTATTCCTAAATTCTGGCTGTATAACTGACAGTAGGAATGTTTGTAGTAGGTATAGTTTTCTTATGAACAGACTCGATGTATCAGATAATTGGAAAATTTTGGTTATATCATGTTTAGGGATTCTGACCCTACGTTGTATCTTCTGGTTCTAATAGCGATAGACTTCGTGTGAGTGTGTGTTGTGGATGGACCGTTGTATGATTACCGACAACCATGTATGAATCGCACATATATTTTAAAGCTGTTCTGTAACTGAAGCCTTGTAGGACGGCACATTTTTGATGTGCAGCCAGCTTGTGAAACTTGCAGAAAGTGTTGTTATACTCTCTTACCGCTGTAAGAATTCCTAGTTTAGTATTGGGACCACTCAGCTGTTTCTGCGTAGCCTTTGACATTTCCTTATTTGTGTATTTACTAATGGACTGTGGCTACGGTACCAAGGCCTATGTAACACATTGGGCTCCTTCCAATGAGAGCTTCGTGTTTATTGTAATTATTACCCCATTCTTCTTAACTGAGTGATTATTAACAAAATGAAATCGAGTCCAGACCAATCTGAACTTAAAGAACCTTATTGCCTTGTATGCTATGACACTGAAAAGTTTTAATTAAACGTTGCCTTAAGAGTCTTGGTATATCTTGAATTTTCAAGCAAAACTATGTATTTAACTGCTGTCCTAAGTTCGCTGGACCATCATTTTGTTTAATGCTACAATATTAAACGTGGTGCTAGAATTTCAATTAAAATTTATTTGTTGTTATAATTTTGGGAGCTAATATTTTCATAGGCTTAATGACTGTACCTTGTTGTAAGTCCATACATATTATAAAAATGCAGTGTGTGTGTGTGTGTGTGTGTGTGTGTGTGTGTGTGTAAGCTGCACATTTCCTTCCATGCCACTACATCAGTTTCAACCAAGTCTAGTACACGTAGCGCTTACTGTCAGGCAACAATCGCTTTGGGGGTAAGAACCAACTACCTATTTTAGTTAAGGAGATAAGTAATGACGTCTTAAACAATGAGATGCGTGAGAAACTGCCGTGTCGTGTGTGACGTATTGAATTCGCAATAAGTTTCTTAGGCAGTACCCACGTATGTCGCTAAATGCACTTTAAAAAATACATCATGGAACCAACTATTTTTCAGCAGACATGACGTCATAAACACTGCGATTTATGAAAAACTGCGGCGTTGTGCATGAAATTTAAATTTATTACTTCTTTTCTACTACTTCTATGCACAACAGATTTTGTAGACAGTATCCAATATACCACTTGCTATAGTATATGATTAAAGGACATATAGATCGTGAGATATGACATTGTATACCCTGAGACGCGCAAAAACTACCGCATCTTGTTAAGACGTTTAAATTTTTTACGTCTTTGCTACTAATTCTGCCCACAACATATTTCGCTGTCAGTATCCACATATTCCGTTGAATGTGCCTACACAAATAAATTACTACACGACATATAGTTCGAGAGATGTGACGTCAAAAACACTGAGATGTGTTGAAAAATCGCCACAACACGCATGAAATTTTAATACATTTATTCTTTACTGATAACAATAAGGCACTCCAACAGTCAGTCAACTTAAGGAAATCCCTGACACCTTGAAACGCCTTTGACAGCTTTCAACAATGCAGCGCAAACGGTTGTAGGTGGAAACGACGGCCGTCTATAGAGCTATGAAGAGCTGTTGCCATAGAGACATTTACAGAACCGCTTTGTAGACATGCGAATTAGCTGATTAGAGTGTACAGAAACTATCCGTGATCATGTTTCTTAATCTGAATAGTGTACTTACACATCGGTACATCGTGCACATTTATTTGATACGACTGTTTCATAATTTCAAAGGTGTTTTCAGGAATACATGGAAATGAAATTTTTTCCATACTTCACTACAAATACAGTTCATTTTTTGTTGCCGTATCTACCACAAAATTGGAAAAATTTATACTCGGGTAATGCCAGGTTTGTCAGCTAGCCGAATTGTAATTTTAGTGTTTTCAGTAGACGTATATTATTTTACTGGTAACTCAATCTATAGATGTCAGCCTTTTATTTGTCCTTGGGCCTACCTGCTTCCCACAATATGAAAACCTCGAAGCTGTGTTGAAGTGCAGGAACTATGAGAAATATTTTCGCACAATATGTGGGGATTTGAAAGCAGTTAGCACGGTACAACGTCAACAATCCGGCTTCACAAAAAAATGCCTTATGTCATTTGTGAATGGGACAGCCAAGCGAAAAACAGGCTTTTAGGGGCAACTAATTGGGGTGAAGGAAAAACCCTCCAACTGAATTCATAGAATGTAATAAACGAACTAGTTGTTCAACCATCCAAGATACAATGATCTCCTTTTCATATCACGCTTGGACTAACGAAACATTTAACTAAAGCATTTCCAAGAGATGGTGACTGCTTCATGTAACTATTAACAAGATTTCTAAAAGTATCTTATGAGAAACATAAATAAGGGCTTCTTGTGGGGCCACAGATCAGAAATTTAATGAAAGACAATTTGTGTGAAAGTGCAATGCATCCAGTGAAGAAAAGGGCTCTGATTCTTTTTGAAGAAGTAGTGACCAGTTTCGGGAGCGACAACAAACATCTAAATTACAAAACCACGGTTAAAACAATGTTGCCACATTTCATGAAATTTGGGTGTAACATCAGTGTGAAGTTACATTTTCTGCCTTGACATACTAATTTTTTACCTGCAAACCTGGGCACTGTCACTGAAGAACAAGTAGAACGGTTTCACCACCGAAGGCGAAACGCAAACATTATGCAAAACAGAGATAGCAGTTGCGTGTGTGTGTGTGTGTGTGTGTGTGTGTGTGTGTGTGTGTGTGTGTGTTTGTGTGTGTGTGAGTGTGTGTTTGAGGTTTACGGGCGCTAAACAGCGTGGTCATCAGCGCCCAAACGCATAAAAACAGGAACACATGCAGTGAAGGGATTAAGACGAACAGCGAACAAGGAGAACAGCTAAGAGACACAGACCTGACGCAGTTCCAAATCCTCACATACACACATACACGCTCCCGATCTGCTCCCCAGGACCGGTGGCTCAGACACTTCAAAATATTCAGTGCCTTCAGGGCCCGCACCTTGACGTCTTTAAGGTGAGGGAACCACGACAACTTGGAATCAAAAGTGAGGCCCACGAACCTCACAGTATCTCTAAAAGGAAGAACGGTGTCCCTCAGACGCAATTCAGAGGAGGTAGAAAGACGTCTAGAACGATTAAAATGAACACACACACATTTGTCTGCAGAAGTGGTAAAACCCGTCTTCACAGTCCATGGCTCTAAGCGCTTTACCGTAAGCTGCAACTGCCGACTAGCAGTGACAAGACTGGAGGAAGAACAGAAAACAGCAAAATCGTCCACAAACAAGGAGCATTGGGCAGGACTCCGGATAGTAGACGTGATACTGTTAATGGCGACGGCAAAGAGAGTGACACTTAAAATGCTTCCCTGAGGAACACCATTCTCCTGCACGTACAAATCAGATAGCATATTACCAACCCGATATTGAAAGAGGCGGTGGGAAAGAAAGGACCGAATGAAGATGGGGAGACGGCCACGAAAGCCCCACTCATGGAATTGATTGAGGATAAGGCAGCGCCAAGTAGTGTACAAGACAATGCTGGTTACGTAGGAAGGCCTGCTGGATGGCCGCCTCAAGCAGGATCAAGTTGTCTGTAGTTGAACGACATCTCCGAAAGCCACACTGACAGGGGCTAAGGAACTGCCTGGTCTCGAGTAGTCAAATCAGGCGACGGTTGACCTTGCGTTCCAACGTCTTCCCGACCCAGCTCGTCAAGGCAATACTTCGATAACTACTGGGAAGCGTTCGGTCCTTCTCCGGTTTGAGGAGGGGAATCAAAATCGCCCCCCACCACAAGTCAGGGTACGAGCCGGATAACCACATCGTATTAAAACAATTCAGGAGAACTTCCTTGGAAGGCAGCAACAAGTGCTGCAGCGTGCTGTACCGGATCTGATCATGACCAGACGCAATATCGTGAGCCACAGACAGCGCCGAATCCAGTTCTCACATTGGGAAGGGGCAGTTGTAGGGTTCAGAATTTGGAAACCGAAAGTCCAAGTGACCCCTCTCGATGGTAGTGCGGTAGCGGCAGAAATCTGTATCATAGTTAACAGTTGCGGTAGATTCCGCAAAATGTATGGCCAGTGTCTGGGCAATGTCTCTCGGCGCCGTGAGGAGACATCCCTGATGAAGCAATGCCATGACAGGTAGCTGGCTGCGTTTCCCAGAAATCCTCCTGATTGCTTTCCATACTTTCGTAGAACTAGTGGAGCGGGAGATGGAGTTCAAGAACGATTGCCAGGACCGTCGTTTGCTCTCTTTAATCACTCGCCGCGCTCTGGCCCTTGCCACCCAAAAGGCTGCAAGATTGTCAGCTGAGGGACGGCACTTGAAGCGGCGCAGAGCTGCACGGCGGGCTCGGATGGCTGAGCGGCACTCAGTGGTCCACCAAGGGACAGGACGCCTCTTGGGATGACCGGATGACCGTGGGATTGACAATTCAGCAGCATGGGAGATCACTGCTGTAACATGGTCTACCCATTCGTGGACGCTGGCACGGTGTTCCAAAACAGCCAGTTGGCTGAAAAGTGTCCAGTCAGCTCTGCAGAGGTGCCACCGGGGTGGCACTGGTAATGCCACAGCCTCATCCAGGAGGCGAATCCAAAGGGGGATGTGGTCACTAGAATGGAGGTCAGCAAAAAACTCCCACAGAGCAGAATGCGCGAGTGCTGGAGAGCAAAAGGAAAGGTCAATAGCTGATGACGACCCAGAAGCAATACAGAAATGAGTGGGAGCACCACAGTTGACGATGCACAGTTCTTCAGACATCATGAGGCTTTCCAGAATGCGACCCCTGGGGCAAGTAGTCGAAGAGCCCCATAAGACATTATGAGCATTGAAATCCCCCAGAAGAAGAAACGGCCAGGGGAGTTGGCTAATAAGGTCTGTGAGAGCCTCAGAGTCTATTGCATCCTGAGGCGGTAAATAAACTGAACAGATTGTGAGCCTCAGACCCACAAGAAGGTCAACTGCAACTGCTTGCAAGTCTGTAACAAGAGGGAGCTCAGATGAGTGGTGCATGTCATGGACAAAAACCGCAACACCACCCTTTGCCTTTTCCCCCGTCAGATCATCTCTTCGATATACGGGATAGCCCCGTGAAGAAGGAGCATCAGTGGCCCTAAAATGTGTCTCTTGGAGACATAAGCACAAAGGGCACTCTCGTACAAGGAGTTGTAATTCGGCCACGTGCGCCATGAACCCATTCAGATTCCACTGTAATATGGGAGCCAGTGATCAGGGTGGCTGAACTTTCGCCCTGCCTCTGTGCTTTGGAGGAGAGCCTGTACTGGCTGGAGATTTATTCCTGGGGCGAGAAGAACGCCCCCAGTCGACATCACTGTCCATCAGCTCCGATGACGACCCACGGGAGATGTCAGACAGTACGATGGCCTCGTTATCGGACCGACCCTGACTAGTCTCCTCAGGTGGCAAAACCTTCACCTTCGGCGTCTTTGTCTTTGGGGGCTTTGAATGCAGAGCCTTTTCAACAGGTGGAGCTTTACTCGCCTGGGCAGAAGGCGCCATATGGGGAGAGGCAGGAAGTACCCTAGTGTCAGCAACCACGGCCTTGTCCGACGTTGCAGGGAGAGCCGCAGGTTTCAAAACAACCGCAGCAGCACAAGTACACTGGCAAACGCAGGTATTAGTGCTAACACTAGCAACCTCCATGTGCGTAGCAACAGTGGCCATTTGTACCGGTTTTTTCAAACGGAAGCGAAAGATGTCGCAAACACAGGAGGTTGCATGGCCTTAAAGAGCTTCTTGGCCTCACCATAGGGGATGCGCTTAGATGTTTTAATCTCCCGTATCTTCCGTTCTTCTAGATAGATGGGGCAGATCCGGCTCCAGACAGGGTGACTCCCAGAGCAATTCACGCACTTCACAGGCGATGAACAATCGGCTCCTTCATGGGCAGGCTGATTACTTTTACCACAAGTGGATATCCCATTTCACCTCAACGTAGTATCCCCAGAGCGCTGACAGTTAAAACACCGCATTGGGTTGGGGAAATATGGCCATACCGGAAAACGTAAGAACCCCACTTTAACATGCTCTGGGAGTCTCGGGCAACTGAACGTGAGAATAAACGAGTCGGATTTGACTAGGTCTCCATCGACTCGTTTCACAATATGCTGCACGTCAACAATACCTTCGTCAGCCCACTCAGATTTTAACTCGTCTGTGGGGATATAAACCAAGTCCCTACATGTCACAACACCCTTACTATAGTTCAACGTGGAGTGAAGCTCGGTCTCGATAGCGTACTATCCGAGACAGGTTGCTTTCCAAAGAGAAGTAACTTGACACGAACTAGAAGTCTCAACTAACAGAGTACCATTGTGCAGTCGCTTAACAGATTTGAGTGGACCTGCAATTCCCTCAAGACCCTTGTGGATGTAAAAGGGAGAAACCCTCTCAAAGCTACCCTCCTTCCGTTTAATAATCAAAAACACATTCTGATTATCAGCATGTGCTCTGTTACGACAGTCTGATAAATCTCTGACAACACCAGGCGCTGGGCAGCACGAAGTCGCTTCTTCGATGGGGTTTGTTTTCCTACCAGTGGTCCACCAAAGGCACTGGTAGGGGGAAATGTAGAGGTCGAAGGGTCCATTGCGGTCCCACGAGCAGCTAGGGAACTAAAGGTCCGCTCAGACAGAGCCCCGCGTGCCTGAGTAAGCCTTATACAACTGGGGTGCGGCAGGTGCCCCAGAGGTTGCCTGCTTACGACTGTTCCACCCCAACAGCCACACATCTTATAATCGCGGAGCACACCTAAGATTGAGGGTTTTTTAGAGAGGTTGGCCTTCCTCGCAATCCAGGCAGTGAAGCCAGGATTACCATTCCCCACAGCACACAACATTCCACCGCCGCGCCATACGGTGGTTGGTGAAGCATGTCCGCTGGTTACGGTGACAGGAGACTGGCTGCGCTAACAAGTCCACAGCTCAGGAACCCAGGGTCGCAAAGCCCGGACTCAGCAAATGAATGCTGAGCCCCTGGGGGCGATAGCAGTTGCCAAGGCAGACAATCAATGACGAGAAGTTCTGCCCCTTGTCAGAAGGAACTTCATGCAGTGGAACCAGCGAAGCGAAATTAAATTGTGTTGTGCTTTGTAACAATTGTTAGCTGGTTCAAATGGCTCTGAGCACTATGGGACTTCACATTTGAGGTCATCAGTCCCCTAATTATTAGCACTTTAAGTTAATATATGCTGTTATCTATTCTAACGCAGTGTGTAGTAATTTTACACATGATACAAAATAAGTAATTTTAATGGAATAAATAAAATCCCCTGTTAGAATAAAATGTGATTTCATCTAAAACATTAGATATCATATGTACAGAAAAACAAAAGTCAGAATGGAAAATATGTCAAATAACACCTTAAAGTCACAAAACATTCCTCTAAAAATGTTAAAGGCCAGTATAATGCTATTAATTAAAAACAGATAAAAATGTGACAATACTGGGGTAACTAGGGATTAAGCATCTAGCTTACACGTTGAACAATTCATGTGAACAAGCTTATTCCGGTTAATACACCACACATTTAGTGCAAGATGAATTACATTCATACACACAAGCACAGTATTTCAGTTTTAAACATTCTTCAGGCAGTGTTACGAAGACCACACTTTGGATGTTGCTCAGTAATGCTACACCTTACAAAGCACCATTTTAAGGGGGAAGAAGATTAGTTCTGCACTAGAAAAACGTGATCCAACTATACAAAACACATGTGGCTAAATTAACTTCCTAAGCAGACCTAAACGAGCTTCTGCCCAAACACAAACTCACCAAGCCTATAAAAGCGCAAAACACATGTACTTACAATACAAATCTCAGCATGCAAACATGCAAAAAAAAATAGGCAGTCCGAATCACTGTTCTGTAACTGTCAGCAAATGGAACAGTTCAATTAATGTGTGATGCCTGACACTTGACTGTGGACTCTCAAATTAACTGAAAAAATTTTGGTGCCATGCTTAATTGTCATATACCAACATATAGCACATATTGCTAAAAACAACATTCTAAACAATTTGTTGATACTTCGTTTTTTGGTATACATGAGGCTGTGCATGAATATGATCTTTTAAGAAAGGCTGCAACATTTACTGATTGGAACTACGGCGCAGAGGATTTCCAAAAGCATTTCATTGTGTATTCCCTTTTCTTTCCCTAATCAACTGCTAAATAATACCGAGACATAATTGTAACGAGCAAAATACGATATGTAAACACACAAAATGGTCAAAGAAAATGTTGGACAAGGTTCCACACAGAGGACAAAGTCTGTTCCATGTCTACATTTTCTGTAATATGTAGGCATGCCTGGAGCTATTTTATTTATGGTACACAAGTCCTTGGCCTTGAGTTTTCAGAAGTTTTTCAGTAACGCATCATCTCACAAAGCACGTTGAATAAGTTCATGTTCTACACTAGAAAAATATAATTGGTGTTACTGACTAGCTAATAAACATTTCGTCATAGTTGAACTGGTGCCTACCTGTGGTGGCATGGTCATCCACCAACATTACATTTTTCGACACTTTAGCAGACGGAACCATACATAAAAATGTTGCATTTCGTTATATAGTTAACAAAGTGTATCACTTAAACTACACATTTTCGTAGTACAGATATATGCCTTCATAATGTTCCAAATATGAGTTGTAAACACACAAAATGGCCACACCACCAAAGGCATTGGTGGAACAAACTTCCACACTGAGTTGAAAGTTTGGTATCTGAAAAGACGATCTTTGCATCAAACTAAAAGTGCTCATCATATACTTAATGATTTCTAGAACATACCACACATGCAGCTTGTTTGTCACAGTAAGTAAGTACAATTTCAGATCTCTAATGGTGAACCAAAATACGTAATATTTCGAGTACAAAATACACATGGCATTCCCACCAAGCCTGATTTTTCTGTACTGTTAGAAAAACAGACATGGCCCTCTCAAAGCACTATTAATTTAACCTACAGGCTAAATGACACTTGTCGACGAAATTAGTTCGATCTTGGTTCACAACGTCAATAAAACCAAAACTGTGTGTATTTTTTAGCGAAATACATAAAAGTTTGTTCTACAACACAACAGAACACTTACAGGTGTCACTACTGTTGCAACTTATAGCTTAAAGTGCACTTGTCAACAAGAATAGTTTGACCTTTGCACAAAAGTACACAACATTAGTCTAAGTCTGAACTATCTGTATTATTTTGTCAAAAATATATCTTAATTCGATTAAAATCGAAAAGTGAGTCAAAGAGTACAATGACTGCAATGCATTATCATTAACATTATCTTGTTGTACAAAACACCTGTCATCTTCTGCTGATAATGCTAACATTTTTTATCACACACTGGAGATTAAAAGGAGCGTCAGTGAAACAGTGTAACGACCCAGCATTATCTGACAATGGTAAGCTACATTTTCATATAGCTAGCCAGATCTCGTCATTTTTTAGTCTTACTATCAGATTAGCGTGAATTTTGCCTACGTTATGGGGGCTGTTACACTGTTTCTAACTCGATATATGGCTCTGCTGTTAAGTCACATTTTATAACAATATTTAATCACTTTAACAACCTGAGTATCATCTGATAACAATAATTACTAACACGTACCTCTTCCTTTTTTCATCCCTGTGCAAAGATGAGCCTGTATCTGGAGATAGATATTATCTGCTATATCGACTTGAAAGTGCAATAGTCGGCCAGAGTGGCCAAGTGGCTCTAGGCGCTACAGTCTGTAACTGCGCAACCGTTACAGTTGCAGGTTCGAATCCTGCTTTGGGCATGGATGTGTGTGATGTCCTTAGGTTAGTTATGTTTAAGTAGTTCTACGTTCTAGGGGACTGATGACCACAGCAGTCCCATAGTGATCAGAGCCATTTGAACAATTTTTAAAAGTGCAATAGTGCTGACTATCGGTTAGTAGATAGTATCATCATCAGTTCAAGAGCTGACAATATATGGGTCTGCCATCATCATGAAAAAAATAATTTACATCACAGAATAATTTTCTTGAATGGAATATAAATGTTTTTTGCATTGAAATCGATACATAGTGAAGGCTGTAGTTATCATATGTGTGGGTTCTGTCGTGTTAATCGGATACTGAACTTCTTTCACATAATATTTCGTCTTGAGACTGATGGATGATGTTCTTATACAGAATTTCTTGCAAAAAAGTAATCTCTGTTAGACATTCAACAAGGTTTTATGGTTATTTATAGTAGCAACCAACTAATTATTTTTGTAATAGGAATTTATTTATTAAGCGAACTGTTTTATTCATGCTGTGCAATGCCTAGTATCTGTACATAACTGGAAATGTGGTATGTGCTACCTAGCTCTGCATCAATAAGAAAAGGACCCACAAGCATAGGTTTCTTTCTTGTTCGAAGAAAATAAACAGATTTTAACGATATTTAATTTATTCTGACTGAAAATACTTCAGAGATTAGTTATATTTAATACTTTTATTATCACACGACCAGTTTCAGGCTCTTATAATTCCATTTTCAGGTGTTCTAACAGGGTGGTGTGACCCCGAGAGCCGCGGAGAAAGTGTATCACCTCAGCTCTTGAGGGTCACAGCACCAAGTTACGACACCTGAAGATGGGCTTATAAGAGCGTCAATCCGGTCGTGAGATAATAAAATAACTTTACAACTGTAGTGGGATTTTCAGCCTCTGGTATAACGATCAGTTGGGAATGTTCCACCAACAGAATTGTTTATAATTATTACCTTGTAATTGATATGAAACCTTGGAATTGCATTTGCATCAGATGCTAGTAAAAGATTTTATGATCACTAAGCATAACGAAATTAACAGGGGAACATTTAATACTAGTTCAATATTTTATCTAGTGTTCAATGAATAACATGATTTGCAGTCTGCATAGTAACACTCTAAGAACGACATACGTCCATATGAAGTTTTTGGTTTCAAATGAGAATTCCTGTAATATTCCTAAATGTTGACTATTTCTCCTGTGACACCCCGTACTATGTTGCGAATAAGGTGCTGATTTTCCTATTCCATTATTTAATAATAAAAAGAGTTCATAATCGCTAAAGAGGTTTCGTTTTTACATCGCGAATACACAATTTGGTCAATAACTTGGAAAATAAAGGAACTAATTCAACAATGTTATCAGAAGAACGTTTCCTTTCTCAAACCATTACCTGTTAAAATTTCACGTTTGTGATAATACTACTTTTTAGTGGCCCATTATATATTACTTCCTTTATGTGTATGTTAAATGGCAATAATTCTAATGATGTGATATTGCGCGATTGTTGGTCGCTAAGCATGGGCCACATTCATACACAGGCTACAGGAAGAGAAAACAGTATGCAAAAGACACTACACTAATTTGAAAATTAGAATCTGTAGCAAATTCGTAGATCATATACAGATGCTCCCTTTGTGTCTTCTCATATTTTTTTAACTTACAATCTCGACTGAGTGAACCAATTATTGTTGTTGTTGTTGTCTTCAGTCCTGAGACTGGTTTGATGCAGCTCTCCATGCTACTCTATCCTGTGCAAGCTGCTTCATCTCCCAGTACCTACTGCAACCTACATCCTTCTGAATCTGCTTAGTGTACTCATCTCTCGGTCTCCCTCTACGATTTTTACCATCCACACTGCCCTCCAACGCTAAATTTGTGATCCCTTGATGCCTCAAAACATGTCCTACCAACCGATCCCTTCTTCTAATCAAGTTGTGCCACAAACTTCTCTTCTCCCCAATCCTATTCAATACCTCCTCATTAGTTATGTGATCTATCCACCTTATCTTCAGTATTCTTCTGTAGCACCACATTTCGAAAGCTTCTATTACTTCTTGTCCAAACTAGTAATCGTCCATGTTTCACTTCCATACATGGCTACACTCCAAACAAATACTTTCAGAAACGACTTCCTGATACATAAATCTATATTCGATGTTAACAAATTTCTCTTCTTCAGAAACGCTTTCCTTGCCATTGCCAGTCTACATTTTGTATCCTCTCTACTTCGACCATCATCAGTTACTTTACTTCCTAAATAGCAAAACTCCTTTACTACTTGAAGTGTCTCATTTCCTAATCTAATTCCCTCAGCATCATCCGATTTAATTTGACTACATTCAATTATCCTCGTTTTGCTTTTGTTGATATTCATCTTATATCCTCCTTTCAAGACACTGTCCATTCCGTTCAACTGCTCTTCCAAGTCCTTTGCCGTCTCTGACAGAATTACAATGTCATCAGCGAACCTCAAAGTTTTTACTTCGTCTCCATGAATTTTAATACCTACTCCCAATTTTTCTTTTGTTTCCTTTACTGCTTGCTCAATATACAGATTGAATACATCGGGGAGAGGCTACAACCCTGTCTCACTCCTTTCCCAACCACTGCTTCCCTTTCATACCCCTCGACTTTTATGACTGCCATCTGGTTTCTGTACAAATTGTAAATAGCCTTTCGCTCCCTGTGTTTTACCCCTGCCACCTTTAGAATTTGAAAAAGTGTATTCCAGTCAACATTGTCAAAAGCTTTCTCTAAGTCTACAAATGCTAGAAACGTAGGTTTGCCTTTTCTTAATCTTTCTTCTAAGATAAGTCGTAAGGTCAGTATTGCCTCACATGTTCCAACATTTCTACGGAATCCAAACTGATCCTCCCCGAGGTCCGCATCTACCAGTTTTTCCATTCGTCTGTAAAGAATTCGTGTTAGTATTTTGTAGCTGTGACTTATTAAACTGATAGTTCGGTAATTTTCACATCTGTCAGCGCCTCCTTTCTTTGGGATTGGAATTATTATATTCTTCTTGAAGTCTGAGGGTATTTCGCCTGTCTCATACATCTTGCTCACCAGCTGGTAGAGTTTTGTCATGACTGGCTCTCCCAAGGCCGTCAGTAGTTCTAATGGAATGTTGTCTACTCCAGGGGCCTTGTTTCGACTCAGGTCTTTCAGTGCTCTGTCAAACTCTTCACGCAGTATCGTATCTCCCATTTCGTATTCATCTACATCCTCTTCCATTTCCATAATATTGTCCTCAAGTACATCACCCTTGTATAAACCTTCTATATACTCCTTCCACCTTTCTGCCTCCCCTTCTTTGCTTAGAGCTGGGTTGCCATCTGAGCTCTTGATATTCATTCACGTGGTTCTGTTCTCTCCAAAGGTCTCTTTAATTTTCCTGTAGGCAGTATCTATCTTACCCCTAGTGAGATAAGCTTCTACATCCTTACATTTGTCCTCTAGCCATCCCTGTTTAGCCATTTTGCACTTCCTGCCGATCTCATTTTTGAGACGTCTGTATTCCTTTTTGCCTGCTTCATTTACTGCATTTTTATATTTTCTCCTTTCATCAATTAAATTCAATATTTCTTCTGTTACCCAAGGATTTCTAGCAGCCCTCGTATTTTTACCTACTTGATCCTCTGCTGCCTTCACTACTTCATCCCTCAGAGCTACCCATTCTTCTTCTACTGTATTGCTTTCCTCTATTCCTGTCAATTGTCCCCTTATGCTCTCCCTGAAACTCTGTACAACCTCTGGTTCTTTCAGTTTATCCAGGTCCCATCTACTTAATTTCCCACATTTTTGCAGTTTCTTCAGTTTTAATCTACAGGTCATAACCAATAGATTGTGGTCAGAGTCCACATCTGTCCCTGGAAATGTCTTACAACTTAAAACCTGGTTCCTAAATCTCTGTCTTACCATTATATAATCTATTTGATACCTTTTAGTATCTCCAGGGTTCTTCCACGTATACAACCTTCTTTCATGATTCTTAAACCAAGTGTTAGCTATGATTAAGTTGTGCTCTGTGCAAAATTCTTTTATTTCATCGTACTTTTCTTCAATTTCTTCATCATCTGCAGAGCTAGTTTTCATATAAACTTGTACTACTGTAGTAGGTGTGGGCTTCGCATCTATCTTGGCCACAATAATGCGTTCACTATGCTGTTTGTAGTAACTTACCCGCATTCCTATTTTCCTATTCATTATTAAACCTACTCCTCCATTACCCCTATTTGATTTTGTGTTTATAACCCTGTAGTCACCTGACCAGAAGTCTTGTTCCTCCTGCCACCGAACTTCACTAATTCCCACTATATGTAACTTTAACCTATCCATTTTCTAACCTACCTGCCCGATTAAGGGATCTGACATTCCACACTCCGATCTGTAGAACGCCAGTTTTCTATCTCCTGAGTAGTCCCCGCCCGGAGATCCGAATGGGGGACTATTTTACCTCCGGAATATTTTACCCAAGAGGATGCCATCATCATTTAATCATACAGTAAAGCTGCATGTCCTCGGGAAAAATTACGGCTGCAGTTTCCCCTTGCTTTCAGCCGTTCGCAGTACCAGCACAGCAAGGCCGTTTTGGTTAATGTTGCAAGGCCAGATCAGTCAATCATCCAGACTGTTGCCCCTGCAAATACTGAAAAGGCTGCTGCCCCTCTTCAGGAACCACACGTTTGTCTGGCCTCTCAACAGATACCCCTCCGTTGTGGTTGCACCTATGGTACGGCCATCTGTATCGCTGAGGCACGCAAGCCTCCCCACCAACGGCAAGGTCCATGGTTCATGGGGGGGGGGGGGCGGACCTACTATTAGCTCAAAAATATTTCTCATACTTATGAGTGATTTTTTTAGTGCTGAACATAGTAGAAAAGTTATATGAAATCAATGTCAAGCCAAGGTTTGGGTACGTGATTGATGTTGTCTGCACATTCTTACCTGTTACTGGTAGATGTTGTGCCTACAATTAAGCACATGCCAGTAGTAGTTTCTGAACTTGAATAGATGTAATTACATGGCTATGTACCTAGGGTTGACTAAAATCAATTCAACTACGATGCTACATTTGTATAATTCTAATTACAGCTGAGGCAGTTAATAAATTTCACTCTAATCAAAAATCGAAACTTTTCATTAAAAACATTTTCTTGTATTATTCATTTATAATTCATTCTGCTGTAAGTTCAAAGAATGATCGTCTCCTTAGCAGAAATTGATTCCCTGAGCTGCTGAAGTCTGGCCCCTAGGCATATTCTGAATGGAGTGGGACAAGCAGCATGATTGTGATTTCCCCTGCAACAAGCAACACAAACTTGGTTAGATGTAGTGTCCTGGATGCAAGCATTTTGGGGGCCATTTGCAATTAGCAATACCAACGTCCAGCTGTATGTGCACATGTGATGGAGCCCAATTTGTGTTTCTCGAGCGTTCAGGGAGCAATGAGCTATGTCCATTGAAAGAATTATCACAGTGGCACAATAAAGGCCAGAAATTTGGCAGTCTAGATACTGTCAATATAAAAATAGGTCGATTGTAAGCATTTAAGACAAATGTTAACAGTAAATAAACATTGTTATTGTGTCATACTGTTTTGACAAACGTAATTCACAAACATGTCTCACACATTTATTGCTACTAGTGACAAACTATTATTTCGGCTACCGAGATCGCTATGTTGAACATTACGAGACTGACGGATTATCTCAACCCACAGCTTACCCATTGGCTTCTACAAAAAGAAGCAATAAGACATGCTGGCATTCCAAAATCAAAAATTTTTTCTGATGGAGAAAAGTTCAAGTGAAAATGAACCACATGAGAAATTAAAACAAGATGAAGGTCATATGTTTCTCATGAGTATTTTGTCTCCTGTGAAGAAGTTGTCTACAATACAGAAATTGTGTTGCAGGGAAAGAAACGATGAGTGGTTGACTGAAGCTGCGAGTGAGAATCAGACTAGTTATTCTTCTCTTCCCAGTCCATGACAGTATCAGACAAATTAGACTTGATAATTTACACATCACTCAAATTACCTCTGTTGTACTTACGTTTAAACTATAAGATGTTATAAGCATTTGACATAAACGTTTTCTGGGTATGGTACCGTGTTACAATGTGTAAAACTACTGCTGCTGGAGAAAAACCAATGTCTAGATCTACTCGAGTGTTCTAGCCATGCAGAGTCCCTTATGTTGTGTTGTTACTGTTCACTGCACACGCCATTATGTCATAATTTTAGAGAGATGGTTCGTTACATTGGTCACTTAAGGATGAAGAAGAGGGAACTTAATTTTAATAGGTTATTGCGCCAGAGGGAGTGTGTCACCTGTGTTGTCTGTTGGCTCTTGTCTTATGTGAAATGACTGGTGGACACCATTGAATGAGACGAGGTCACTTGTTTACCAAATGCTGGACGTCTGCCGCACGGCGTCAGTTACTCGCCGGTAGTTCTCGTGCCTCGTGTTGACAGTGCGGTCTGTTGGGCTCCGACTGCTGGCAGCCAAGATGGGGCAAACCTTAGTCCATCTTCTCTATTCATGTTCTTAGAGTGTTTAAGCATTTCGATGCCTCTCATCATAACCGGCTGCTTCAGCGAAGCCTGTGTGTTGGCCAAGCGGCCGGTTATGACACTGGGTCAAAGAATGATGTATTTAAATTTCTATCTGTTAATAGTATAGTATTAGCTCCTGCTAAAACTGGAAGTGAAAGACGGAGGAGAAGGGCTGTAATAGCTACAGACCAAACAAATAAAGGTGTTTGATATAAAGTTATACTTTCTGATCGTACATTAATTGCTGTTGTAATGAAGTTTACTGCACCAATAATAGATGATACACCTGCTAAATTGAGTGAGAAATCGCTAGATCTACAGATGCACCCCCGTGTGCGATAGCTCCTGATAGAGGAGGGTATACTGTTCATCCTGTACCAGCACTGTTAACTACTATAGAACATGTAAGAAGAAGGGTTAATGAAGGTGGTAGTAATCAAAAACTTATATTATTTATCCGTGGGAATGCTATATCTGGTGCACCAATTATTAATGGTACAAGTCAATTACCAAATCCACCAATTATAACTGGTATTACTATAAAGAAAATTATTACAAATGCATGGGCTGTAATAATAACATTATAAATCTGGTCATCTCCAATTAGAGATGCTGGTTGAGCAAGTTCAACATTAATAAGTATTCTTATTGATGTTACTTCTATTCCTGCCAATGCTCCAAATAGGAAGTATAAAGTACCAATGTTCTTATTGTTTCTTGAGAATAATCAATTTTCTGTAAGATGGCTGAATTTTATCTGATAGACTGTAAATCTACTTATGAGATGCTTTCTCTCTTACCATATTTAGGTCTTATATTCAATTATGATTCTACACTGCAATTCTAGAGGTGTAAAATTTTACTAAGGCCTAAAAGATTATTCCTTTAAGTATAACTTTGAAGGTTATTAGTTTAAGTCCTTAGTATAATGAAATTAAGGTTGATGTTGAAATCAATCCTACTGTTGAAATTATTACTGTTATAGGAAGAATAATTCTTGATTTTTGAGACTTTATAGATAATGAATTCTCTGTGTATGATATAATTGGGGCTGAGAATCTAATATGTATGTAATAATTAAGTGTAATTGTAGTTAACACAACTATAATGGTTATAATAGTTGTTATGTTGTTTTCTAGAAATGATTGAATTACAATTCATTTTGGTAGAAATCCAAGAAATGGCTGTAAACAACTTAGAGATAAGAGAGATACGAATATTATGAATTTAATTTCAGTTTTTATGTATATGGGTGAATAAATTTGGTTTATAAAAATAGGTTTATTTGCTTAAATAATCAAACCATGATTAGTCTTAGTAGTGAGTAAATAATAAAATAAAGTTCTCATATGTTTTCTCTGACTGTTAGGGATCTAATTATTCACCCTAAATGTCTAATTGAAGAATATGCTAGAAGTTGGCATAGAGATGTCCCATTTAAACCTCCTATTGCACCAATAATGATTCTTAAAATGATATTTGGTCAAATTAAAGTTCATAGTTGAATACAATAGGATAAAACCATTATTGGGGCAATTTTTTGTCATGATATTAATGTTAAACAATTATTTCATATTGAAGCTCCAATTACTTCTGCAAATCAGAAATTAAAGGGTGCAGCCCCAATCTTTAATAATAATCTAGATCTGATTATTATTGATGGAATAAATTCTGTTTTTCATCTTACTGGACACTATATTTGAATCAAAAAAATTTAAAATAATAGTATTTTTTATGCTATTGCTTGGGCAATAAAATATTTAATTGATGACTCATTTATTATTATATTTTTATTTCTTGTTAGGAGTGGCACAAATAAAAGTAAGTTGATCTCAAGTCCTATTTAAACTCCAAATCATGAATTTGATGAAATGGACAGGATCGTTTCTATCATTAATGTTGATAGGCAGAGACGTTTTTTAGAAATGTTGGTCATTAAAAAGGAGTGGACTGATACCTCTATAAATGGGGTATGAACCCATTAGCTAGTTTAGCTTACCTTTTTACATTAAGGTGTATGATTTAAATACCTATAAGTTTATTTTATTGTTATTGAGTGATTATTTTAATACATTTATTTACCAAGGATTATACCTACTTATGTTTTTAGTTTAAAATAGGTTACTATATTACTAATTATATGTAAATTAATATTACTTATTACTATGATTTGATATAATAAATAAAATTAATAACTTTTAATATAAAATATTATATTAATATAAATAATAATAATAATATATTATAAAATTATCTATAATTAAATTATTTAATTATAAACTATTTAAGTTATCTTAATATAAACATAATTTTATATTAATAACATATTACATTATTGTATAAAATATATTAATTATATTATTTAATATTTCTTTATTATTAGTGAAGAGAAAGATAAAATAAGAAAGAATATAATACATTTATCGGTATACATTTTCCTCATCAATCTTTATTTATTTACAATAGAAAAGTTGTTGTGGTCATATGGAGGTGCGTTTCTTTTTTTTGTTAGTGTTTGCGATATTTTTCTTTTTCTCTTTTTTTTGAATCTTTTTTTTCTTAATCTTATAAATTTTCTTTTTATTCTTAAATGTTTTATTCTTGCTTGTATATTCACTTTTCCTTTGTATTATATGTAAGTTTTGTCAAGCTAAATGTTCTTTTTGTAGTAATTTGATTTTATTATCAAGTGATTTTAAATTTAGCAATTGATTTAGTATCGGCATAATTGGTGCCAGCAGCCGCGGTTATACGATTGATACAAGTGAATATTATGGGTTAAAGCAGTGGTTTATGTATTTAAGGTTAAAATATAAATTTGTAAGGTGATATGTTAAAATTTATTTGTGGCTCTTTTTATGAATCTGTGACATATAAATAATATACTAGGATTAGATATCCTATTATTTTAAATATTAATTTCATTTTCCAGGGTACTATTAGTTAAGGTCTTTAAACCCAAAGAATTTGGCGGTATCTCATTCCATTCAGAGGAACCAACACTGTGATTGATAATACACGATCTACTCTACTTAATTTATTTGTTAGTATATCTCTGTTATCAGAGAATCTTTTTCGAGTTATAATTCTCAAGGTTTATAATTGTAAAATATTTCAGGTCAAGGTGCAGCTTATAGTTAAGAGGAGGTGGGTTACAATAGATTTTTGTTTATAACGGATTTGATGGTGAAATACTGTTAATGAAGGTGGATTTCATAGTATTTTAATTTCTTTAATTTAAGTGGTATTGGCTCTGAGGTGTGTACACATCGCCCTGTCGCTCTCATTATTAATTATTCTCTTTTAATTATTTTAAAGTAGCTTCTATTTAGAGAAGATAAGTTGTAACATAGTAGATAAACTGGAAAGTGTATCTAGGAAGAGGTTCAAGATATAACTTATTAGTAAAGTGTTTCAATTACACCAAAAAATTTTCTATACAAATCAGGATATATTGATTGTTCATTTTATTGTATTAATATTTTGTTTATTTAATTATTTAATATAAATAATTTTGTTGAATTTTGTATTAGTATATTTTATAGATTTGATTTTTTAAATTATAGTTTATTGGTAATATAAGAGTTTTATGAAATAGTATTTTAAATTTTTTAAAGTAGATTTTATTTATTGTACCTTTTGTATCAGGGTTAATCAAAATTATAGTATTTATTTTATTATTAAATTATTTATAGAAATGAGATGTTAACGGTTTCCCAAGATATCTAGTTTCTTAAAAAATAATTTAATTTTTTAAAGTTAGTTGTTCTTAATTAATTTTTTTACTATAAAAATTAACTTATTTATTCTTTAAGGTATAAGCTTTGAAAATAATAACCTATCATTTCTTTACAAAGAAGTAATAGTAAGCTTTAAACCAGCTATCTTTAAGATTACTTTTAGTTCATTATTTTTATATTGATTTTATAAATATTTTAGGTTTTTGTAATAACCATAGATTTATTTTATTTATTTGTATGCAGTTTTTACCTTGTGAACTTATTATAAAGAACTAGGCAAAATTGATTTCCACCTGTTTATCAAAAACATGTCCTCTTGAAAATACTTTGAGGTCTGGCCTGCTCACTGAGCTTATTTTTAAACAGCCTTGGTATTTTGACCGTGCAAAGGTAGCATAATCATTAGTCTCTTAATTTGTGGCTGGAATAAATGGCTTGACGAGAAATCAACTATCTCACAATAAATTTTGAATTTAACTTTTGAGTCGAAAGGATTAAATTCTTCATTAGGACAAGAAGATCCCATAGAGCTTGACATTATACTTTTGTTTGTTTTTTGTTTGTCTTTCTATATTTAATGATGATGTTTTGTTGGGTTGACATGAAGTCTAAATAAACTCTTCATTATTATATCATTGATTTATGTTTGTTGTTTTGGTCCATAATTAATGATCATAGGATTAAGTTACTTTAGGCATAACAGCGTAATTGTTTTTGAGAGCTCATATCGACAAAGAAGATTGTGACCTCGATGTTGGATTAAGAAAAATTTTTGGTGCAGGAGCCCAATGCTGTTCGACCTTTAAATTCTTACATGATCTGAGTTCAGACAGGCGAGAGCCAGGTCGGTTTCTATCATAAGACAATTAATCCATATTAGTACGAAAGGACCATAAGGTTGAAATATTTTTTATTATATTAATTAGTGTTGCGTTTCTAAATTTATTAGACCATAAGGTTTTAGGTTATTTTCAGATTTGGAAGGGTCCAAATAAGGTAAGATTTGTAGGAATCCCCCAAACTTTTACTGATGCTATTAAGTTAATTTGTAAGAATCAGCCAATACCTATTATATCTAATTACATAATTTATATTTTTCTCCTGTTTTTAATGTAATAATTTCTTTGGCTGTTTCATTAATTTTCCCTTACTTAACTTATATATGATCTTTTTCTTATGGATTTTTGTTTTTTTATGCTGCACTAGATTAGGTGTTCGTACGTTTATGATTTCTGGTTTATCTTATAATTCAAATTATTCTTTATTAGGTTCTCTTCGTTCTGTTCCTCAAACAATTTCATATGAATTTAGTTTGGCTTTAATTTTAATGTCTTTAATTATTTTCATTGGTAGTTTCAACATGTTTGATTTTATAAATTATCAGCTTTATTGTTGATTTACTATTACTTCTTTTCCTTTAGCTTTAGCTTGTTTTGCTTTTTATGTATCTGAAACTAATCATATGCCTTTTGACTTTGCCGAGGGTGAGCCTGAGTTATTTTCAGGGTTTAATATTTAATATGGTGAAGGTGGTTTTACTTAAATTGTTTTAGCTGAGTATACTGAATTGTTTTCCTAAGAATATTATTAGCTTTAATTTTTTTAGGTGGTGATTTTTATTCTCTTATATTTTTTATTAAGCTTGCTATTATATCTTTTGGTTTTATTTGAGTTCGGGGTACATTACCACGGTTCCGTTATGATAAGTTAATATACTCATATTTAAATATTTTTCTATATTTTTCTTTGAATTTTTTTATTTTCTTTGTTGGTTTAAAGATTTTATTTAACTAAGTTATTTACTGAAATCTTTTAACAAAAGTTAATAGAAAAGTTAAACTACTAGTTTTATGTTTTCAAGACATATGCTTTGCCTAAGCTAATTAACTTATTGTTCCTTAATTAACTTATCGCATGCGTTTGCAACATGCACATTAATTTAAAAGTATGTCAAGTAGATAATTGTTGTTATTGGTCCTGTTATGATAAAAGGTTCTTCTACAGGTCGTTTACCAATTCATGTTAAGCATACAACAACTGCTATAATTGAGAATAAAATCTGATTAATAGGATAGAATTGGATATGTCGGAATGGTTTTTTGTAATAAAATGGTAAAATTATTAAGATTCTAATTGATAAGAATAATGCAATAAGACCTCCTAACCTATTAGGAATTGATCGTAGAATTGCATATGCATATATGAAATATCATTATGGTTGAATATGAACTGGTGTTACAAGTGGGTTACCGGGTACATAATTATCTGGAACTCGTAGGAATTAAGAATTAATTAAGCATAATATAATTAATATTGATGTTATTAACACAAATGTAATAGAATCCTTGAAGGTAAAGTATGGATGAAATGGAATTTTTTCAAAATCTCCATTTAGACCTAATGGGTTATTAGACCATATTTGGTAAAGAAAGAAAAAATGAATTGCTGCTATAGCAGCAATAATAAATGGTGATACAAATAGGAATGTGAAAAATCGATTTAATGTTTCGTTATCAACAGGAAACCCTCTTCACTCTCATTGAACTAAATCTCTTCACAAATATGGAATTACTGATAGTAAATTAGTAATTACTGTCGCACCTCAAAAAGATATTTGACCTCAAGCTAAAACATAACCTATAAATGCAGTTGCTATAACTAAGAACATAATTATTGTACCAATTATTCAGTTGTGTATGTATATATAAGATCTATAGTAAATTTCTCGTCCTACATGATAATAAATGCAAATAAAAAATGTAGATGCTCCATTTGCATGAAAAGTTCGAATAATTCAACCATTATTTAGGTCTTGGCAGATATGTACTACACTACTAAATGCTATTTCAATATTTGATGTATAATGTATAGCTAAAAATAGTCCAGTTACGATTTTAATTACAAAACTTATCCCTAGAAGGGACCCAAAATTTCATCAAAATGAAATATTTCTTGGTGCAGGTAAATCAACTAAAGAGTTATTAATAATTTTAATTAAAGGATGTCTTAATCATAAGGGTTAAGCCATTAGTAAATTATCTTATTTTACGAATAGGCCCCTGTTTAATATTAGTGATGTTAAAAACTGCTAATAGTGCTAAAAATAAATAAATTATTATTATTGTTGTATTAATGAATATTTGTCTGTTATATAATTTTTCTAAACATATATTATTTCTTTATAATTGATTGAATTACCAATATTTATAGTTTTATTATTTTTGAGAAAGTATATAAATATTGTTATATCTAGAATAATTAATATCGATATAGTAAATACTCATATTGTTTGGGTAATAATTATGGTAATTGATTTAGGTTGAAATATTTCGTTTGAGGCAATTCTTGTAATATAAATAAATAGAACGAATATACCACCAAGGAACGTTAAAAATGAAATATATGATAATCAATATCTTTCCATTATTGTTCCTGTTATTAATCCAACTAAAAAAGTTTGAAGGATAATCAATAGCGTTATTGATATTAGGTGTATTAATTTAATAAAATTAATATTTATTACGTTTGATAGTGATTTAATTATTATTTGAATCATTTCAAAAGTTGGTTTATTTAAAATATCGGTTTTGGGGACCGATGATGGAAGCTTTTCCACCTCTCAAGTTTTAAAAGCGGGGGCTAGAATTATTTCCGGTTTTAACTATTAAAACTAGTGTTTATATTTTCTGTCTTTACTTCTTTGTTGGTTTATTTTGCTGGAGATTATGTTTTTTCTTCTAAATGTAAACATGGTTCTTCTGAGATTAGAATGTATTGTTCTTTCTTTATTTATATTGATTATTGTTTTTCTTATTGAGTTTGATTGTGATTATTTCTTTCCTGTTATTTTTTCAGTTTTTTCTGTTTGCTTTAGGTCTTTCTATTTTAGTTTCAATAATTCGTTCTCATGGTAATGATTTATTAAATTCTTTTGGTATATCTGTATGTTAAAGTATTTATTTATAACTATTTTTTGATCCCTCTTTGTTTGCTGAATAATTGTTGTTGGTTGGTTCATTCTTTAATGTTTCTGTCGAGTTTTGTTTTTATAATTTGTGTTTATTCATATGCAGATTTGAATATAATTAGATATTATTTTGGTATTGATTATTTTTCTTTGAGTTTGATTTTGGTAAATTTCGAATTTGTTCTTTAATAATTACAGCTAGAGTTTCAGTTTATTTAAGTTCTTATCATTCTATTTTTTTGTCTTTATGGTTTTAATTTAAATAGTTATGCTTTATTGTTCATTTGCTAGATCAAGTCTTCTTTCTTTTTATATTTTTTGAGGCTAGATTAGTTCCTACTTTACTTTTGATTTTGGGTTGAGGTTATCAACCTGAATGTTTACAAGCTGGTGTTCATTTAATTTATTTTTTTCTTCAGCTGCTAGATTACCCTTACTATTGGTTTTATTTAAGGTTTACTATTTTTCTAATACTTTATATTTCCCTTTATTGGTCAATTTCGGTTCTTATTATTTTATCTTTTATGTATATATAATTTTGGCTTTTTTAGTTAAGATGCCAATATTTTTAGTTCGTTTGTGGCCTCCTAAGCTCCTATTTCAGGTACCATGAATCTTGCTGGTGTTTTATTGAAGTTAGGTGGTTATGGTATTTTTCATGTTATAAAGGTTATTTCTTATTTGGTTTGAAGTTTAATTATTTTTAATAGTCTTTAGGTTTATCTGGTGGGGTTATTGTTAGATTTTTTTATGGTTGATTTAAAGTCCTTAATTGCATATTCTTCTGTTGCTCATATAAGAATGGTTATTGGTGGATTGATAAGTATAAATTGGTGAGGTTTTATGGGTTCTCTTTCTTTAATGGCTTAGCATGGTTTATGTTCTTCTGGATCATTTTGTTTATCTAATATTATTTATGAACATTTTGGTAGATGAAGATTATTAATTAACAAGGGTATAATTAACTTGATACCAAGAATGGCTTTATGGTGATATGTATTCTTATGCTCAGTATGGTAATTATTATTCTGGTGTTTATACTTGTTCTCTTAGTTATTTTCTTGAATATCATCTTCTACTTTTACATTGATTGCCTTTAAATATTCTTTGTTTAAAGGGTGAATATTTCTTTGTTTAGGTTGCTTAAGTATTTTAATTAAAAATATTGTTTTGTGGAATCAATGATATGAAGTTTTTCATCTTTGGCTATGAATTTATTTTCTATTTGTTCTTTGAGTTTTTTTTCTTTATTCTTTTGTAGAACTATAATTTCTATTTTAGGTATTTATTATTAAATAATTTATTATAGAGTTTTTGCTGAAAGAGAGCCTTTTAATTTAAATGGTTAATTTTATACCTTTAACTTCAGTTTGTTTTAATGTTTCTAGATTGTCTATGGGCGGTATACCTTTTTTACAGGGCTTTATTCAAAGGACTTGATTCTTGAAATGGTTTATTTAAGATGAATTAATTGTTTAATTTTTTCTTTATTTTTTCTACTACTTTAACTGCTTCTTTTCCATTTCGTTTGTTTTATTATTCGATATCTGGTGATGATTATTTTTATTCTAGATTTTCTTTTGATGATAAGGGTTATTATATTTCGTTTGGTGTAATTGATTTATTGTTTGTTGCTGTTTTTGGTGGTTGTCTTTTGTCTTGGTTAATTTTTCCTATTCCTCATGTGATTGCTTTACCTTATTATTTAACGTTTTTAACTATTACAGTAGTTAATTTAAGTGCTTATTTAGGTTATCTTATTTCTAAGTTTGATTTTTCTCATAATTTATTTTCTTTAAGTATACTTTCTTTTGTTAGATTTGCTGGTTCTTTATGGTTTATACCTTTTCTTTTAACTAAGTTTGTTAGATATATTCCTTTAAAACTAGGTTATTATTCATCTAAATCATTTGATTATGGTCAGCGTGAATTATTTAGTGGTCAAGATTTATATAGACTATTTATTTATTTAATTGGTTACATTCAGGGTTGATATGATTCTAATTTCAAGATTTATCATTTAACTTCTATTTTTAGAATATTTATTTTAGTGATATTATTTTTGGTTTACTTAAATAGCTTATAATTAGAGCATGACACCGAAGATGTTAAGGAAGTATTTTTACTTTTAGGTATTTACAAATACAGATATATTATTTTACAGTGAAACTGTAATGTTTTATTTAAACTATATAAATTTTAAAAATGTTAAAGGAGTTTAACAGCTAATATAAAAAGTTAGCAGCTTTCATATTGGCTTAACATTTCCTTAATTGGAACTTTATATTTAAATTATATTACTAACAGTAATACACCTCTTTTTGGCTTCAATTAATAAGAATAAGGGTATTTTATTTACCAATCTTCCAGGTCGAAAATGACTGCAATATTTCGCTTCTTATTCTATTTAGGGTTGATTGATCATATCGACACTTGTTGAATGCAACCCAAATGTTATAGTTAACTACAACCCTTTATTCTGCTCATTGTAAGGCTCCTTGATTTCATTCATGGTATAGTCCACCTAACAGGACTAGAATCAAAAAATATTGTTGATACTGTTCAGATTATAACATATGAGGTTTTGAAAATAATTACAATTGTAAGAATTAGTGCAATTTCTACATCAAAAATTAAAAAAATTACTGCAATTAAGATGAATCATGGGGAGAATGATATTCGTGCTGATCTTTTTGGGTCATACCCACATTCAAATGCGGATCATTTTTCTCGATCTTTGATTAATTTCTTTGATAATGTTTTTGCAAGGATTATAACAATTATTGGAATAATAAATCTAATGAAAACTCTTGTAGATAGACTTAGGATTGTTTTTCTTCATTTATATCAAGCTTTCTGATTGGAAGTCAAACATACTATTTATACTAGAAAAACAATTCTCTACCTCATCAATAAATAGAGATGTATAAGAATAATCATACTACATCTACAAAGAGACAGTATCATACTGCTGCTTCAAATCCAAAGTGGTGTCTTGGTGAGAACTGATTTATTGAGTGTTGGAGTAGACATGTTGATAAGAAGATTGTTCCAATAATTACGAGTAGACCATGGAATCCTGTTGCAACAAAGAATGTTGATCCATAAACTGCATCAGCAATAGTAAATGATGCTTCTCAATATTCATATGCTTGAAGTATTGTGAAATATAGTCCTAATAATACTGTGAAGAATAATCCTTGCAATACTTGAGTATGATTAGATTCTATTACACTATGATATGCTCAAGTTACTGTTACTCCTGAGGCTAAAAAAATAGCTGTATTAAGTAATAGAATTTGTATAGGTTTAAAAGGTTGAATTCCTATTGGTGGTCATAGTATTCCTAGTTCAATTGTTGGTGTTAGTCTTCTTCTAAAGAATGCCCAGAAAAATGAAACGAAGAATAATACTTCTGATGCAATAAATAAAATTATTCCTCATCGTAATCCAATTGATACAAATCCTGTATGTAGCCCTTGATATGTCCCTTCTCATATCACATCTCGTCATCATTTGATTATAGTTAGTATGGTAATTCTGAATCCAATTATAAATAAGTAAATGTTAAATAGGTGAAATCATTTTGGTAATCCTGATACTAGGACTATTGCTCCAATTGCTCCTGTTAATGGTCAAGGCCTATAGTCTACTAAGTGGAACGGGTGGTTTGAGTGCATTGTTAACATAGGTTTAGTAAACTTCTCTAGAATATAAATTTCTCAAAATTGAGAAAACATAAGCTTCAATTATTGCCACTGCTGATGCTAGAATTAATAGAAGTATTTGTCCAATAATTAGTAGTGAAATTAGGTTTATTGCTATAGATAGTCCTGTATTTCCTAGTAAGGTTAACCCTAGCATTACCAATGGGGGGCCTCGTAGGCCCACTGACTCCGTTTTTCTATGTTGTATCCACACCATTTGATATATGAACTTGAAAGCAAAGTTAATTGTTCGTTATTGAATGTACTATTGAGTCATTACAGAATTTCGGAATAAAAATGTAATTAAAATTCATTTACTTGATTTAATTCTCTGTGGGCCTTAGAAGCCCACCCGTTGATAATAGCAAGGAAAGATTTAGGAGGTTGAGTCTTTGGTTTCAAATTCTTACCATGAAACGAATTTTGGCATTGCTGCCTTCAGACATATTATTATGAAGCGGACCGTTGTTAGATTCAGTGCTTCTGCTGCTGTTGAACCTGCAACATGAGTAGACAAAGTTTATGTGATAGTTCCATTGAAAGAGTGCTAGAAGAAGTTTTGAACGAATCAGATTTAGAGGAAAGTGAAGTGGATGATGATGTGGAAGAAACTAGAATTGATTCATCGTCTGAGAATGAAGATGAGGTTGAAGCCAATCCACCAGATGATAATGATACGGAATGTGATAAATTCATTGCAAAAAGTGGACGAGAGTATATTACGAATCCATCTCGACAATATCGGCGTTCTGTACAAAATATAGTGCGAGAAAGAATGGGGCTAGGACAACAAGGAAGAATTGCGTCTCCGAAAGAGGCTATAGAGCTCTTTTTTACACCTCAAATTATGAATCTAATAAAACTACACTCAAATGAAGAGGCTTCTCGACTAGGTATTCAGCACACAGATGAAGATGAGTTATTTTTATATATATGACTTGCTAATCATGGGTTCAAATCATGACATTAAGATACCTGTCCAAGATTTATGGTCTTTGCTTCAGGGCCGACAAGTGTACTATGGATCAATGAGTCGGACCCGATTTTTCGAATTGACTAAAATATTGAGGTTTGATGATAAGAACACAAGAGAAATTCGTCACCAGACTGACAAGTTTGCTCCAATGAGGGAAATTTTTGAAAGCTTCAATTCCTCACTTCCATTGTATTTCATTCCTGGTCTACAAACAACAGTGGATGAGATGTTGTCTTTGTTCCATGGTTGCTGTCCATTCAAGGTGTTTCTAAAAGAAAAACCTGGAAAATACGGCATTCTAATTCGAATGCTGTCTGATTCTAAGACTAGATATGTGATCAGCATGGACATCTATACAGGCAAGTCAGGAAATACACAGCATTCAAATGGACCGATGGAAATTGTAAAGAGACTAATAAAACCTATTGAAAAATCAGGCTGTAATGTTACCACAGATTGGTACTATACTTCAGTGGAGCTTGCTGAGACTCTATGGAATGATTTTCACCTCTCACTTGTTGGCACCCTACAGTCTAACAGACGACACATACCTGAAGAGCTGAAGACTACAACTGGCCGCAGTTTACACTCTTCCATCTTTGCTTATACTGACCCTCAGACACAGAGGCCACCAGTTACTCTTGCATCAACGCTAGTCCGCGAGAAGCTAAAGCGACTGCTGTTGATGCTTTCAACTTATCACTCAGAAGGGGTGTTGAATGAAGACTCAAAAAAGACTAACATAAATCTTTTTTTATAATTCTACAAAGGGAGGCGTGGACACCATAGACCAGATGGCAAGACACTACACCACAAAGAAAGCAACAAGAAGATGGCCTTTGTCCCTCTTCTACACACTCATTGACATAGCAGCAATAAATGCATATTCACTCTTCCTCCTCAACTTTCCGAATTGGAAAAAGAATTTGCTAAACCGCAGAAGGGTTTTTATCACTAACTTAGGTCTCGAACTAATAAGATCTCAAGTAGATAAACGGGCACAAAATTTGTATGGACTTCAGAAGCCAGTAATAATGGCAATGGAAAGCATCACACAACGGAAGCTCAGCTGCTCTGTAGAACCATCATCCTCAACAGCAGAACCAGGAACACGTGGACGGTGCCACCTATGCTGCCAAGAAGCTGCATCTAAAAAGATCAAGTACAACAAGCTGGGAAAGTCAACTGTTACCTGCTCTCAGTGCCACAAACACCTCTGTGGGAAACACTGCAGGAAGACAGTGTTGTGTGAAAAATGCGTTGCAGAATGAGACAGAAATTTTTGTTTGCTTCATGTAGTGTATCGAATTAAAAAAGTCGTTTTTATAAGAAAACACTATTTTGAAACATTACTCCAAAAAAATATATAAACTGAATCTTGTGATTTGTTCATTTTATTCCTATTATAATAACATCTTTTATTATCCAGTATACAAAAACAATGTCTAAGCGTTTTGAATTGTTATTAGTGGTATCAGAAGTAAATAAACTTGATTTATGATAAAATAAATTGTGGTATTCTTTATAGGCCTTTGAGGCGCCCCCGTTGGTATTACATGTAACAAAAAATACGTTGGTAATGCTAGGGTTAATAGTAAATGTTGTGCAGTTATATTTGCTGCTAGTCGTACTGCTAGTGTACCTGGTCAAATGACGTTTCTAATTGTTTCAATTAATACTATAAATGATATTAATGCAGGTGGTGTTCCTTGGGGAACAAGGTGTGTAAATATGTAATTAGTGTGATTAATTCATCAAAAAAATGAATCTGAATCATATAGGTAATTGATTGCAAATGTTAATGCTAAATGTCTTGTTCTAGTAAAGATGTAAGGGAATAATCCTATAAAATTATTAAATAATATTGTAATAAAAATTGAGATAAAGACAAATGTTGTTCCATTAAATGATGTTAGCTCTAGTAGTGTTTTAAAGTCATTGTGTGATGTTAGGTTTGGTTTATTTCAGATCATATTAATTCGTGATGGTGTAAGTCAGAACATTGATGGGATTAATAATAGTCCTAAAAATGTTCTAGTGCAATTTAATGATAAATTGAAGATGTTAGTTGATGAGTCATATGTTGAGAATAAGTTTGTTATCATTTTCAATTTAAGTTTTTTTATCTCAATTGTTCTTTTTTCTGCTCTTTTAATGGGGTCAGGCTTAACTGAGAAAAAGTTTATTTGATTGAACAGGATTAAGGTAGCTGAAAATATAATGAATAGGGAGAATCATATGAGAGGGGATATTTGAGGGATTTGGATTTAATTTCCCCATCAGAAATAGTCGTTAATTTACTATTGTTTGGTTTAAGAGATCATTACTTACTATGAAACGTCCCCTTAGAAAAATTATACACGACTGTGCTTAAACTGACACACGATATTTTAGCGCAACGCAATTTGACTTTCAATAATCCCTACAAAAGAATGGCCCTGACTAACATTAACCTATACATTTCACAAATCACTTACCTCACAAAAATCTTCGTTACTCAAGCTACTGCAATACAGCATGCACTACTACTGCCAGCTAAATAAAAGATTCAAACTACGGAAGTCACTAACTACTAATAGGGATAATTAGCAAATGAAGGATTTTAATAGAGAACAAACAATGTATTTACCTTAATAGTCGTAATATATATATATCAGTTCACGACATCAATTCTTACAAATTTCAAAACTCCGCCATCTCTCGCCCCACATCCACCACTGCTGGCAGCTCACCTCCAATTGCGCAACGCTATGCACTGTTAACATCCAGCTGCCCAACACTACAAGGGCGAGTATTACAACAATGCCAACCAGCCACTGACTGCACACAGCACAGTCAGTGATTTTTCATACAGAGCGCTATGTGGCGTTACCAATAAAAAAACCTAAACAGCCTACTTACATAGCCCCCATGCTCCCCACAAAAAATTTTACAAATTTTTTTGGGTACTGGCCAAAATGATTTGATAAAATTTTTCATAATTACAATAACAAAGATATCAAATTCACACACTTATTGATACAATGTTGGTCAAAAGCTACAACAATTTTCTCACAGTCCATAGAGACAGTCCTGATCATTCATCACAGTAAAATTGCAGTGTTTTTCTCAAAGTCTGAGCAATAAAAGAAATTGCACTAGTAAGTAGTGGATTTCTAAGCAGTCTTGAAGAAGTAGTGTTGTCCTTCCAACGGAGAGACAGTGCTGACTCTTGACATGCAGACAGGTAATGGGCCACAGCAGAGTCAGTCGACGTTGAAGAGTATCAGTAGGTAGGTCATCACAGAGCAGACCCACTGTAGTC
This sequence comes from Schistocerca gregaria, assembly GCF_023897955.1. Taxonomy (NCBI): domain Eukaryota; kingdom Metazoa; phylum Arthropoda; class Insecta; order Orthoptera; family Acrididae; genus Schistocerca; species Schistocerca gregaria. The sequence goes on along the minus strand of NC_064921.1, from coordinate 820,974,760 downwards.
CTGGTAGAGATTACTATTGGTGGGCCACCAGAGGTGCAGACCCACTGCAGTCCTTGTAGAAATAATGGTATTGGTGGGTCATCAAAGGTGCTGACCCACTGCAGTCCTTGTAGAAATAATAGTATTGTTGGGTCATCAAAGGTGCAGACCCACTGTAGCCCTTGTAGAGACGGCCAGCAGCCATCTGTTGCAACTGTGCAGGTGCACAATCACCATTGAAGAGTCTTGCAGAGAATACAGCAAGTCCATAAACCACCACTTGTCCACTCACAAAGAATTTGTATGAAATGTCCTGAGAACCAGCAGTGCTGTTATGCAGTCCCTTGCTGAATTATTAACACACGTGCAAACAATGTCAGTCCCTGCTTATCACACATTGTCCATATACTATGGCCAACAGAAACGTGTGCAGTGAAATGTAACTTACAAGATACTTAATTTGATGAACTGGTGTCAATTACAATTTTATAACATAAGAATACAATATCAAAGGTAGAAAATACATCATTAAAGAACACAACAATACAGACAACATTTGTAGTAATACAGGCTTTACAAAAGAATCGAAATAACAAATACATCAGTGTTACAAAAATTATAACATAAGTACATACATAAAAGATCAGAATAACTTTTTAAACATCAACTTCACACATTATCATTAAAACAGAACAGATAAATAATGTCTAAACATCTTTACAAAGTAAATAACATTATTAATGCAAATTATATTTGAGGGTAACAATATTCCTCATCATAGTGAATGTAGCTTAGTATTAGAAGAGACAAAATTCTATGAAACAGTACACAGACAGAGGAAGAAAATAAATACACAAGGGTACACAAACACATAGTGGGATAACACAAAAGGAAAGGACAGGGTTTGTTTTCAGGGTAACATTTGGTACTGCAGTCCAACCCAAAACTTCATACCATAGATCGTCCCTCTTATTTCAATATTTGCTCCAGCCAAAAAAAATTGTTATCCAAGCATGTTTTCTGTTTTCTGTTCACATCCTCTTTCAAAAATAGTTTTTCTCCACTGTACACTACTTCTTTTTGGCTTCTCAATGCTTTTCTTCCAATTCATCATAGTTAGTTTCTTATATAGTCTATCCCGTCTTAAGCTAACTTAAAGCTACGGAGCTCAGATGCTAAACTAAGGGACGAGGCAATGCAGCAACAAAAACAATTAATACAAACAGAAAGAAATGCAAGAAATGCAAGTAAGCAAAGCAAGCAACAATAAATTTAATAACTTATATCTCAACATGACAAAGCTGAAGCAGAAAAATTTATTTTTTATTTTTTATTTATTATTTACTCGATCGGCATTTACAAGGCGAAATATTAAATTTGAACATTACAGTATTAAAAATGAGACATTCAGCTTTACCTAATTACATAATACAAAATACAAAATTTTATACTATATGACTTATTTTTTTTAGCCATTCAATGGCATTGTCCGTGAGATTATGTATATCCTCCAGTTCACCTTAAAACCATGCACAGTACACTCGATCAAGTGGGCCATTGATTGATTGAGTCCACATTCGCACTGAGGGTTGTTCGCGAGGCCCCATGTTGTCATCATCCCCCTGCATCTTCCGACACCCGTACTCACACGGTTCAGTGTAGTCCATACTCTTCTGGGAAGCTTAAAGCCCTCTATTTGTATGCTTGGGTCAGTAACTAGTTTTTTGTTCTTTACTGCGCTTCTACTCCATAAACTTTTCCATTCATTTTCTGGGTCGAAGGAAAACACCTCTTCATCTATTTGCCATAGAGGTGACCTCGATCTCAGGCGGTTTTTTGGTGTCAGGTCCTGTTGTATGGGTAGGTTTGGATTTGCCAGTATTTTGCTATATTCTCTTGACAGCAGCTGATTTCTTCTGATTTCAGGTGGTGCTATGTTGGACAGTACGGGTAGCCAATCTATAGGGGTAGGTTTAAGTGCTCCCGATATTATTCTCTTTGTTTCTCTAAGCTGGATATCGATTTTTGATACATGCACACTTCTGGCCCATACAGGTGCACAGTACTCGGTCACGCTGTATACCAGTGCCAAGGCAGAAGTTCTCAAGGTATTTGCATCACATCCCCAAGTGGTTCCGGTGAGTTTAGCTAGAATGGCACTTCTAGTTTTCAGTTCTTGTTTTATGTCCTCTAGATGGGCTCTGTACGTTAGGGATCGGTCGAGCTTCACTCCAAGGTACCGAGGATTGTCTTCATGTCTAATGGTGTGGTTATTCATGCAGATGTTCAGCTTGCTCTTGGCTGCTCTGTTATTGAGATGCATGTTTACACTTACTGTCTTGTCTGGATTTGGTTGGAGATGCCATTTGGTGTAGTATAGGTGCAGCAGGTTTAGGTCTTCGTTCAATTTCCGCTCTATTGTTTCAAAATATTTGCTTTGATAAGCTATTGCCATATCGTCCGCGTATATAAACTTACGGGACGCTGTTTCTGGGATATCTGCAGTGTACAAGTTAAACAATAAGGGGGCCAGTACCGAGCCCTGTGGGAGTCCGTTGTTGAGTGCTACGCATCTGCTGGTTCTGCCATTAAGAGTAACTCTAATTTTTCTTCCAGTTACAATGTTCTTCATAAGATTATAGGTCTAGCTGCTCTGAGTTTTTTCCATCAGTTTATAAAGTAGGCCATCCCTGCACACTGTATCGTATGCTGAGGTTAGATCCAAAAGGACAACGCCAGTTTTCTTCTTATCCTGATAACCCTTTTCGATAAAGGTTGTGAGGGAAAGGACTTGATCACAACAATTTCTTTTAGACCTAAAACCTGCTTGCTCCTTTGGCAGGGAAGGTTCTATATATGAGGAGAGTCTGGTCATCAGAATTCTCTCAAATAATTTATATACAGTGCATAAAAGAGAAATTGGTCTAAAATGTTTGGGGTTTTCTCCAGTCTTCCCTGCTTTCAGGACAGCGACTACCTTGGCTTCTTTCCATATAGAAGGTAGTTTGTTCTGCTTGATACACTGAGAGAAGAGTTTTGCTAGCCAGTTTCTTCCTGCTGGTCCTAGATTTTTAAGGAATTCTGGTAGGATTCCATCTACTCCTGCTGCTTTGCCAGCTTTCACTCCTTTCAGTGCGTTATTGATCTCTTGAAACTCTACATCTTTTATCAGATCTGTGTTCTCTTGTTTGTTGTTCATTGCCTCTTTTATCATATGATCGAAGTCCTTCTTTTCAGATGTTCTTAGATGGATTTTCGAGGTTTGTTTTATGTGCAGCGCTATGTGGGTGGTTGTCATTCTCGTCTGTGGTCTGTGTAGGGTTGTAGCTCCTCCCAATCTTCTTAGCAGACTCCAGCTCTTGCGGCTAGAATGGGTGAAATCCATGCTCTCCATCGTTTCCATCCATCTACACCTGCGTTCTTCGTTCATTGTTTGAACTAGTTGTTCCGCGACCTCATAGTTTTCTGTCTCCTGGTATTCTTCCAATAATGATTCACACTCTCGCGTCAAGCACGGAGTGTATTCTTTCCTCGCACCGCGTGGGATGCTTTTCAGTGCAGATTTATATATCAGAGTAGTGAACCGCTCATAGTTCTCTGGTATAGGTGGAATACGGTTCACTGTTCTCTCTGTAAGCGTCCGAAATGTCTCCCAGTCAGCATGTTTTAGATTCCATCTTGGGATTGGAGGGCTTTGTATGACAGGAATTGACAGTCCCACTTCGACGATCACAGGTCGGTGTTGGCTTCTAGGGAACTTTGGTAATACCCTCCTGTTGCTCCCGTTGTAACGAATGTCAGGTCAGTTGTTGTTTGTGATCCCCATGCTGCTGATGAAAAGGTCGCTCGGTCTTTTGGATCGTACAGGAGGTGGAGATCTCTTCCTTCAGCCCAGTTACTCAGTCTTTCGCCTTCTGTATTGCATTCTGAATAACCCCATTTAGTGTGATGCGAATTGAAATCGCCAGCATACACAGCTGTGTGTTCGGATTTTGGCAGTATATCCAGTGGCCAGAGTTCAGATGGAGGTTTGTACACATTGAAGAGAGTTAGGTCTTTCACTTTGATTCCTATGGCATGTTCCGGTTGTTCTAGGTCTGTATTCACATTTCCTGTAAGATTTTGTTGGACCAGGGTTGCTAGGCCATGTTTGTCATGTCCCTTACATTCAACCAAAGAAAAACCAGCGATTTTAAGTGTCGAAATCGTTTCCTTCGTCAGATGTGTTTCTTGTAAAAACACTACATTTACTCCTTCCCTTACTAAGATTTTTTCCAGGATTTCTCCTTTCGTCTTCGTGTATCCTTCTATATTGAGATGGCATATACATAATCTCTTAATGTCCCGCTTGTTCCCGCCGGGGCGGGCTCTCCTACTTCTCGTTCACCTTTGCTTGGACCGGGAGGTACTCGTGTGTTCGGTCGCCGTTTTTGTGTAGATTCTTCGCCGCTGAGTCATGACGCAGCGTTGCGCAGGGTGCACCATCGGGGAGGTGATCTACACTTCGCACCCCAAGCAGAAAAAATATTACTGTAAGAATGTTTAACACCTATGTCACATCTTAACACTAGAGTGATGCATCACGAGAACATACGCTAGCAGATAAGTTACCAAATCGTAAAAAAATTATGTTTTGCAATTCCTGTGAAGGGAAATGTCTATTTGTGCTCTCTTTTCCAAGAAAGTACATCATAAAATTATTCTTTACTGGGTCTGTAGACAGAAAATAGTGATATTAGTACATCTATTAAATTTGATTTTAACCAATGCTGCAGTGCACATAGAAACTGGATATTAAACAAAATGAGCAATCTCTCAGCTAGAGAAGACAATAGATATAAAATGTTTCTCATCATTTCATTACAGTAAATATCATAAATTAAGAACTCTACAGTGTAATCATGTTTTCAAGATTGAGGGTGTTGTATTTACGATGCTTTCTACAAAGGAATGTCAATAGCGAGGATAATGGCCTCTTTTTTTTTTTCTCTCTACCTGTGCCTCTGACAGGCACACGCTTATGGCTTTCTTTTGTCAGGTGGTTGTCGCGCAGCTGGGTGCCCATGACACATTACGTGCAGGTGGTCACTTAACTGTCTTATCGAAATATTTACGACACCAGTTTCCGCTACAGTGGCAGTCTCATATAAAAAAAAAAAAAACACAGGTCAAGAAGTTGAGTTACAAATCTGTAGAAGTAAAATCATTTAAATATAATAGTGTCCAAAAAGTTTTCGCCAGCATAGTGATACATTCACGCATATACACACATTTCATAATTCTTAAAGTATGATTCTCGGTTTCCAACATCCTTTTTCACAAATCAGAGTCGCTAACCACTACTCATTATTCCTTGCTTTATTACACATACACATATTCGTAGACACTTCTTCAATATTTCATCATAATAAATACGTAGCATAATCAAATTCCTCATATAGCATCAGCTTATTGATGATAAACACATCGTAACACCTCAGTCAACTCTCAAAATCGTCGTAGCTTCCTCCAACAATTACAAAACCCAAAAAAAATTCTCTGCTCATGACAAAAGTGTCATCTGCCTCAAACGTACTTCAAAAATCATGATCCCATACCAAATACATCATTCAAAGCTCTCATAGTATCACAAAGGTTCCGAAAAAATATGAACATTTCACAAATTACAACAAAATACAATTTCATAAGTGTGAAGTTATCCAACTGTATAATTGCGTAAACATCTGTTACTGATGTAGTAAAAAAATGTTTTTTCTCTGCTAAATGATCAGATAGCTACGTATTTTATGTGTTAGAGATCATGGTACCGATGTGTAAAGTTGTATAAGCAAATGCCATATTAGCTAGGGCTCCTTGTGCTTGCCAGACACATGGTACACAAAGTAGGCGTGTACCCCCTGAGGATTAATGTAATTATATCCTCAGGTGTTGCAGATTACAGCAATGGAATGAAATGTATCACGGAAAACCTTTGTATCATTGTACTTCAAATATCTTTAAAACTAATTATTTTAAGTACAAAATTAATCACTCAACTACATGTACTCTAGCGCTAAACTGTGTGTCTTGTTGTAAGATAATCTCTGTGGAAGTGTCGTAGTTATCGTCCTCCGAAAGCTAAGTTCTGCAGAAGTCAATGTACTTACCTCATGATAAACAAAAGTGAAATGCTTTGCGTATAGATATCGTAGTTACTATACTTATTGCTGTGATGAAGTAAGTACTGTACTGTAACGTATTGTTGTGCTACAGAAAAGGCTGTCTCATTGTAGCTATACCACAAAAGTTACTAGTAAAACATGTTTTACTTTCCAGAATAGTTCAGAAAAACTGTGCAGATATAAGGCAGATACATCGCAAAAGCAACATTGTAAATTGTCACTTATTAATACATCTACATCTACATGACTACTCTGCAATTCACATTTAAGTGCTTGGCAGAGGGTTCATCGAACCACAATCATATTATCTCTCTACTATTCCACTCCCGAACAGCGAGCGGGAAAAACGAACACCTAAACCTTTCTGTTCGAGCTCTGATTTCTCTTCTTTTATTTTGATGATCATTCCTACCTATGTAGGTTGGGCTCAACAAAATATTTTCGCATTCGGAAGAGAAAGTTGGTGACTGAAATTTCGTAAAAAGGTCTCGCCGCGACGAGAAACGTCTATGATGTAATGACTTCCATCTCAACTCGTGTATCATATCTGCCACACTCTCTCCCCTATAACGTGATAATACAAAACGAGCTGCCCTTTTTTGCACCCTTTCGATGTCCTCCGTCAATCCCACCTGGTAAGGATCCCACACCGCACAGCAATATTCTAACAGAGGACGAACCAGTGTAGTGTAAGCTGTCTCTTTAGTGGACTTCTTGCATCTTCGAAGTGTCCTGCCAATGAAACGCAACCTTTGGCTCGCCTTCCCGACAATATTATCTATGTGGTCCTTCCAACTGAAGTTGTTCGTAATTTTAACACCCAGGTTAGTAGCGTCGTGATAAAATCATGTAGCCTTCACATAAACTAACCACTGTGTCATCTGGTATCTCACAGAAAGTACTTTAAATCCAGAATGCATTTTCAAGTAAACCCAAAATGTTGCATTAAAATCTCATTAGCAGTACTGGTAAATGTTCTAAGTATGTGAGCCTTATAGTCATTACGTAAACGTGCAACTAACAAACAAGAATGTACAAACACAATAACACTGTGTCGTCTGTTCACAATAACAATGCATTCATAATTTCTGTTTAAATAAGTTCTCTTGGTTCTTGACTGGATATTTGACTTCAAACATTGTAGCATGTTAACAGATTCTGTCTGACAAATTGTACTAGTAGCCTGAAGTGAATAGTTTTATGACAAAGACATAGTTAAAAAGAAGATTATCTTTCAATAAACGGTTTTACATGTGAAATGTGGTGCAATCTTTTACTCTTCCTAGTACGCAGAGTTTCAGTTTCAACGCAATTATCATGTGGTTACGTCAGTAAGGAACACTGGAATTTTGCTCAAGGTTAGCTTATGTTATTTTTCTCTGAGCCAGTCGGCGCACGCGGCTGCCTGCGGTGAGAGTCGTTGTCTGTCTCTTTGTTGGCGCGCGCCGTTATTGGGATTAGGAGACCTAACTTCTACAAATTCACCTTGTCGAGAGGGCCCCGCCCTGTTTGAATCCCGCCAGTTCTGATACAATTCAGGTCTGTCGTTACGATCATATCGTCTGTCGTCATGTCGGTAATTTCTGTAATTAATTTCTTGTCGATCTCCATTGATAATAATTATTTTGGTTCCCATATTGTCTCTTTCTCTGATTGTCTCTGTGATAGTCACTACCGCGGAGAGGTGATCTTTGGCTGTAATTATTTCTACTCTGCCAACAGTTGTCATACGGGTGGTATCTGTTTTGGTCACGATTTACGTTGTACGAATAGCCATGTCTTGTAATATTTCTGTCCTCGCGGAATTGTGACAGGTGTGACCTGTAATTGTTGTGCTCCAGTTTTCGCGTTCCGCGATTGTCAGTGTCAATTTCCAATTCTTGTAAGAGTCCCTGAAAAGCTTCAATGTCGTCTTTGCAACGTCCTGCCAAAATAACATGCCGTAAATGTTCAGGCAATTTGATTAAGCAAATGCGGATGAGTTCTGACGGGCTGTATGGGTTTGAAAGATACTGATTCGTATGTAACATGTCTTCAAAATATTTCACAAGACTTGAAAATTCAGATTGGTCGAAATGTTTCATCATTATGATGCCATGTTTTACTCGGTATTGTGTGGCTTGAGACCAATATGCTGAGAGGAAGGCATGGTAAAATTCTCTTTCATTTTGGCAATCGTGAATGACCGATCGCATTCTTACAGCTGGTTCATTCTCTAAGTAGCCACACACAAATTCTAATCTGTGCTCTAATGACCAGTTGGGAGGAAAACAATGAGAGAATTGATGAAGCCACGCTTGTGGATGAATGTCGTTGCCAGAATTCTTAAATGTTTTGAATTTACGTGTAGTAATGAACAGCTTATAGTCAAAATCATCATGTCGGCGAGTCGCATGTCGGTCATTGTTACGTCGTTTCGGCGGTTCCATCTCAAAATTCTGTGTACCTTGACAATTTCTTTCATGATTTCCGAAATGTCCTGTGTCATTATTTTGTGGTTGTTCTGTATTTCTATGTCCCTCTTCCCGTACTGGGGCGCGAGTGTCCTCTGAAATATGTAATTCTTGTATTACTTGAGCCAACTGATGTTGTACTTACCGAATCTCTCTTTTGTACTGTGTGTTGATTTGATTTTGATTCTGTTTGAATTTTCTAATTTGTTCATACTCTTCAGTGTCATTGAAGGCTACAGGTTTTGTGTCATTCAGATCATCATCTACGTTTGTAGATAAGTTAGTGAACTGATCTGATAGTTCGGCTACTTTATCAGATAGTGAACTAATTTCCTCCATGTGTCTTTCTGAACCAATTTTCAGAGTATCTACTGTGTCCTTTAAGATCTCTTGAGTTTTTGCAAGTTGCGTAACCGAACCGATAGATGAAACTGACTCAATTTTAGCTTGCAACGTCTCCTGATTTTCATGAACAATAGTTTGCAGTTCTTTTATGGCTGCTTCGTGATTCTGTAATGCATTTTCATGCGGTGAAAAAATAGGTTGGAAATGCTCACAAATTTGTGTTTTTACGTCATTACAGACTTTTTGACATTTCGATTCGATTTTATGTAATTCAGTAGCTAAGCGTATGTTCCACTAAGTCTAACTTTTGAATCTTTTGTTCCATTGCGTCTAACGTTTGAAGATTTTGTTCCATTGTGTCTAACTTTTGAAGATTTTGTTCCATTGTGTCTAACTTTTGAAGCTTTTGCTGTGTTTGTCTCCGATTTTATTCCATTGTGTCTAACTTTTGAAGCTTTTGTCCCATTTGTTGCATTAATTGTAATAACAATGCACTGGTGTCTGAAACATGTTCCTTACTGCTATTCGGCAATGCATTTGAACCGGCAATATTCGCAGTTTGAAAAACAGAAAATGTGTCTTGACTTATTTGAGAAAAAACGGTGAGGACACAAAACCTGAATCTACAGTATTTGCAAAATTGTGTCCTGTCATTTCGGAATCCTGAGGCGAGCTGTTGCCCACCGATCGATCGATAATGCTTCCCTCTTCAGTAATTGTTTCACTGTCTACACCATTATTTGCAACCCGCTCCATTTCCCTATGTACAATTACCAAATTACTACTTTGAACATTAGTTAATTCATTACATGGTGGCGCTAACACACTGCTTTCGTCTTCACTGTTATTTCTCAGTTTACTTTGGAGCCTAGTATTACGTTTTTCATACGTCATTATTGTCACAATATTTCACACGATAACACAAAAAAGCACAATTTGAAGAGCAAAAATAAGAGAACACATTAACATAGCACTGAAAATAATATCTAGTTAATTGCAAGCTTGGTGCAACTCTACATGCATGCCATAACTATTTTACTGTACAACAATGAAAGACTGCCACTACAAAGGAAATTCTTTCTATGATTACGCTCTAGAATTAAAAAAAAGCTACACTAATTACACAAACTACAAGAAAAGAATCAGAAGATTCCAGTGACGTATCCTCGGCTAAGGGTCGACATATGAAACGTCCCCTTAGAAAATTTATACACAACTGTGCTTAAACTGACACACAATATTTTTTGCGCAACGCAATCTGACTTTCAATAATCCCTACAAAAAAATGGCCCTGACTTACATTAACCTATACGTTTCACAAATCACTTACCTCATAAAAATCTTCGTTACTCAAGCTACTGCAATACAGCGAGCGCCACTACTGCCAGCTAAATAAAAGACTCAAACTACGGAAATCACTAACTACTGATAGGGATAGTTAGCAAATGATAGATTTTAATAGAGAACAAACAATGTATTTACCTTAATAGTCGTAATATATATATCAGTTCATGACATCAATTCTAACAAATTTCAAAACTCCGCCATCTCTCTCCCCACATCCACCACTGCTGGCGGCTCAATTCTAACTGCGCAACGCTACGCGCTGTTAACATCCAGCCGCCCAACACTACAATGGCGAGTATTACAACAATGCCAACCAGCCACTGACTGCACACAGCACAGTCAGTGATTTTTCATGCAGAGCGCTATGTGGCGTTACCAATAAAAAAAACCTAAACAGCCTACTTACAACTTTCAGTCATCTGATGAATTTCAAGGCGTACTAATTGTGTAGTTATTTTAGATTTACTCTCTAATGTTATGTATTTTAACTAACTCCGTAGATTATCTGAGATAATCGCTTTATAAATAAGTTTACTGAAGTTTTTTTCAATTACAATTGGTATAAACATGTGGTTTGCTCCACAGATTTCTGAGCATTGTCTGAAGAATAATCCAGGTCGGTTTATTGTAAATGTTCCTTGATTTAGTCGTTCTGGTTGATCTGCTGCTCTCTTCAGTGCCTTCTATGATGTTTCCTGTAATAACTAATGTGTAGCAGAGAGAGGAGCCATTCACACCAACCATTCACACCAACAATACCAAGTTGATCTGGTAGAATTCGTTGTATTCTGTTAAACATTCACACAGCGTGGGGCTGCACTGTTCACGATTAACATTATTCCACAATGGTCGTAATCAGTATTTGTACTCCAAGTATGTGTCTGTTGTTATGTGTAAGGTTGCTGTCTAATTCATGGCATCCAATGCAAAAACACGGTGCAATGAAAAAATAATCACTGTTCAACGGAAGTTTTATCAGTCGACGATTGGCACTGTTCTTCCTAGAGCGCTAAACAATTGAACAGCTAATAATACTAGCATGCTCGTGACCAAATCTCGACGCGGATGCTCCATAAAATTTTGGGTACAATATAGGAATGAGAAAGTACCTGCTCTCGTGATATTCAGCCAGTCAGAACGATAAGCGTTTCTTTCATGCAGAACTTGCAATCAGGATTATACCAGTCCACATTATTTTTTCGTAACCGTTGCGTCGCGGTTGATTCTTGTTCTCCCTACACGACACACGAAACCGAGATACATCACCTTTTGGATAAGTAATGATACTGCGTCGTGAAAACGGAAATTAAAAGCAAAATTTGTGTGGCAAACATTTTCAATTACCTCTCCATAAGTTGTAAGGTAGGTGCTGGAGCCACGGCATCAACACAACACTCCGCCCACGCTCCACGAAAGCTACGCTACACTCCCCATCCCTGCTCTGCGCTCGGCAGAGAGGTGACTGTAGATAGTCAACGATACATTTCTATAATTACAGGCTGTCAGGCTATTCCACAGCAGAACATTTCACGAGAAAATAAATAAATCAGAAAACAGTGAGTTTGCATACATTTATTCTGAAATACTAAATTTTGAAAATAAAGTAAATGAAGCTACTGGTTAAATAAATGACTGGCTTAACTTACTTTACTACGTAAAAAATGACTTTCAGTAACCTCAGGGCAACAAAATGCAAAATTTAGAAAAAGTGAAGCAATTTACTTTTGATTATTGAAAGATTGAATTGAATTTATTGTAAGCGAGTGAGGAACTGATTTTAATTTTAAAATAACAACAGTACAATACATACCAAGCCAAAAGAAGTCACTCGCTAAGCTAAATACTGAATAAACGAAACTGTGCGTTCTTAATTTGTGCTGTATCTGTAGTTACTAGTTTTTCCATTGAAAGTTTGCGTTAATTTAAGTGAATGAATACTCAAAATTGCTAATTAGTTAAGCCTCTGTTATGCCATATGAGAATGAACAATCACTGTTACTGAGGCAGAAAATATAGTCTGAAACTGAGGACAATGACAACACAGGTACCCTAAAAGTTTTAGCTATTGCACTTTACTATTCAGAAGAGCGATACTTTGTGAAAGAAATATCTCTAGGTAATGCCTATGGCAGTTTATAATTGTAGCTGTGTAGACGACGGAGAATGTAGCCGACGACAATGCTGAACTGCCGCTATTGCTGCTGAGGCTGGTTGGTAACCGCGAGTCATCTCCAGGGCCACGGGTAATTATGGGGCAGGCAACAGATACAGTAGCAGCTTCCTCTGCCTGGCCGCTCCTACCGTGTTGTCAATACTCGCGAATTAACGAATTTGGTGAGCATACACTGGCGCGATCATAGCGGAACACTGCGTCTGCGGGAGTGCCCAACAAACACTTGCGCACTCTTTCATGACTCAAGCTACTTTGCTTCCTCTCTCCTCGCGACGCGACAGAGACTCTCCATACGAAAAGATAAACAATGGGACAGCTACTGCCATTTCGTCGATACTTTCGGGACAGTTAAATAAACTTCCTTTGGCTATTATCCAGCAATTTACAGTATATTCATTATAATTACGATCAATTATACACACATCAAAAAAAGTTTCGCATCACCCCAGAGCCAAGAACTCCTGAAAATAGACGTTGACTGTGGATTTTGTATCACAGACACAGTTCCTTTGACTGTTCAGAGATGTCACTAAACTCGGCCAGAGGTGTGAACAACTATGCACGAACAAAGGATGTTAGACGGAGGGGGTCCGACAGCCGATCAGTTCGTCATTCCACCAGGAAAGAGGTACACGGCTCGTGTTGTCTGTAGTTCAACCATGACTAGGCGGTAAATACCACTGTTCGATGGTGTGCGCATTGTTACTTCGTGCCAGGAAGGGTTCTCAACAACGGAAGTGTTCGGGCGTCTCGGAGTGAACCAAAGCGATGTTGCTCGGACATGGAGGAGATACAGAGAGACAGGAACTGTCGATGACATGCCTCGCTCAGGCCGCCCAAGGGCTACTACTGCAGTGGATGACTGCTATGTACGGATTATGGCTCGGAGGAACCGTGGTAGCAACGCCACCATATTGAATAATGCTTTTCGTGCAGGTACAGGACGTCGTGTTACAACTCAAACTGTGCGCAGTAGGCTGCATGACGCGCAACTTCACTCCCGACTTCCATGGCGAGGTGCATCTTTGTAACCACGACACCATGAAGCGCGGTATATATGGGCCCAACAACGTGCCCAATGGACCGTTCAGGATTGGCATCACGTTTTCTTCACCGTGGAGTGTCGCATATGCCTGCAACCAGACACGCGTCGGAGATGTGTTTGGAAGAAATCCGGTCAGCCTGAGCGCTTTAGACACATTCTCGAGCGAGTGCAGCAAGTTGGAAGTTCCCTGCTGTTTTGGGGTGACATTATGTGGGGCCGACGTACGTCGCTGGTGATCATGGCTGTACGATACACGAATGCCATCCTCCGAACGATAGCGCAATCATATCGGCAGCATATTGGCGAGACATTCCTCTGTAGACATCGCTCGACTAGAGTGGTCAGCACGTTCTGCAGACATGAACACTATCGCACATGCCTGGGATAGACTGTAAAGGGCTGTTTACGGAAGACATGATCCACCAACCATCCTGAGGAATTTACACCGAACTACCGTTGAGGAGTGGGACAATCTGTAGAAGAGTGTCTTGACGAACTTGTATGCCACGACGAATACAGGTATGCATCAATGCAAGAGGACATGCTAGTGAGTATTAGAAGTACCGGTGTGTATGGACAACTACCTGTGCCGGTCTCGCCGTATGGTGATACAACATGCAATTTATTGTTTTCATAAGCAATAAAAAGGTCGGAAATTATGTTTATGTTGATCTCAATTTCAATTTTCTGTACACGTTACGAAACTCTCGGAACCGAGGTGATGCAAAACTTTTTTTGATGTGTGTAGACAGAAATAAATACACTGTTAAATCGATTATGTATTAAATATAGTTTCTGTGAGAAAGCATACACATTCAGAATCAAAAATACAGCGAAAGTTATCAACGGATATTAAACGGCGAAAAAAATTGTATGGTACAGAAGGTATTTCATCTGCATTTTTGGTGTACATATGCCCTACATTCTTTGAGTTTTTTCCTAAGGTAAAAAAGAATCGAGGAATGTCCCTCGAATACAAAAGGAAATGCAGATGGGTAAATGCATTCAATTTTGTTTACATAAAATCTGTTAATCATTCATTAAGCTTCTCATTAATTTTCATAATTAAGTGAGGGCATTTAATTAGCATGACAGCACTGTGGCATTATAACTCAGTCGGCCAGTGTGGCCGAGCGGTTCTCGGCGCTTCAGTCGGGAACCGCGTGACGGCTACCGTCGTAGGTTCGATTCCTTTCTCGGGCATGGATGTGTGTGATGTCCTTAGGTTAGTTAGGTTTAAGTAGTTCTAATTTCTATGGGACTGATGACCTAAGTGTTAAGTCACATAGTGCTCCGAGGCATTTGAACCATTTGAACCATTATAACACAAATCATCATAGAATACCATAACATTTAAAAAAATCAATACATTTGAAACGAAAACTCCAGTCACTGCTGTCCAAGAAAACTTAAGGAACATAGTTAAAGGTTTATAAAAAATGACTAAAAGGGTAAGAAACGAGATAAGAAATCTCCAGTTACAGTGTTTACTTTAGACAATTTTTCATAAATATCATAATTAGTAACAGACTTCGTTTCTCATTATAAGAGTTTGTGTGTTTCAAGCAAGCGTCCCGAGAAAACTTAAATGTCTACAACAAAGGTTTCCAGAGGTTGTGCTGAAAAGGGAAACACTGCGTTCCACACGCCTATTTACAAAGGACGCCACAGCGTTCCAAGAGCCCGCAGCGGCTCAGTGCCGACCTGGCGTTGCTGCGTATGGCGCAGTGGCACGTTTGATTTCTCAGTTTGTGTTGTGACATTCCAGAACATCCACCTGCTTTGCATGCTTCGGAAACTCACTCCCGAGTAATCTAGAGGATTCCTGATATTTCTGTCAATGTGGGTAACTCAACATTGCCCATATTCACACGCATACACAGACCTGAAACACGTTTTCTGAGTGCACTGGTATTCCATGGTATCAAAGAATTTTTACAACATATTATTTACAAACTTACAAATGATGCAAATACCAGAGTGACATTTACATACATTGGTCACAGCTTGGGTTTCCCTTTCATTTCAGTTGCTTCCAGAACATTTACTCATTATGCTAAATTTCTCGTTATACTTTTTTGAAATTCGTTGATGATTGTCTGGTCCAAGAAATAAATTTGGAATTCATTTTGAAAATTACAGTTTTAATTAGGTCTTACTGGAAATTATTACTCAGAATAATCAGTTCTTGTCTGATCCAACTTTAGGTCAGCGATGTTACGAACACCTAACAGCTTGCCAGAATTAGGAAAAGCTAAACAGTAAGCATTCGTGTGAGGTATATTGTCAATCTTAAATGGTCAACCATAAATCAATTTAAATTTTGAAATCTCAATATCAATCTCGCTTGATTTGTCGTTCTCATTAACGAGAACGAGGCTGCCATTTGCGAACTTAGCAAACTGCGATATAGCTTCATGACGCCGTATTCGTGCGTCGACTTTCTTTTTCATTACCTCTCGTAAACGTTCTTTCTTCACCTCAATGTCAATACTACAATGAAGCGTCAAAGAAACTACTGTACTATGGGCATGTGTACTCTAAAACAGAGATATGTAAAGAGGCAGAATACGGCGAGTGGTCGGCAACGCCTATGCAAGACAACGAGTCTGGCGCAGTTGTTGGACCGGCCTACTGCAGTTACACTGTCAGGTTACCAAGATTTAAATGAGTTTGAAAGTGGTGTTATAGTCGGCGTAAGTGCGATGGGACAAAGCATCTCCGAGGTACCGATGAATTGGGGATTTTTTCCTACAACCACTTCATGAGTGTGCCATGAATATCAGGAACTCTGTAAAACATCAAATCTCCGACATCAACGAGGCCGGAAAAAGATCCCGCATGAACTGGACCAACGTCAACTGAGAAAAATTGTGCAGCGTGACAGAAGTGCAACCCATCCGCAAATTGCGGCAGATTTCAATGCTGGGCCATCAAAAAATGTCAGCATGTGAACCATTCAACGAAGCATCATCAATACGAGCTTCCGGAGCAGAAGGTCCACTCGTGTACCCTCGATGACTGCACGACACAAAGCTTTACCCCTCGCCTGGGCCTGTCAACACCAACAATGGACTGTTGATGACTGGAAACGTGTTGCTTGGTCGGACGAGTCTCGTTTCAAATTGTATTGAACGGATAGACGTGTATGGGTATGGAGATAACATCATGAATCCATGGGTCCTGCATGTCAGCAGGGAACTGTTCAAGCTAGTGTAGGCTCTTTAATGGTGTTGGGCGTGTGCAGTTGGAGTGGTATGGGACCCCTGATACGCCTTGGTACGACTCTGACAGGTGACACAAACGTAAGAATCCTGTCTGATCACTTGCATCCATCCATGTCCACTGTGCATTCCGACAGACTTGGGCAGCCCAAACGTCCGGATTTGCTACAGAGTGGCTTCAGGAACACTCTTCTGAATTTAAACACTTCCACTCGCCACCAAACCCCCCAAACATCAACATTATTGAGCATATATGGGATGCCTTGGAACGTGCTGTTCAGAAGAGATCTCCACCCCTCCCGTACTCTCACAGATTTATGGACAGCCCTGCAGGATTCAAGGTGTCAGTTCCCTCCAGCACTTTTTCAGACATTGGCCGAGTCCATGCCACGTCGTGTTGCGGCACTTTTGCGTGATCGTGGGGACCCTACCTGATATTAGGCAGGTGTACCAGTTTCTTTGGCTCTCCACTCCAACACAATTACATCGCCCAGTATAATGCTCTGCAGAGGGCCACCATTCGTGCAGTTGGTCACTTTCGGTCTCTGACACTTATTGTAAATATTTATTGTATCTGGTATTCTCTTTAATTTGTTAAAGTTCACAATCTCAGCCGTTTTCTCTGTACGCTTCTATGGTCCGCAGTGACCATAGGCTACGTGACAATAGTCATCTGTTTCGGTGATGTAATTGGTGGGCCAACACCAAGCGCCACAAATAGCGACAAACTCTTTGCAAAACCTTTTGTACTTTCAACATTGCAACACAGTCAGAAATCGTGATAACCTAATGTATAAAAAACTATCAGCCTCGATTGTGGTAACAAAACAAACCTTTACCTAGGCTTCAGCCCAAATAATTGAGCAATTGAGCCTTCTTCAGAAGATATACCTGAATCTATAATTTGTGTGAGAAGGCATGGTCTAAAAATAAAACAGAAATAGCCTGAATATGCGTAGTCACATTTTAAAAATGCGGTGCATAAGTCCTAATTCAACATGAAGACTCGACTTAAGCTCTGGCGTGCGCCTCGTCTCCATGGACGCCGTGCGGTGAGCCTCTGGAGCTCACGTGAAACAAAGTAGGACTAGATAACGCGTTGCAAATCAACAAGGCGGGCCATGTTGATTTGGAGCACGTTATCTACTCCTACTTAGCTTAACGTGAGCTCCCGAGGCTCACCGTACGGCGTCCATGGAGATAAGGCTCACGCCAGAGCTTAAGTAAAGTCTTCATGTTGACGTAGGACTTATGTACCGCATTTTTAAAGTGTGACTACGCATATTCAGGCTGTTTCTGTTTTATTTCTAGACCATGCCTTCTCACACAAATTATAGATTCACATATATCTTTTAACGAATGCTCAATTATTTGGGCTGAAACCTAGGTAAAGGTTGGTTTCATTACCGCAATCGTGAGTGATAGTTTCTTATATCTTTGCAAAACGATTCTGTCGGGATGTAAGCATATTTTAGTTTATCCTGCTAAAGATCATAACATCTTCGATTCAAGTTGTATTACCGATATTTCTTAACAATATTGTGTGTAATCTTCAGTATTAACAACAAACCAAAGCATCCTGCCGCGCCTATCACTCTTCTTTTTATACTCTTAAAGATCTACAATGAATGAACATTATCATCCCAGTTCAGCTATTTGGCATACTAGGTGTCAGTTTTACGGAGGGCGACAATCCTTTCTTGAGTATTACTCCTAAGTACAAGATAGAATAGCACTAAGTCAGACCGTATTGTATCGTACCGTCCTTGAATGCACCCAGTCCCTCAAAACCACATATTCTACAGATGCAATGCAGGTGCTTATTTTTCTGTATGTGTATGTCTATGCGAGTGTCATGGATGGCTGCCATAAATCTTACCTCGTCCTTTAGCTGGTGGCTCCACCTTCGAACTCTATCCCAGACACACTGGTTTGCCAAGAATCCTCTTGACACAATTCTTGATATAATGCGTGGTGGATCCACCAGCGGGAAGACCGGGTCGGGTTTATTGGAGTCATATGCAACACCCACACGGACACAGACATACAGAAAATAGAGGTAATGCATAGCTTCTGTAGAGTATTTGGTAGTGAGTGGCCGCAATTCGAGTACAGAGCTACACTACACCATTCGACTAATGTTCTGTTCTACCTCGTACATAAGAATAATACTCACGAAGGACGCTCCATCCATCCAGCGGACATCTAGCACACAAAATAGCGAAATTTGGTTGGTAAAGTGCCTTCATCGAGCATCTTTAAGAGCTGTGATAGGCGTAGCAGGAAGTCCTTGGTTATTACTGGAGAACATGGACAACATTGTTACGAAATGTTGGTAATATAATTTGCATCGAAGATGTTATGCTCATTAGCAGAATGAAATAGAATCGTATTGCAAAGAGCTTTTCGCTATTTGCGGGGCTGTAGCAATGTCTAAAATAACGTACATGCTGCTGAAACCGATACTCCGCAGTTGTTATCAAGCATGCATACATGGAGAGCTGTCAGCGGTGGATGGTTGCAGTACAAAAGCATAACTTGCTGTTTGTATATAAATTACGTTGCCAGAGGTGTGTACTCTGTAGGTACGAGGAAGGGAAATTCTCGCATTCCAGGATACTCAGTGCAGTTGACACACTGTCCGCTAACGGATAACATATTACTAGGATAAAAGAAACCAACTCTACTGTTTGTAGAAGTCCTGACATGGTTGTCGGGACTTATCAATGGTGGAAGGAGTAATCGAAGGTAGCTAAGCTCGTCTGGTAAGAAATAAGAGCATATACTTATGGGAAAAGGTATGAGAGCAGCAGCTGAAATCAATTCTGTACACAAGTCAACTTCCTGTTGCATATCCCTACACGACAGAGGGAGGATCAGATGAATGTGTACAGCATTGCCAGACTTTGAGTTTCCACCAAGTGCATCGTTACAAGAGTCTGCAAGAAATCTCTCAGATGTTTCATAGCAGTACACTGATTTCTTCCCAGGCTACGAGTTCCCAATCTATACCATTCGTTGAGTCTCATTTAGGTACGAGGCGTGTGTTACTATACTTTTCATGAACATCCTATCCATAAACGCATTATTCTATTCGTTCTTTATATCACCAGAGGACGAAAGCCACTTCATAATTACATTTACCAAAGAAAAACAAACAAAACCTTAAAACAGCATTTCAGTTAGGGAATAAAATTGTATAATAATTTCCACAGTGAAATTTAAAACATTAGTAAAACACGTAAGTTTAGAAAGCCAGCTAACCATACGTACTATCCGAGGGTTGGAACATAAATAGATGCAACTATTTATTCACAACCGATACAAAAGAGTTACATGTTTGCACCTGTTACTGTCCCTCAAAGTAGACAACAGCATTGTATAGAAACACTTGCCAGCTATGTGGAAAGCCTAGTATACCGGTTAGCAGAGTCCGTTTTCTGTCAATAAGAATAAAAGTCTTCTGAGTTGTTGACAACATTATCAATATATAAAACTGCCCGACATTTCCGCCACTACTGCACTCTCCGACGTTTCGGCCACTGCTTCAAACGAGCTTCCTCAGGAGGCGGAGAAAGTTGCTTCACGTAATTTGATGGGGCACTTGAGGATAGAAGAAGGGGTGATCGCCGTACGTTGTTAGGCTTTATATTATTCCTTGTCATTGGTGAGTAAAGACGTATCTCAGTGATGTTTAGATTACTTCTTGCGGTTGGTGGAAACAGGCGAATCAGAAACGGACGGTAGTTGTGACGTAGCACTGCCTACTCGGTGTCAAATGCGGGCAGCGGCGTGCCCGCGCTCAGTGTGCGTACGACCACCGCAGTGCCCCTCTCGCATGTGTAAGTTGCTTTGCGCGCTGTCAGCTATCTAAAGTCTCTCTCTCATTAGGCAATGTAGCTCAGCACAAAGCCCTGAGGAAGCCGTCTACAGTAGTGGTCGAAACGTCGGACAGTTAATGTACTGACAATGCGGCCAACAACCCAGAACAGTTTGATTGAAAAGTTCAATAATATTAACAGAAATGGGTTCGTCTTGGCTACATAGATTTGTAGTCGCTTGCATTTCTGTCACCAGCCTAATGATATAGTGTTCTCTTACAGCTATTGTACTGCATCAGAACTCCCCAAGTAGCGATGAAATAACCTTCCGTTAGGTTCCTTGCTTTTATGTAGCGTTTTCATCTTTATATTTTCTTTTCAAGTATTCTTCACTATCGATTGAAGCTCATGTGAGCGATTTAATTTCTGACGCCGTCTCACTTTCTCCAGCCACATGAGAAGATGTGAGAGACAGATGTCACTTTTCTTCTGGAAAACGTGGAGCTTATTGGACGCAATGCTAACGCGCCACTGTGTTTTTGCAACAAATTTGCCGAAGTAAATGGTGGGTCTCAGTACACGTTGGCGTGAATTGCGTTATTCATGTAACCAGTCGAGTTATTTTAAATTTTTATTTAAGAAACAACCAATAGAACTCTTCCAGCAGTCACAGGAGCGACCACAAATTATACGGGTCTTTGTAGGAGCAACTTAAATGCCACTTAGAACTGTCAGTTAACTGATGCAGGGTCTCCCCCCACCATCACCACCAAATAACGAAGGAACAGACGCTTGGTGCCATTTAGAGTACAACCCTCGAAGGAACGTTAACTAAAATTCTGAGACCTGATACGATCAAAGTTTGTTGAGTACTTTACCTTGATTTTTAATATAAGATTTGTGTTGATCGCACATCTATAAAAAGATGCTCTGTCTCGAATGCTAACTCATGATTTTCATATTTAAAATAGACAGAAAAATTTTTTTTCGCAAATACTTCTACCTACTTATAATATTTACCCCATAAAAAGAAAAGAAAATGACTGAGCATAGCATCAGAATTTCGTTACAGTGAGTAACTCGTCAAATGTAGTACAAACATGTACAGTGTCATAAAAATTACTGTGTGGTCTATGATGCTGGTATTTAACATAGAGACAAATGCGCAGCTGCTAGAGAGCAGAACGGCGTGCACGGTCTTATGATTAAAGTCATCGTATTAAAAAATCATACAAAAACGCAGGGAAAGACTATTGGAAATTAAATTATGGACAGTTAAGGGTTACATTTTAACATGATTGTTTATGGTATCCGCATGTTGTAACCAATTGGAAACATACCACGGCATCAGTTGTAATTTTGTTTTTGAAAGCTAGAACCGGTTTCATCCACCAGGGACGTTTCCCAAGTGATTATAAACGCAGCGCCGATGAGGTACACAGAAAAAGGAAAACAGCAACTCGTTTTCTAATCTGTATGCTATTAGTAACCAACATGTCACGAAACATGTAAACGTACTCGTATGGTACACTGTGGTGTATATTGTAATTTTCAGGCTCTTCTAACTGTACACCACCAAAGACAAAATCGGTTCATAACACTTACTTATACTGATCACATAACGGGTCTGGAGATGTACAGAAGTTTTATTTTACGAAATACCTCGTGTTATTTGATGTTATTAATATATAAAAAGTGCCCATCAAACGGTTCTAGTAAGAAATTCAGGAATGAAATAGAAAGAGTAGGTCAGCAATAAATCCCTTAGGATCTTCTTCCTTACCGAAATATTTACGTCAGTTTCCGCTACAATGACAGTTTGATGCAAATAAAATTTCACAGGTCAAAATATTTGCGATACAAATGTGTAGAAACAAAATCTTATAAATATAACAGGGTCCAAAAAAATTTCGCCGGCATTGTGATACATTCACTCATTTACACACATTTCATAACTCTTAAAGTACGATTCTTCGTTTCCAACAACCTTTTTTCTCAAGTAAGAGGCCCTAACCACCACTCATTATTCCTTACCTTATCATACATGTACATATTTGTCGACACCAATATTTCATCATAATAAATACGTAGCATAATCAAATTCCTCATATAGCTTCAGCTTATTTATCATAAATGTACCCCAACAGCATAATAAACATCATCATCGTAATAATAACATCATAAAAGCTCAGCCAAGTCTCAAAATCGTCGTAGCTTCCTCCAATAATTTCAAAACCCAAAAAATAATTCTCTGCTCATTTCAATACTGTCATCTACCTCAAACGTACTTTAAAATCATAATCCCATATCAAATACATCATTCAGAGCTCTCATAGTATCACAATTGTTAGGAAAAAATATGAACAGTTCACAAATACAGTCAAAATACAATTTCCTAAGTGTGAAGTTATTCAACTGTGTAATTACTTAAACATCTGCCACTGATGTAGTAAAATAAATGTTTGTCTCTCTCAGTTACATGATCAGATAGCCGTGTAATTTAAGTGTTAGAGAAATATGGTATCGATGTGTAAAGTTATATAAGCAAATACCATATTAGCTAGGGCTCCTTGTGCTTGCCAAACACATGGTACACAAAGTAAGCGTGCACCCCCCTGAGGATTAATGTAATTATACCCTCAGGTGTTAGAGATTACAGCAATGGAATGAAATGTATCACTCAAATGTGTGTGCTGTAGCGCTAAATTGTGCGTCTTGTTGTAACATAATCTCTGTCATTACTTAAGAGTAAAAAATGTGCCAAGTGTCGTAATTATCGTCGTCTGTAAGCAAAGTTCTGTGGAAGTCAATGTACTTACGTCGTAATAAACAAAAGCGAAATGCTGTGCGTATAGATATCGTAGTTTTACGTACAGTTCCGTGATCAAGAAAGTACTACACTGTAACGTATTGTTGTGCTACAAAAAAAGGCTGTCTTATTGTAGCTATACCACAAATTTACTACTAAAACATGTTTTACTTTCCAGAAGAATTCAGAAAAACTGTGCAGATATAAAGCAGATACAGCACAAAAGCAATAACATAAATTGTGTCGCTCATTAGTATCTTCGTGATATAATCATGTAGCTGTCAAATAAAGTAACCACTGTGTCATCTGGTATCTCTCAGAAAGTACTTTAAATCCAGAATGTATTTTCAAGTAAACCAAAATGTTGCATTAAAATCTCATTAGCAGTACCAGAACATGTTCTAAGTATGTGAGCCTTATAGTCGTTACGTAATTGTGCAACTAACAAGCAAGAATGTACACACATAATAACACTGTGTCGTCTGTTCACTATAACAATGCATTCGTAATTACTGTCTAAATATGTTGCTTAGGTTCTTGACTGGATATTTAACTTCAAACATTGTTGCATAGTAACAGTTTCTTAAGTCTGACAAAGCATACTAGAAGTGTGAAGTGGAAAGTTTAATGGCAAAGACAAAGTTAAAAAGCAGATTATCTTTCACCAAACGGTTTTACATGTGAAGTGTGGTGCAATCCTTTACTCTTCATAGTACTCAGAGTTTGAACTTGAATGCAATTATCATGCGGCATACGTCGGTAAAGAATACTGGAATTTTTCTCAAGGTTAGCGTCTATGTTATTTAACTCTGGGCCAGCTTGCGCACGTGGCTGCCTGCGGTGCGAGTCATTGCCTGTTTCTTTGTTGGCGAGCGTCGTTATTGTGATTTGGAGACCTAACTTCTACAAATTCACCTTGTCGAGAGGGCCCTGCCCTGTTCGAATCTTGCCAGTTCTGATGTAATTCAAATCTGTCGATACGATTATGTCGTCTGTCGTCATGTCGATAGTTCCTTTCTTGTTAGTTAAGTGGTGGAGTATTTCTCGCTGAATTATCACTGCACGGTGGACCGTTGCGTCTGAAGCTATTCTGTCTCCCGTGATAATAATAGTTCTGGTTGCCGTATTGTCTATTTCTATGATTGTCTCTTTTATATTCATTACTACGGAAATGCGATCTTTCTCTGCCAGTGGTTGTGGGTGGTGCCTGTTTTGTTCACGATTTAAGTTGTAAGAATAGCCTTCTCGTGACCAGCTATTATTTCTGTCATCGCGGAATTGTGACGGATGTGACCTGTAATTGTTGTATTCCTGTTTCGCGTCCTGCGATTGTCAGTGTCAATTTCCAATTCTTGTAAGGGTCCCTGAAAATCTTCAATGTCGTCTTTGCAACGTCCTGCCAAAATAATATGTCGCAAATGTTCAGATAATTTGATTAAACAAATGCGGATGAGTTCTGAGGGGCTGTATAGGTTTGACAGGTACTGATTCTTGTGCAACATGTCTTCAAAATATTTTACAAGGCTGGAAAATTCTGATTGTTCGAAATGTTTCATTATTATGATGCTATGTTTTACTCGGTCTTGGGTAGCTTGAGACCAATATGCTAAGAGGAAGGCATGATAAAATTCTCCTTCACTGTGGCAATTGTGAATGACCGATCCGTTCTTACAGCTGGTTCATTCTCTAAATAGCCACACATCAATTCTAGTCAGTTCTCTAATGACCAGTTGGGAGGAAAACAATTAGAGAATTGAGGAAGCCACGCTTGTGGATGAATGTCGTTGCCGGAATTCTTAAATGTTTTGAATTTACGTGTAGTAATAAACAGCTTATAGTCAAAATCATCATGTCGGCGAGTCTCATGTCGGTCATTGTTACTTCGTTTCGGCGGTTCCATCTCAAAATTAGGTGTACCTTGTGAATTTCTTTCATAATTTCCGAAGAACTCTGTGTTATTATTTTGTGGCTGTTCCGTACTTCTGTGTCAGTCTTCCCGTATTGGAGCGCGAGTGTCCTCTGAAATACGTAATCCTTGTATTACCTGTGTCAGCTGATCCTGTACTTCCCGGATTTCTCTATTGTGTTGCGTATTAATTTGACTCTGACCTTGTTTGAATTTCCTAATTTGTTCGCACTCTTCTGTGTCATTAAAGACTACCGGTTTTGTGTCATTCAGATTATCATCTACCTTCGTAGATAAATTATTTAGCCGATCCGAAAGTTCAGCTGCTTTCTCTGATAATGAACTAATTTCCTCCATGTGTCTTTCTGAACCAATTATCAGAGTATCTACTGTGTCCTTTAAATTTTCCTGAGTTTTTGCAAGTTGCGTAACCGAATCGGTAAATGCAACTGAGTCAATTTTAGCATGCAAGGTGTCGCGATTTTCATGAACTATAGTTTGCAGTTCCTTAATGGCTGCTTCGTGATTCTGTAATGCATTTTCATGACGCGAAAAAATTGGTTGGAAATGCTCACAAATTTGTGTTTTTACGTCATTACAGACTTTTTCACATTTCGATTCGATTTTATGTAACTCAATAGTTAAATCTTCACGTGTTTGTTCAAGTGTGGTGTTTAACTTTCGAAGATTTTGTTCCATTGCGTCTAACTGTTGCTGTGTTTGACTCTGGTGTTGTTTCATTGTGTCTAACATTTGAAGATTTTGTTCCACTGGGCCTAAGGTTTGAAGATTTTGTTCCATTTTGTCTAACTTTTGTATCTTTGTCTCTGTTTGTCTCTGGTTTTGATCCATTTGTTGCATTAATTTCAATAATAATGTATTAGTGCCTGGAATCTGTTTCTCTATGCTTTTTGGCAGTGCATTTTCACCGGCAACATTCACATTCTGACATGCAGAAAATTAGTCTTCACTCATTTGAGGAAACGGTGACGACCCAAGACCTGAGCCAAAAGTATTTGCAATATTGTGTTCTGTCATTTCGGATTCCTGACGCGAGCTGTTGCCGACCGATCGATCGGTAATACTTCCCTTTTCACTATTTGTTTCACTATCTACACGATTGTTCGCCGCCCGCTCCATTTCCCTATGCACAATTACCAAATTACTACTTCGAATGTCTGTTAATTCATTACACAGTGGTGCTGCTAAGCTACGCTCGTCGTCACTATTATTTCTCAGTTTACTTTGGAGCGTAGTGTTACGTTTCTCACACTCCTTGGTTGTCACAATATTTCACTCGATAACACAGAAAAGCACAATTTGAAGAGCAAAAACAAGAGAACACATTAACATAGCACTGAAAATGATATCTAGTTAATTGCAAACGCAGCTGCGAAATACTTGGTGCAAATCTACATGCATGCCACAACTATTTTACTGTACAACAATGAAAGACTGCAACTACAAAGGAGATTTTCTCTACAATTACGCGCTAACGATAAACAAAAGCTACACTAATTACACAAAGTAGACAAAAAAATCAGAGGGTTCGAGTGAGGTATCCTCGGCTAACGGTCGACATATGAAACGTCCTCTTAGAACAGTTGTACATGAGTGTGCTTAAGCTGACACACAATATTTTTTGGCGCAACGCAATCTGACTTTTAAAAATCCCTACAAAAGAATGCCCTGACTAACAATAACCTATACCTTTCACAAATCACTTACCTCACAAAAATCTTGGTTACTCGAACTACTGCAATTCAGCGAGCGCCACTACAGCCAGCTAAATAAAAGATTCAAACTACTGAAGGCACTAAATACTGATAGGCACAGTTAGCAAATGAAAGATTTTGATAGAGAACAAACAATGTATTTACCTCAATAGTTCCAAAAGTACTGTCTCTTTCCAAAACTCCGCCATCTCACTCCCCACATCCACCACTTCTGGCGGCTCACCTCCAACTGCGCAACGCTATACGCTGTTATCATCCAGTTGCCCAACACTACAATGGCAGACAACAATGCAAACTTGCCAGAGACTGCACACAGCACAGCCACTGATTTTCATACAGAGCGCTACGTGGCGTTACCAATAAGAAAACCTAAACAGCCTACTTGCAGTTTAAAGACCTCTTCCATAAACTGACTAGTATTCCGTCTCTAATGACAAAGGGTTAACGTCCACCTTCCCATTAAACTGTATCCGATGTGGAGGGGGATTTCTGTAAAAACTTTTTTCTTCCAGGCATCAGCATCTTGTTCCTGGCTGTGAGGGGGATAGACTTCTAACCAGCTTGGAAGAACAAGAAGTGTACATCAGCATGGATAAACCGGATTTGTACAGCCTCGGGTGTGCTCCCCTCACGCAACTGGCTGGCAAACAGGTTGACGAGCTGTGGTCGGTCTTCACGTGGCCGAGGCAGCCATTGCCGGTGCTCGACATTGGCTGCGGGCCCGGTGACGTCACCAGGAAGGTGGGTTCTTCACTTTCAGGCACGTTACTACTCCATCAGAGCAGTCGACGACTAAGCAAATCTCTTGTGTTTTGTAAAGTATCGTCGCTCCTGGATACCTAAGACCACCGAGAAAAGGAGCTATACAGAGCGTTCATTTTCACAGAAGACACTGAAGTACCTCAAAACTACACTTTGGACCAAAAAACAATTCAAATTCCATATTGCTTGTCTCGGCGGAGGACATCCAGTGATATCACACTCAACCAGCCACCCAACCCCGTGCTTGGCTGGTATGGGCAACTTTGACATCTTCGATGGGAACCCCCGTTTTTTTTTATTTCAGATTATGATTTTACGGCCAAATCTGTATACTTTTGTCTGAAGCATTTTCTTCTTCTCGCCACAGATGACGCTGTGATCAGAGGAACAGAAATGGGTACCCCATCATCATATATGACATGATACTCAGTGGGCCTTGAATGGCATTTGGGCCCGCACCTCCATGCTGTGAAGTCAGACCAGTCCAGTATTTCGTAACTTTTAATTGGAACCCCATTCGCATCGTCGTATTCATCCTACACATCGAACAAGGGAGTAATTGACGCGGCACTGTGGCCATGGCTCGCGACGAACTCTACTCTCTTTTTCCATTTCGAGTAAGTGTTCAAACGTAGTATCGCCATCCCCAGTACACTTAATGATCCACTTTCCAAATGACCGTACACAGGACAGAGCCATAGATGCGGGAATAGCAGCATCGAAGTTTCCGATGCTGTCGCCCCTATCTCCACGGCCTGTTGGCACTTGCTGCTGCACTTCATCTTTTACATATCCCCAAAGGAAGAAATCCGGGGACATCAAATCCGCCGATCTAGCAGAACAATTAACAGGGCCACTTCTCCCGATCAACCTACAAGTGTAAAAACGGTTTAATAGCTCCGGTACTACAATTGCGTAATGCACTGGGCAACCGTCAGGCTAAAACCACATACGTTGTCGTACGTCAGGGGCAATATCTTACAGTTGTACCGATAGTTCCCGTTTGTGCCCCTTCTACGTGCCGTCGATAAGATACTGACTAATGAGTTTGTTTCTTATGAGCCCACACCATATGTTAACCGACCAAGGCAACTGATGGGTAACTTGCTGCAGCCAGTGGGGATTGTCTTCACTCCTGTAATGCATATTATCCAGGTTAACGCAACCATAGTTTGTGAATGTAGACTCACGGGGAAAACTGTTTCTCGGCAAATAACGTGGAGGTCGATTGCATTTGTTGACGTGTCCATTTACAAACCACTACCCGGTTATGGAAATCGGCGCCATGCAATTTTTGATGCAGGGACTTGTTGTGTGGATAATCTCTATGACAATGCAATACTGTACAATACTACTTACGAACATATTAGAATCGCGGTGTAATTGCTTATCCGTGGGCTGTGGTGCACTGCCGCTGTTACAGCTGCTTCACTGTCCATCCCGCTCACAGGGAACTCATCACCAGTAGCAACAAGGGCTTTACATTTATCACACCCATTCATGGATTTTAATAAAGAAAGCTATACATAACATCCTATGCACGACAATAGATTTGAGACATGCTGTGGGATTTCTATACTACTTGCATATTCCTTCTTCATTTCCTGATTTACACAACAGGTGCACCAAATTTCAGGCACCTGTAATAATTAACAAGAAAAGGATAATTGCTACTCACCATATAGCGGAGATGGTGAGTCTCCGACCGCCACAACAAAAAGATTGTCAGAAAGTGAGCTTTTCGCTAACAAGGTCTTCTTCGAAAACGGGCAACGTACACACACACACACAGACACATACACTCGCAATCGCAACTCACACTTTCATGATCATAATCTCCCACTATTTTCGATGAAAGCCCTGTTGGGCGAAAGCTCATTTTCTGACAGTATTTTTGTTATGCCTATCTTTGATTCGGTACCTCCGTAATATACTATCAACTATATTTTTCGTAGTACTGTTACTTTCTGTCTCGAATTTTCCATTGCATAATAAGTAACAGATAGATATATCCCTTTTGAAAGCAAGAAAAAACATGGTGCTCACAATCAAACAGGTATTAGTTATGCAAGATGTTACAAAATTATCCCATAATTTGAGAGGCGATGCAAACGGCCTTGCCGCCGTGGTAACACAGGCTCCGTCAGATCACCAAAGTCGGTCTGTGCTAGCACTTGGATGGGTGACAATCCGGTCTGCCGAGCGCTGTTGACAAGCGGGGTGAACTCAGCCCTTGTGAGGCAAAGTGAGGAGCTACTTGATAGAGAAGTAACGGCTCCGGTCTCGTAAACTGACTTACGGCCGGGAGAGCGGTGTGCTGACCACGTGCCCTTCTATACCCACATTCAGTGACGCCTGTGGGCGGACGATGGCCTGTTCGGACAGAGTTTTTATTTTTGAGAGGCGATAGTGTGGTCCAAACCAAGACAAAAATATCCAGTAAACATGGCTTCTAAAACGTATATATTAAGAGCTGTGACCATTTGTTCAGTATTAGAAAATTGTTTCACACGAGCGTATATGAACAAATGCTCATAGCACTTAAGGCATACATTTTATAGCCCGTGTATACTGGAGTTTTTTTTCTTGCTTTAGTCCATACTGCCACCTTTCAATATACAGTACGATTTTTTTAACTTCCAATATAACGAAACATTGGCCTTTGCGTTTAGGTCTCGCGCTGTGAGGGTTCGATACAATCTTAAATATGTATATAGACAGTTCATCCGTACCGGAAACAGAGAATATCGACAACTTTTGCCTGTAATCAACATTGATACTGGCAAAATATTGGTCTAAGGAATTGCAAGGCTTTCGAGAATGTTTTAATTTCAAGTTAGAAGTCGGATATCAAACGACAAAAAGATATTTTTATAGTGATACAATTACAAATTTACTTAAACTGTGCAATTTTGCTTCTTGCCTAAATTCATGATTCTAGGTGAACTGGAAGTAACTATAGTTGTGATGAGTGAGCTTGTGACTGTCAAAATGTGTCCTAAATGGCAGTACCTTGTGATTTCACTGTCTTGGAAGCTTCACTTTTTACTGCGTCAAGAGACCGTAGATCTTAGCATGTGACATAAATTTTCGGAGTAAGGCAGACATACAGACAGAAAAGTAATCCAACAGAGGTTCGATTTTTACCGGCTGAAGTAAGGAACCCTAAAAAGAAACAAATTGTACGTACATTGTGTTTTCATCAGTTAATGAGCAATGTTCTGACACAAGGACACACAAATCTGGAAACGAATCCAGCTCCAATAAATCCCAAACGCAATCGATGTTTCTCACATAAGTGTTCCACGCTCAATGAAGGAGTGGACCCGACAAGCAC
This sequence comes from Schistocerca gregaria, assembly GCF_023897955.1. Lineage (NCBI taxonomy): Eukaryota > Metazoa > Arthropoda > Insecta > Orthoptera > Acrididae > Schistocerca > Schistocerca gregaria. The sequence goes on along the minus strand of NC_064921.1, from coordinate 820,943,662 downwards.
ACCCTGTGTACATAAGCGGGCCACCGATGCTGTTTCCAAGATACCGGCGGGTTTTCAAATAGACTTCGGTTGATAATGGGCCGCCTGAACTATCTGTCAGTTGTCGCAGGGTGGTCATAAACAGTCTGAAAGGCTTGTAGGGGGGCTGCAAGGTAGGCTGTACTGAGAAATAATTGCTGGGAACAAAATTCATACGTTGCGGCAAGTCCGATTCAATTAGCAATTCCAGCATTTGTACGGGCAAAAGTGCGGTGATGCACAGACATCTCTTAGTCTGTGAGTTACCACGTCTTCAAATGCTCTCCATTCAACAACAGCAGCGTCTTCTATCAATCTCCTCTATTCTTAATCCTCGACAAGTCTGGAAATTGCACAACACGCTTGTATCAATGATCTGCAATACCTGTGAAATACTTTGCCTCTTCAGAGAAGCTTAAGCACTGATTAACTTTACATGCTGCATAGCTTAGAAGAGCAAATCAGAAAGTATATTTCTGTACGGGCAGGTTTTAGCCCCGCGGCTGCCACCGGGTACGAAGCTGGTGGCCTGCGATATCAGCACAAATATGCTGGAGTTCTGCAGGCAGCACAACGCACTGCCAGGCACCATCACGTACGAGCAGCTGGACGTGGTTCAGCCCGACCTGGAGAACTCCGCCGTGTGGCAGTACGCGCCCTTCGGCAAGGTGTTCTGTTTCCTGCTCCTGCATTGGGTGCCCGACAACAGGTGTGTAATCAGTTTGTCGCCTTATCAACTACTGTGCAATAGCTGGCCTGTCTTACTTCTGTGACTGTAGTTCAAGAGGGGTTAAACTTGAACACTCCATTTATGGACTGTTTTTGTCGTACTTCCACGAGTAAGAAATGCCATATCTACCAGTCATACATTTTCTCCAATAATATTTTTAGTATACTGATATTTATATCTTATGTGACTGATAAAACTAGATTATGTAAGGCTTGTTGCCAGACTGGCAGAAGAAAGTATTAGACGGCCGCTGTGACCGAGTGGTTCTAGGCGCTTCAGTCCAAACCGCGCTGCTGCTACGGACGCAGGTTCGAATCCTGCCTCGGGCATGGATGTGTGTGATGTCCTTAGGTTAGTTAGGCTTAAGTAGTTGTAAGTCTAGGTGACTGATGACCTCAGATGTTAAGTCCCATAGTGCTCAGAGCCATTTGAGCCATTTTTTAATGTATTATGTATTAAAACGATGTCACAGAGCACCATGTAACTACTAGGGCAAGTTAGACGGTAAAGATCACTGTTTAAAATAGAAATAAACCATTTTATATTCAGGCCAACCGCAGCTTCTGAAAGCCATGGCGTTAGGAAGAAGTCCGCTAACAGTTGGTTAAATTGTTTTTCATTGAAGCACAGTGGGTTTCGCTGCCTAAAGCCGCATCGTCAGGTGCAACATACGCGGTAAAAAGCAAAGTACAGCGTCAGTGAGGATATTAAAATTAAGAAAGGAATGTCTAACATATAGTCACTACTTAAAAAGATGGCAGGCATACCCGTCGCTCCTAGTCAGGATTTACTATTCAGTGAATATCGTCATAATATGGCGTGCTCCATCTCTTAAAATTTGCCTCCATCAAAAAAGACGAAAGAAAATATATATTATAGTCAGTCGACGCTGAAAGTTTTTAAAAGGGCCGGTTTAGCGTAAACAAATTGTCACTACTAACATGATTGGTCGCGACATTACGCAGATTACTATGTGGAAAGACTCAGGTGGCGGTGTCTTACCAGTGTGACAGAAGGGCAGTTCGGTGTAGGACAAAGCGTCCTGAATGACGGACGAGGAGAGATTAGGTGGCTGGCGGAACGGAAGCTATCCATGTGTAACGAGACCCGCAAGAAAGACAGGCCGCGGTGCGTACGTCACGAATGTAGGCCTGCCCTTGCTCGGTCGCTCATCTCAGCAGACAAAAACTACGTTTCTACATCTGTTAACTCGTAACTAGTTGCGTACGGTACGAACGAGAATTGCATCTTTCACTGGAATCCGCTATTATGGATTATTACTATTATTAGTCCTACAATGATAGGAAGTCCATAGGCCTACTCACAGTTTGTTACGGCTGTACTGGGGTACAATAAAATTAAAATCATGCCACAATGATAATCGGTTGCAGAAGGAACCACTTCTTGTATGAAATGAGGACTGTTAAGCAGAATAGACTAAATGCTATACACATTTACATTGAGTATTACATTTCCTTGTAGTACTGTTAATCAGTAGGACTTCATAATAGAAAATTCCAGTAGAAGATGCAATTCTCGTTAGTGTGTACACACCCAGCTACGAGTTAACAGGTCTAGGAACGCATTTTGTCTGCTGAACTGGGCGAGCGAGCGGGTTCAGGCCCACCTTCGCGCTTCAGTCTGGAAACGCGCGACCACTACGGTCGAAGGTTCGAATCCAGCCTCGGGCATGGATGTGTGTGATGTCCTTAGGTTAGTTAGGTTTAAGTAGTCCTAAGTTCTAGGGGACTAGTGACCTCAGATGTTAAGTCCCATAGTGCTTCGTGACGTACGCGATGAGGCCTGTCTTTCTCGTGGGCCTCATATGGATAGTGTGACGTCATGTACTCATGACTAGGAGCTCTGGGTCTATCTTTACACACGAGAATAATACAGAATTTTATTACGTTCTAAAACCAAATCATACAAACAATCAAAATTAGCCAGAACGATATGGTAGTTTAATTCCAATTGGTTATTCAACGTGGATTGAGCGTTTTCGTTTTTATATCTAAAAATTTCTACTCTCTTACATATTCAAAATGTGGCTTTTTGCTTTCTTATGGAATACTTTGAATTTTTCTGAAGGGCTTGTGATGCTGTTTCCCTCTTCGCTAAGTGCGCTGTTAATTTAAGTCGTGGGTTATTTAAGATAAGGTGTTCCTGAAATCTTATTTGAAATGACCTACCGGTTTGTCCTATATATTTATTAAGGCAATCATTGCATGTAAAATAGTATCCAGCCGCTTCATTATATTTGTTTACCAGAGCTTTTTGCCTGTGTTTACTGCTTATATCCTAAAATGTAAAACATGCTGAAGTGATGTTTTACATCTCGTATGACTGCATTTTTTTCGCGTACTGCACCCAGATATGGTGTTCTAAAAGAAATAGAGCGTTCCTTTGCCTTCTCGGGTGGTGTTTTGCTTTGCCCTTCACCGAGCTGCCCTAACTCACGCCGGAAAGACACTGCCACCTTATACTTTCCACATAGTAACTTGCGTACTGCCGCGATGTGTTACGAAGTGACAATATTTAATTGCCAATCCAGCCCTTCTTGAAAATTTTTTGCGTCCGCTCACTATAAAATGTTTTCTTTTTTCTTTTTCGATAAAGACAAATTTTAAAGGATGGAGCACACCTCCGGTCTCCCGCTAGAACCGAATTTTTTTTTTCCAGGAGAGGACATGGCACATGTTCGACAAGTCAACTGGTAGGAAAATAAAAGCTGCAAAGGCGTACTGTTTACTGAATATGTTCCTTCCAGATATTCATAAAAAAGCACGAAAGTTCATTATTCGCAATATGTTGTTCTGCAAGGCATCTTTGAATGAGAGACTACGGGGAGAGTAGTATAGATTTAGAAGCTGTAAAACTAATTAGGAGGAAATAAACCCCTCTGGTCTCTACGAGACATGAAAAGAATCTCATTCATGCTTTCAACTCAACGGAAAAAGAAGGAAACGACATTATAGACGGGCACAGGGGAGAAGCTGCTGGTTTCATTAAGAATAAAGCGGCATATCCCGTTGTGGCTTCTCCCCCACCTCCCCCCGCCGTCCACAGTATCGGCATCTATTCGAGCTGTCTGATATATCAGAAGAAAATGAGGACAACATGTTCGTTATGAAATAATGTTAGGAAAGTTGTTGGACGTGAAAACGTATCCCTTTCATCGTGCCAGAATGAGAATTTCAAAGAAATCACAATGGGTTGCAGTGACAGTAAAAAAAAAAAAATGCCGTCGATAGCGCATTAGCTGCAAAATTCAGGAGAAGGGTCCTTCCCTGTCCCTAAGAGTCCATCAGAAGAACATGTCGCTTTAATACCGGGCAATGTACAACAATGGTATATTCGTATGATAAATTCAAAACTCTTTCATTAATCGGTTGGAGGATAGACATCCTAAATTTTTAGAAAAACTGTGCTTCGATCTTAAAAAGCAGTAGTTATACAATTAGTCTAAAATTTAAAGCAACATTTGAAGCCACAGGAACAAAAAAGCTGTAGTCAGTAATTTTTTTATGGAATTAATAAAGTGCCATTCTGAATTTTCGCCAAGGTGTGCTCAATCTGCTGGTTTTCAAATAGCACAAGATATCAACAGAGAGCAAGGAATGATTACATTAAAGATCTATAACGACACTGAATTTACCGTTGTATGTAATTTCAGTTTTGTGCTCACATTTATAATGTTATGTTTCTCACAATGTGTTCGGCGTTGTGAACAGCAAATTCAAGCATGTTAATTTAACTTCGTTTGCATAATGTGAAATTAAAAACACCTTATTGTTGTACGTTTTCACCACAAAATAGTTTTGTTGTAATTCGTTCATTTGATTCTTACAAAAATACAGAAAGTCTTATGTGCCCTCCACTGGGCAACGCCACCTAATACATTAATATTTTCACAGGCGCGCTGTCCGGAACATTCACAAGTTGTTGGTGCCTGGAGGAGAGGCTGTCTTCAGCATTATAGCTAACATGGTGTTTTACACAGCGTTTGAAGAAATGGCGAAAGACTCGCGTTGGGCGCGGTACATGCAGGTAACCCTTAGGTCTACACGATATCCTCCAAAATCTTAGAAATACTTGGGAAATTATGTTTAATAATTCTAAAAATGCCCTATCTCAGGAGAAGTCAACTTGTTTAGCCTGCCACCCACTTTCGTTTCTGTGTCAGTTGTAAAATTTTCTAACCGTCCACCGGTAACACAGTAAATATAATTTATGAATTATGGATAATTTACTTTACAAAATTTATAAAGCCGAGCTACATCAAGTCAAAACATAGAATAGTCAGTACCTTATTGTCAAAATTTTTCTTTAAAGCCTAATAAAAGTATTTTCAAAATCCCTACCGACTACTACCCACCACGAAAGCTGAAACGCCCACAAGTGGGTAGAAGGGACCATGTTGACCACCACTGCATTCTGCCTTCTCCTCAAACGAAACCAAAGTTACTAGCCAGGAAGAATTTTCTTTTATAATTCTGAGGACTGTCGTACCCATTACGATTGACTTAAAGATTCTCAGAGACGTTCAACTTTCTCGAGTACTCGACGTTTCGACCCCCTGCTGCGATCATCAACAGGAGTCTTCTGGTGTCCCGTGGTTAATGAACAGGGCTAATGATAGCGCAGAGGGAGGCATCCGAGCACTCCGTACGATAAGAACCGGAAGATGCGGTATTACCGGCCAAGCTGACAACAATAAATTATACTGCACTATCCCTTAGAATATGGTTGAACTGGAATGCAATCACACTACTGTCTATGGCTCTACGTTGTCTAGGTTGTTGCATCAGCTGGTTCTTGTTCAATTGATAATTCAAATGAACGCAGTTCCCTTGAACTGTACAAACAAATAAGTTACAATAAATTTTGTGGCCAATGCAAAGAGTTTGCAACAAATTTAAAAATTTATTTCAGCATATTCCATAAACACTTTTTCCTGGTGCCTTTTGTCCGCCTCAACTGGTATTTAAAGCAAAATCGTGCACCAGATGTGCTTAAAAGAAAATGTGAAAGTCCATAGATCGTGTCGTGTACCTCCATACAACGTAGGTAACAATGTAAAATTTCTAACTTGTGAGCGCTGATGCGCCAAGTAAGTCACTGTTTGACAGATACGAGGACTTGTAGAAAAGTAATACATCCGAATTTTTAATTCTGTTCTGGTTCAAATGGTTCAAATGGCTCTGAGCCCTATGGGAGTTAATTCCTGAGGTCATCAGTCCCCTAGAACTTAGAACTACTTGAACGTAACTAACCAAACAACATCATACACATCCATGCCCCAGGCAGGATTCGAACCTGCGACCGCAACGGTCGCGCGGTTCCAGACTGTAGAGCCTAGAACCGCTCGGCCACTTCGGCTGGAAATTCTGTTCTCAATAGTGGTAGAGGTACTAAAGGTCTTGCTTATTTCTCAGTCGTCTGACGTAATATGGTTTCGAATTGTAGCGTGTAAAATAGTGGTATGTACCGTAAGTATGTCGGTGCGTAAGAAACACTGTGTTGCAATGGAGTGTCTAATCGCAGACAATGTGCTTCCAATTGAAATCCATAGAAGAATGAAAGCTGTGTATGGTGACGATTGTATCGACATCACTAATGTCCGACGCTGGGCTGTTCGTGCTCGTAATGAAGGGAGTAAAAATCGTCGAAGGAGAGCAAGAGATGAATACAGTAAGTAGATTCAGAACCATGTAGCCTGCAGTATTTATTTGGGTACGAAGAGACCTGCACAGTACAGAATAGCATGGAGAGCTGCATCAAACCGGTCTTCGGACAGAAGGCCACAGTAACAACAACCTCATTGTGAGTGACAGAGCACAATCTCTTTCCAAAGCGTAAAGAACAGCTTAGAAAATTCGCTTTAATAGCGATGAAGCAGTGTAATTAGAGGTAAGGTTTTGGTTCCATCACAAAGTCAAATATTCTACAATGACTGATCCACAAACTGGCATCTAGTTGGGGAAATGTCTTCGTCACCGAGGTGACTGCGTTGAGAAATAAGTCTATAGACATGAAAAATACTGAAGTAGATATTAATAAAGTTTGTTTTATTTAAAAAGTTTTGCGAGTTTTCGCATTACAAAAGTTCGGAGTCATTCAAGTTCAGCACTTCCTCGCAAATACGATTCTCGACTGAACTCAAGCCACAAACCTAGCGGGTTTCCGGGAGCAGTGATCAGTATTGGAGAATATGACAGGAACGATCATTCGAACCAACAATGCCCAGTAAACATTGACTGTAAAATTCATGCTTTATGGCCTTGAGCACCTGTTTATCTTCGATACTGCGAAACCAATCGCACATCGACAACGACCATATACTCTGCGACTTACGCAGAATCGTCACTGGAGAGTGGGACAAACTGGACCAGGGCTGCCTTGATAATCCCGTCGAAGATACATAATCAAAGGTTTCAAGTCTGAGGAATGCTGTGAAAAACCTCCAGTGGGAAGCAGAGGATTTTGTCCTTACACAAATGTCTGTGTGTTTGATTTGGTGATCTGAACACATCGCAAATGAAAACAATCGCATCATACAAGCCAACCAGTTCTTAGGAGCCGAATCTGCACCAGTATATCATTACGACTCCTACACGGTGAGAATTATTGAACTATTTGAATAAAACGTAGTTACAAACTACGGCGTGCACACAATTTATTCAACATACGAACGTCACCACAAATATTCGGATTTAGATTACGACATGTTCGATATTGCAGCCATCATTGGCGATGATGTGGCGCAGACGAATAACGAAATTCTTCATGACCCGCTGAAGTGTCGGAACAGCGATGCTGTCGATGACCTCCTGAATGGCTGTTTGCAGCTCAGAGATGGTTTTGGATTTATTGCTGCAAACGTATCATTAATATAGTCCCACAAAAAGGTGTCGCATGTGTTCCGATCCAGAGAATATGGCGGCCAGTTCTTACAGAACATCAAACACTCTCCTGTTTCGATGGGGTCGAGCTAAGTCTCTCACGAACCATATCTTGTCGAAATGAGTGTCACTTTGATTAATGGACATGGAATCATCTTCCAAAACCGTAACGTGCCGTTCGGTAGTCACTGTGGCATCAACAATCAATGAATATCGAACCGACAATCCGTGACTAGACATTTCCCACCACACAGTCACCTGCAGAGAGTGAAGAGACTTCTCGATCGCGAAATTCGGATTATCAGTCCCCGAAACGCGATTATTTTGGTTAGTGACGAACCCATCCAAACGAAGGTGGGCTTCGTTGCTAAGCCAAACAACAATGCCCCATGCTAATTCCCACCATGCTACGAAGCCAACAGTGCAGTAACAGTGCAGTTTGAACTTCCTGACGCAAACCACTCAGAGAAGCTGTGACGATTTTATTTCATGTAGTTCAATAATTGCCCCCCCCCCCCCCACCAAATATCACAAAGGTCACCTAATTCTAATGTGCGCTTTTTTGCTGATTAATTCAAGATGTTACAATAAGATGTGAATGAAGTGTTTCTCAATCGGGATATTTCCACACTATCATAAGTAGCCATAATTTAGCTTCGTTTATTTGAACAAGTCAACTTCGAAAACAAACAGTCACTGTTTCTGAATCAGCGCAACAGAAGAAAATAAACGTTTTCCAGCGATTCTTCCTAGTATTGTGAAGGAAAGTTTCATCACAAATAACAAGTTCTTAAACGAAACCGAAATAGATTCTTGAGAGCTTAGATTACGTTCTCGTGAGCAATGAAAAGTCTGTCTTCAAAAGAAAGTATGTATGCAAAGTTGTATCTCACGGGCAGTACGTCTTGTCCACGGCACGGAACACAAAGGCTCAGAGGGCACATCGCGGGCGACGTGCCATCTGAGGCTGTATCCAAATAGTGGTGGTACTCTAGTCGCTGGCTGGCGAAGACAGAACTGGCTCTAGCCGGCTCCGTGCTGGGAGAAATACTCCCGCGGCGGAACGTCATAATTTCCCTATTGGCTAGCGAAGCTGCAGCGAATGCAGGTAGAGATACGTGTGTGGGGTGACGCCTGTTCTGCCCCTCTAGCTGCTTACCGGGACGCCCTCTGTGGATTGAGCAAGATACGGCGGGAACCAGCATGACCACAGGAGTTCGACTGACGATAACCCGCTGAACAGAGATGCGTTGCGGGTTGGCGGCGTCGCAGGCGAATCTGAGATAGACACCAGTTAACACGGAAGTTCTCGCATAAATAATAACAAATATAACTAGAATGACTGCACAGTATCTCTAAATTATTGAAACTGCCTAAAATTACTACTAGGAAACAACGAGTCGTATCATTCCAATGGCAAATTACGTCCTTTTCTGTTAGCACAGACTTCTTGTAACTAATGTATCTAATTCCTTGATTGTTATTTTAGCATGTTTCGTTAACAAGCATTCCAAGATTTATGCGTTACAATTTTCTTCGCCTCAACGGATCTCTGTTAATTTTATATGCCTCTCTTTAAGAGGATATATTATGCTTCTCTGATCTTTTATGGTACAGAAATACAAACACAAAAGTAAATCGTTTCGAATACAAGCAATTCACGTAACCAGATGACCAGTACTTGGACGCACTGGCCACGCGTAAGTCTGACATTTCCGCGTCGCTACCTATACCTGTCCATCGCGAGGTGAGTCTTCTCTGCAGTGACAGCTTTAAGCGACCGTGCCACGCCCCCTCTACTACCAAGGGCGCCATGTTCGTTTCAGTCAGACGTTGCCGACTCATCGCTACTCGGGACAGCTTTTCGTGTGGCAGAGAACGCCTAACGTGTGCTACAACACTACCTATCCTTTGCCATGCTTTGTGCAGTTTCTTGCAGAGTACGTGTCTATATGTCATGTAATCTCCCAATTTCGCTTATTATCGAAAGTACTATCACTTAGGATATAATGTGATATTTGACATGACATCAGAATTCAAGATGGCGATCCAAGATGGTAGACCTGGGGAAACGAACACACTTCCTAGGTCACTTTTCATAACTTGAAGGGGCGGGAAATCAAAAAAATCATTCCTTGCAAATGAGAAAAGTAAACATAATTTAAATGTATCCAACGAGGGTACAGAGAATAAAATAAATATTCATGACTTCATCCAAACCATGCACAAATTTAGGCGAACTTAAGAACTGTTATAGCTAATCGAGATGAATCAGAATCGTATTATCCAACGTATGATGGAAAATCCAATAATAATGTAACAAAACTGTTTCATTTTGTGACTGTAAAGGAGAGAAATAAGATTTTATCTAGATTCGCACATTCTTTGATATTTACTATTAACAACAGTCTTGATCACAATTTATTTATCAAGGTGACCTGTTTTGACCACAACTGTGGTCATCTTCAGACCCACAGATTGTATACAAAAGCTTTAATTAGACGGCTACATACATTAAAGAAGATACGTAAAGTTATAAAGGTATAAAAAGATGAATTACCATTGAGTACGAACCTCTTTCTGTTGGAGAATCAATACTGGAGAAACCAATGCATGTCTTACTATACATAATGAAGGCTCCACCCACTTTAGCCTGAATGATGTCATTACTAACCAATGAGTTATAAGTCTAACAACAATTTAAAATTTTGTAGTTAAATGAACATTGTTAAGAATTAAAAATAAATACACACTAAACGTAGCTTATTAAACAGCTATTGTCAATTAAGAAGCGTTAAAATATTTAACTATGTAGGAAAAATGAACTTCGGTTTGGCTTTACATGGGTTGCCTTCTCAAGGCCTGTTAGTGATCCATTTGGAACCACTGGTTGCCATGGTGAAGTTGGACGCCATTGCAAACATGAGGCAGCAGGCTTCCTTCCACTGATAGTTGTCATAAAGTCGATAGTCGAACTAGTGGTTGCCATGGTGAGGACAAACGCCGGTGCCAAGATGTGGCAGCAGGCTTCTCTCCAACGAAGTTGTTATGAAAGTGGAATGGCGAAGTCTGTAGCATCAGACTATGTATTATTCAGCAGCAACATGTCTTTATTGAAACGATTTTCAATGAATAAGCTGCAATAATCTCTAGCTGACATGCATACTACACGCTGCACAAATAGAATACGAATTAGTTGTCTGTATATATGAAATAATGTCTATGAAGTTGGTATGTAATTTACATGTGACAAATTTTAAAGGTATTGCTATTCCTTAAGTTATATACCAGTGTTATAAGCAAATAAAATAAATGAAAAAGGAAGAAAAATTATAAAATTATGAGCCACAGTGTCAAAAATAAAAGAATGTGAATTAGCAATATGCAGTCAAAAAGCATATAAGCAAATATTCTAAAACAGATAGTCAGTCATAAAATAAAGTTTAGTGAATAAAATTGCAATGCAAAGATAAAATATTTCTTAAAAGTCTTAATAATTTTTTTAAAATCTTAAAAAACGAAGGACAGAAAAGTAAATATTCTAAAGAAGATCATCGAAAACCTCAAAGAAATGTTTATTCTTAAACTGAAGTTGTTTGTTTAAAACATATAATGGATTACTTTTGTGAAGTGAAAAGATTTCAATTTCTTCTAAGGTATTTAGCAGTGGTCCTTTTACCAAGCAAAGAGACACAGTGGTTAGACAATGTACTCTCATTCTGGAGGACAACGGTTCAATCCCGCATCCGGCCATCCTGATTTAGGTTTTCCGTCATTTCGCTAAATCGCTCCAGGCAAATGCCGGGATGGTTCCTTTCAAAGGGCACGGCCGCCTTCCTTCCCCATCCTTCCCTAATCCAATGAGACCAATGACCTCGCTGTCTGGTCTCCTTCCCCCCAAAACAACAACAACAACAACAACAGTGGTCCTTTTGGCACAGTATGTAATATTTCCAAAGTGTTAGAAATACAACCCTCAAAATCATTGTAACCATCAAGATGATGACCAAATACGGATTTGGTACATGCAGTACCAGTAGTATGTTCTTTGAAACGTGTTAAAAAGTTACGCCAGTCTGGCCAGTATACTATTTTATCACAGTCATTACATCTTATTTTCTAAACGCTTGACTTTTGGTATATATTTGAGTCTCCAGTTGTGTGTTTCACTTTCATCTGCGGGGGGTTATTAGTTTTAAATGCTATTGTCACTCTTGTGTTCTTAAATAATTTATTTATTTTATCTGAAATAGGTCCCATGTATGTCATTTTTGTAAATCTACTCTTGGAATATGCAAGAGCATCATTTATTCCTTGTAATTTTTGATATAACAGATCAACCTGATGGGAATTATAATTGTTAGCAACTGCTATCTGTTTTGATGTATCAATTTACTTCTGGATTGCATCATATTGGAGACGACATTTCAGTAACCTATGTATCATAGTTTTAAAAAATGCCATTTTGTATTGTGATGGATGGCATGATTTAGCATTTATTATTACATCAGTTGATGGGGGTTTTCTATAAATAGAAATATTGTGAGGTCCAGGAAATTAATACTATTGTTACTTTCGTGTTCTATTGTAAATGCAAGTTTTGTAGGTAAATTATTTGAGTTGTTAGCGAAAGCCTCAATTTCTTCCTATTATTTAGCTCCACAATTGAGCAATACAAATATTAAACGTGTGATTGCTGATGTAAAAATTGCTGGAAAACATGCACAATTTAGTAAGTCTGCAATATGTGACATTGCACATAAAACTAAAAATGTCATTACTAATGAAAAAGACAAAAACAGACATAATAATGAATTAAAACTCGTAAAACTAATCAACCAGAAGTTAATAACTAACAAAGCTGTTGCAATCGAGGCAGATAAAGGAAATACCCTTGTCATTGTTAGTGAATATGAATATGTTCCCAAGACTTTACAACATTTTAACGCTAATGGAATAACTGAGGTTAATAAACACCTGACTTCAAGATTTCAAACTAAAATTAAAAAGCTGATTGATGACAGTGACTCTTTACTTTTATCTAAAGATAAAATAACAATTAAAGTTATGAACACCACTTTACCTAAGTTGAGATCACAAATCAAATTACACAAACCAAATTTACAAATTCGTCCAATTGTTAATTATACCCAACACTCCCTCTTATAACCTGAACAAAAAGCTTAATGAGATCTAAAAATCCTTCTACATTTATGAAGAAAATTATAGTATTAAAAAAAAGTTTTGAATTAACGAAGTTAATTTATGCTGTGGATATTCCAAAAAACGCAAGGTTCGGATCATTGGACATCACAAATCTTTACACGAATATATCTATTCAAGAGACTATTTCTATTATTAATGATAACTTAACGTATCACAAAGTCATGAGCCCCAAAGAAATAGTAGAGTTCATCAATTACTCAAGATTGTAATTATTTTTCATTTAATAATAAAATATACACACAGGAAGATGAACTTGAAATGGGGAATTCCCTGGCTATCACTACAGCAGATATCTTTGTCAATTATGTTGAAATTAAATTATTCAAAAATAATCAAGAAATAACAAATAAAATTATATACTACAAAAGATATGTTGATGACACATTGCTATTATATAAGAGCTCTAAGGAAGAAATTGATGCTTTCAGTAACAACTCAAATAATTTGCATCCGAAACATGTATTTACAGTAGAACCCGAAAGTAACAATAGTATTAATTTCCTGGACCTCACAATTATAAATAAGAATGGAAAACATAATATTTCTATTTATAGAAAACCCACATCAACTGACATAATAATAAATCCTAAATCATGCCATCCATCAAGATACAAAATGGCATTATTTAAAACTGTGATACAAAGGATACTGTAATTTCCTCTCCAACATGATGCAATCCAGAAGGAAAATGATACATTAAACAGATAGCAGTTGCTAACAATTATAATTCCCATCAGGTTGATCTGTTATATCAAAAAATTACAAGAAACAAATGAAGCTCTTACAAATTCCAAGAAGAGATTTACAAAAATGACATACATGGGACCTATTTCAGATAAAATAAATAAATTATTCAAGAACACAAGCGTGAAAATAGCTATTAAAACTAATAACCCCTACAGATGAAACAGAAACACACAAATGGAAACTCAGACATATACCAAAAGTCAAGCTTTTACAAAATTACATGTAATGACTGTGAGAAACAGTACATTGGCCAAACTGGCTGTTACTTTTTAACATGTTTCAAAGAACATACTGCTGGTACTACACGTACCAAATCAATATTTGGTCAACATCTTGATGGTTACAATCATTCTGAGGGTTGCATTTCTAACACTTTAAAAGTATTACATACTGTGCCAAAAGGACCACTGATAAATACCTTAGAAGAAATTGAAATCTTTCCACTTCAAAAAGTAATTCATTAAACGTTTTAAACGAATAACTTCAGTTCAAAGATAAACATTTCTTTGAGATTTTCGATGATCTTAATTAGAATGTTTACTCTTCTGTCCCATGTTTTTTTTATTTTAAAAAAGTTATTAAGACTTTTAGGAAATATTTTATCTTTACCTTGTAATTGTATTCACTAAACATTATTTTATTACTATCTGTTTCAGAATTTTTGCTTATATGCTTTTAGACTGCATATTGCTAATTCACATCCTTTTATTTTTGGCATTATGGTTCATGATTTTCTAATTTTTCTTTCTTTTTAATTATTTTTATTTGCTTATAAGACTGGCATATAAATTGAGGAATAGTAATGCCTTTAAAAATTGTCACATGTAATTTACATACCAACTTATAGACAATGTTTCATTGATACAGACAACTATTTCGTTTTGCATTTGTGCAGCGTGTAGTATAGATGTCAGCTACAGATTATTGCAGCTTATTCATTGAAAATCGTTTCAATAAAGACATGTTGCTGCCTAATAGTACATCGTCTGATGCTGCAGTCTTCGCCATTCCACTTTCACAACAACTTCGTTGGAGAAAAGCCTGCTGCCACTTCTTTGCACTGGCGTTTGTCCTCACCATGACAACCAACCACTAGTTCGACTATCGATTTTATGACAATTATCAGTGGAAGGAAGACTGCTGCCTCATGTTTGCAATGGCGTCCAACTTCACGATGGCAACCAGTGGTTCCAAATGGATCACTAACAAGCCATGAGAAGGCAACCCATGTGCAGCCAAACCGAAGTTCATTTTTCCTACATAGTTAAATACTTTTAACACTTCTTAATTGACAATAGCTGTTTAATAAGCTATGTTTAGTGTGTACTTATTTTTAATTCTTGACAATGTTCTTTTAACTACAAAATTTTAAATTGTTGATAGACTTATAACTCACTGGTTAGTACTGACATCATTCAGTCTGAAGTGGGTGGAGCCTCCATTATATTTAGTAAGACATGCACTGGTTTCTCCAGATATGGATCCTGTACACCTCCCAAATACTTGCTCCTACTCACCCGTTTGTCACACCATCCTCTTCCATCCGCCCACTGCCACAACTGTATTCCCACGTCCAACCTGGTCTCCACCTCTCCACCCTCCCTGCCCTTTCCCAAGGTTGCTTCCGCCAGCTCCCCCTCCCTGATGATGTCCTCCTCCCCTCCAACTACCCATCCTATCAACTTTGATCCTTCCCTCCCACTTCCTGTGTCTTTCCCTTTGGGCTCCCTCCCTCCCTTCTCTCTCCTCTTCACCCCATCCCCCCTTCCTCATGCCCTCTTCCCCGGGCTTTCCCTGCCCCTTCGTTCTTGCCTCCCTCCCCCTCTCTCCCCTACCTGTGGCATCTCTGCTCTCCCTTCTCCCTCTCTCACCCAACATTCTCCTCATTTGGCAGGTCCACGGACTCGTACACACTCAGTGGACATTCGTGCGCCGGAGATAATCGCCATCATTGTCTCGTTTGTGTGCCTTCGTTTGTGTTTAGTGTTCTTTAGCCGTCACGCCACCACTGTTCACCTGTGCCGTAGCAGTCGTCCTGGTTTTGTGTGCTGTGTCAACGGGTTTAAGTGCTTTTTATCGTCCAGCGTGAATGGCTTCATGTTTATTGTTTTTCGTGTCTACAGTTTTTGCCCGCCATTTTTATTGTATTATCTGTACCACCTTTATGTCATATTTCTTGTACCACTCGTGGCTTAAGAGCGGCGTAATATGCTGCTGACAGCCCACCTTTCTATGAGGTGATTAAAATAACAATAAAGAAGGAAAACTGGTTTCTCCAGTATTGATTCTCCAACAGAAAGAGGTTCCTACTCAATGGTAATTCATGTATTTATAGCTTTATAACTTGATGTACCTTCTTTAGTGTATGTAGCCCTCTAATTAAATCTTTGTATAGAACCCCTAGGTCTGAAGACGACTATAGTAGTGGTCGATACCGGTCGCTTTCATAAATAAATGGTGATCAAGACTGTTTTTAATAGTAAATATTGGTAAGTGTTGCGCATTGTTTGATTTCATCAACAGCTCTGTTATATTTGACTTCATCCGATAAAATAAACTTAGAAGGACATATTCTAGATAACAGAAAAATAAAGAGTAAGAAAAATATAGTACCATATCTATTATCAATTCTTGGTGGATTTTTTAAAGGTTATAAAGAAATTATGTGCGATAACGCAATTTTTACTAGGTCTTCTAGTTCTGGAGAGGCAATTCTTAGATGGCCTGATTATAATATTGCTGGAATGAAATTATAGATAGACTTCCTAAGGAAGGAAAAATTGATGAAAATTCGTGTACTAACTATAAAATATGAACCAACTTTCGAGTTAGAACAACGAGAACATATTCTGAACAAATTGAAAGTTAAGATATCTTTTTATGAAGTACAACTATAGAAGTAGCAGGGTTGAGTAGTAAGAAAAATTTCGAACTAGATATCACATAACTCTGTAGAATTTTATATGCCATGTTTCGAATTTATTACATTTCAGACATATCGTAAAAATAATCAGTTACTTCACTCTTCGTTATTCGACTGCGTTAAGTGGAACAAATGAAATTTTCCCACAGGAAATCTGGAATATTAACCCACCAAATAATATTCTCAAAGTATACAATCCATTTCTCGATTTTAAATGAGTTACACCACTCATAGCAAATGCTGATGTAATTCCATGTAATTTCATAACAAACTATCCTATCTATGTGATTAACAAGACATGTAGAAATAATATTGTAAGTTCACTGGAAAGGGCTAGGAATCTTTATGTGGAACTTCTAATGAACAAATTCCTTCAGATACTTCAACGTATGTAGGAATGTATAGTAAGAAAAATTTAACTTTCAATGCTTGGCACAGAATATTTACTGAAAGTTTTTAACTATATAAATGAATAAAAAATTAGAAAAAGTTAAAGAAATTTTAACATCATGTTTTCATTTCATTTTAAAATATTTTCAGGAAGATAAAGAAAACAAAACTGAAAAATTTAGTATGTTAATTAGAAGATGATTACTCATTTTATTTCTTGTGTATAGCTCTTTTTATGTAGATTATATTAGCATTTTGAATTTTCAAATCAATTAAGATTTCCGTGAGATCGATGGAAAGCGCTGGCTGCAGGACAAGTGTGCTTCAGCTGAACTAGGAGTTTTCAACTCGTATTTTATCCGGCGGCAGGTGGCCTCTAGATAAAGATAATACTGACCCAGAGCAACAATTTCTGTCAGTGAAAGAAAGGTTGCACACTGAGTGAACTTATGTATACATTCTTTTGCTCTGTTTGTAATATGACTTACGTGAAACATTCTCTAGTGCTAATCTAATGCAGTTCAAAATTTCTTTCAGAGATGGCGCTGATGGACGATCCATTGAAAATAATAGTGGAACATGTTTTACTTTAAACACAAATTAATTGTTTTTAAAGTTATCTTCAGTATTCATACTAACATTTACATGTTATTCACACTTTTTAATTTCCAATAAAACACGAGAATATGAAGAAAATAACTTATTTACATCCAAAATGGACTGATGGAAATAGTGCTTGTAGAATGTACTTTGTCACTCGAATACCTAAAATATATACCATTTTAGAGGATATTTACTGTGTCAAATCTCTAAACCAAGTATGAAGACTGAAGTATTTCGACCATTTTCTCATGAAATCATCAAAGTGTCAGTGGATAGAGAAGAAATAGCTATCTGACAAAACTTTTTCTATTCGCGCTTGTGTAAGATGTATCACCATGTAAAGGGCAAGTTTAAGAGCCGTCCTAAGGAGCGGGTGCTGTGTTTCATCCCGAAATAATGGAGCCCCCTGTTATCTCAGAAGGAAGATGCACTGACATGCGGGAGGTCAGAGGCCGGAAGCTCGGTTTATATGACTAACACTGTGGAACGTGTTCGCTAGCGAACGTTTTGCCTTTTTTGGAATGAAGTTAATTTTGTCCTATTAAATTTCATAATCTTTAAATGGGCAATATCGAACAGCTAATGCAGTGTGGTCACGGTCTAGAAAAAAGAATATTAATGAATTTCATAAATATAAGTAACGAAAAGATGGATTTGTAAAGAAAGTGTATCGAGACATCAGTAAATTAATGTTACATGTGAATGTGGTAGAACTGTTGGTAAAACAAGAACACTAAAAAATGAAGTACAATCAAGAGTTCATAAAAATCGTATGGCTTCTCAAGAAGAAAGAATTAGGAAAATTTTGAGCAAAGGATAGATTTCTTATAATCACCATAATTCATTACGTTTTATTTACTTACGTCCACTTTTTATAAAGAAATAATAAATTTTATTTTGTTAGATTTACGTTTTATATGAAATATTAAATTTTATTTTCTTGCATTCACCTTTCGTATGAAAAAAATAATAATTTGAAAATTGGTGAATGTGATACGAAAAAATATTCAGATTTATTAACTTTTCTAAGTAATTTAAAAGAAATTAAGTGATTTTGACCTGAAAAGTAGATGTTTTGTTAAGTTATGTGTAAGTTCTAATCAGCTAGCTCACGAGGAACGAATCAGCTAGTGAGCTAGAACTGAGATATAATCTACCAAAACGTACTACTCTCATTCTCTATAGAAAATCTGACACCCATTCAGATTGAACCACACGTGGAATATTTTTAAGCTACACTGAAGCGCCAAAGAAACTGGGAGAGGCATGAGTATTCGAATACAGAGAGATGTATACAGGCAAAATACGGCGCAGCGGCCGGGAACGCATACATAAGGCAAAGAGTGTCTGGTGCGTTTGTTAGATCGGTTACTGCTACTACAATGGCAGGTTACAAAGATTTAAGTAAGTTTGAACGTGGTGTTATAGTCAGCCCAGGAGCGATGGGACGCAGCATCTTCACGGTAGCGATAAAGTGGGGATTTTCCCGTATGGCCATTACACGTGTGTACCGCGAAGATCACGAGTCGAGTAAAACATTAAATCTCCGATATTGCCGCGGCCAGAAAAAGCATTACGCCTTGCCTTGGCCCGATATCACCGAAATTGCACTCGTGATTACTGGTAACATATTGCCTGGTCGGACGAGTCTCGTTTCAAATTGTGTAAAGCGGATGGACGTGTACGGCTATGGAGACAACCTCATGAATCCATGGACCATGCATGTTAGCTGGGGACTGTTCAAACCGGTGGAGGCTCTGTAATGGTGTGGGGCGTCTGTAGTTGGAATGATACGTGACCCCTGATACGTCTAGAGACGACTCTGGCAGGTGACACGTACGTAAGCATCCTGTCTGATCACTTGCATCCATTCATGTCCATTGTGCATTCCGACGGACTTCGGCAACTCCAGCAGGACAGTTCAACACCCCACACGTCCAGAATTGCTACAAAGTGGCTCCAGGAACTCTCTTCTGAATTTAAACACTGACGCTGGCCACCAAACTCCGCGGACATGAACGTTTTGATCATATCTGAGATGCATTGGAACGTCCTCAGAAGTGATATCCAAACCCACGCACTCATACGGAATTATGGATAGCCCTGCAGGAATCATGGTGTCATTTTCCTTTATTATGGGAATCAATAATGATGCTGACTAGTTGTTCCTGTTATAGACATTGATATTGGCAAGATATCGGCCGCAGGGATTCCAAGACATTAGATAATAATTTACCTTCAAATTTGAAGTCGATAACAAATGACAAAAGAAATAATTTCTTCGTGTTATATAATTAAAGATTAATAATTTCGAATTTTTGCTTTACTTGTACTGTGAAACGTTGATTCTTAGCAAATTTCTTGGTTCTAAGTCAATGGGAAGTACCTTATAGGTTTTGGAGAGTGAGGTTTCGAGTATCAAAATATGTGATAATCGGCCATTTCTTTTGATAGTATTGACTTATAAGCTTAAATTTTTACACTGGGAAGGGGCCATAGAACGTGAATATGATACGCCAACCTGTTACAGAGAAAGTTTGTCTTAAGGGACGGACAGACAAACAGACGGATGAAAAATGACCATAAAATATTTTTTCGTGTTATAGTTTTAAAAATTAAGCATTTTCGATTTTTTTTGCTTTACAATTCTATTGTGACACCTTGTTTCTAGCCAAATTCCATGATCCTAGATCAACGGAAGTATCCTATTGGTCTTGATGAATGAGTTTTACGAATATGGAAATATGTGACATACATAGCTGTATCTCTTGACTGCATCGACTTGGAACCTTACAATTTTTACACCGCTTAGAGACCACAGCCCTCTCTGGCTGCTGAGGCAACACTGGGATCAGCTGGGGGTAATGGGAGACGGGGCTCTGTGGTGTGGGTAATGAGAAGCCTGGGGGCTGGGGGAGGGGAGGGATAACAGTGTGGACTGGGGGACGCTAAAGTGCTACCTGTGGGAGGTTACAGGAACCATGGAGAACGAGTAGGGCAGCTAGGTGCAGGCGGGAGGTTAGACAGAGGGTGGGTTGGGGGGTTAACGGGAAAGGAGACTAATAGAAAGACTGTGGGTACTTTGGTGAACAGAGGTCTGTGTAGTGCTGGAATGTGTGCATGCAAGGGGCTAGAGAGTAGGACAAAGACTAACGACAGTTGAGGGCAGGAGGGTTACAGGAACGTAGAACATACTGCAGGGTGAGTTCCCACCTGAGCAGTCCAGAAAAGCTGTTGCTGGTGGGAAGGATCGAGGTGGTGCAGGCTGTGAAGCAACCATTGACATGAAGAAAGTTGTGCTGGCAGCATGCTCAGCAGTGTGGTGGTCCAGCTGTTTCTTGGCCACAGTTTGTCAGTGGCCGTTCATGCAGAAGCTTGTTAGCAGTCACACGCACATAAATGGAGCACAGTAATTGCAGCTTACCTTTTGGATCACTTGACTGGTTTCACAGGTAGCCCTGCTTTTGACGGACTGGAGTAGGTGATGGTGGAAGTGTGACGCTACAACGCAGTCCTTGCTATGCATTTTTTCGCTTACTTAACACATGGAACGGTTTGTATACGATGTATTGTCTAGTGTAAATATGTATTGTAAATACTATGTTTAAATTATATAATATTTAACACTGGCAAGTCAGGGCATATTTATTTAACGTTGAAATCAGAGAGATCGTTTTGTCGTGCCGCTGGGTGCGGGAGCGCGCCAGCGAGCTGTAGTAGCAGTGACGCCGTGCTCGGAGTAAGATGTACAGTCGAATGCTGCTATTCCTAGCTATGTTACATCTAACGGCTACTGTGTCGATCTAAGTACGACGGGAAAGTAATGGTCGGTATATCTGGAAGCATGGCCGGGCAAGTTATTATGGATTAATGGGCATAGTGCTGAAGAAACGAGGGCTTAAACGTGAAGCGCACTGTGGGCCCAAGTCGCAACAGTAAAAGCCCACTGCCACATTGTGTCGCCGCCGTGGACTTCCGTCGATCCACCTACAACGAGGGCAGTAAGATCTACGTAATTTTCGTATGATAAAATTGTAGACGGCTTGCCAGTGACTGTGGTTTTCTCTGGAGTTGAACAATTAATAACAAGCATTGTATAATGAAGTGTTGCATTCCACCCGACAATAACACCAAGTACGTTCCTTCCGGTCCTTACTTATCTTATTGAACCGAGTGTGTCACGCCATAATCAAGAGAAAATATGTTACTTATCAAATTATTAGCATAGACGGTGAAGAGTAAATTTCAGACTGTTTTGAACGATTGGTTATCATAGTTAATTGTTGCACTTAGTAAGTTTATGCCATCCATAGTAACTTCATAATAATAGAGTGGAGTAATAAAATTGATTATTAAGATTTATTTCCATGCATATTCAGCTGAAGTGGGCGGCCGGTGTGACCGAGCGGTTCTAGGCGTTTCACTCTGGAACCGCGCGACCGCTACGGTCGCAGGTTCGAATCCTGCCTCGGGCTTGGGTCTGTGTGAAGTCCTTAGGTTAGTTAGGTTTAAGTAGTTCATGGACTGATGACCTCAGATGTTAAGTCGCATAGTGCTAAGAGCCATTTGAACCATTTTTTCAGCTGAAGTTAGTCCAAGGATATCTCATGAAATTATAAAGCTTATTCCACCTGACAATCGCCCAATTAATGAATTATTATCATTCAAAACATAGTTAATCAATTATTGGCAATATATTTCATTATCAGTAGAGTAAACTGTACAACGTACGTAATTTTAAAGACAGAATGACAGTCCATTAATCAAAATCTAGATAGATAATTATCTGTGTTGTCAGCATTGCACTTAGCTGACAAATTATGAACAAAATAACTATTAAAATACTTATTGAAAGTTACCCACTAATCTTTAAGTGTAGTTAGATTGTTATGACATTTCATTATATGACTACGTAGCCTGACACAGCACTCAAGTAAAGGTTCACGTTCTACTTGCAGCGCTACAATCAGGTAAACTTTATCTTTGACACAATTATTCACGTATTTAACAGTACTGTCGCTAATCAGTTGAGCTGGCGACCGATTTTTTAATTGCTTTTACAACTTAATCTTTTCTTTCGCCAAAATTTCCACTGGAAAATTTTATTTCCAAAGTATTTCCATTATATCCATTGCTATGAAATTATTCATTCAATAACATTCAAGTTATAACATCTCCTGTTTCTCGCGGAATAATCATTATTTACTTCGGATCCGGATGCCTTATCCCGACAGGGGTCAAAATTCATAATTCACGGTCTTTGTTAACTTGTAATTTCGCAAATCCCGGGAAGTTGGGGGGCGTTATAGAAAGACGTATGGGACAGTTGTTGCATCTAGGTCTGTTACCGGGATATGTGCCATGAGACATGGGGTTGGGAGTAGAATGTGATATATTCTTTCTGAAGACAAATCGTTTGCAAGCGTTGTAATGGAGCGTCGATGTTCACGGATTTTGCCGTTCCTCTCAGGACGTGGAGCAGTTCGTATCTCCGTACCAGCACAGTGAGGACCCAGTGAGCGACTTCCGCCAGCTGCTGCAGACTGAGGGCTACCAGGTGCTGCGCTGTGACGTCGCGCCGCAGGTGCTCTTCTACCCGAGTGAGATGCAGCGTAGAGGTGAGCAGCTCCTTTACCTTTAGTGTCAGCCAGTGTCTCAGAAACAACACTTTACATATGCCTGGGTGCAGCTAACGCCAAAACCTCCAGCTGTCCGACAATCAGACCTGTATCAATCGTATGTCGATAGTGTGTCAACCAAAGCTCTGTTTTAGTTTGTACTATGTGCTGTCATCCAGTAGAACGACGTAAACGTTAATTAAAAGCAACATGAGAACTATGGAGCACACAGAAAGCATTACGATCAGTAACTATGAGGTATAGTTTCCGTGGGGAAGTTGGTAGAGCGTTAGATCGTTGTACTAAGCATACTGGGTTTAAAATTCAATGACTGCAATTTTTCTTTACTATATTACGAGTGAAAGTGTTACATATAACTACGTCACGTTTATAGAACTGTGCACTTGGCAGTCTGTTTTCGCTTCGTTTCACTGAAAGCTCGTAGTAAACCTACAGAGTACATTTACAGTTTCACAGAATATACAACCAGAACTAAAAGGAAGAAACAGTTGCAGCACATGTGCAGAAGTAGTAATAATAATAATAATAATAATAATGGTCACAATAATAAAAGTAATAGCCGTAATAATAAAGAGCGTGATCCATTCAGGAACTAAGGCTTCACAGTATGGCTGCTTAAGAAGAAATGTGACATCTTGGAGGTTTGGGTGAAAGCAGTAAAAGTGGGCCCAAACTGTAAATCAAATGCTTTTACAGACCCCCTGTCTCTCTAGTCGGTAATCGCTTATCTAGTGTGCATTTCTTGCTCAGTATGTGTGCAGGTTAAACATTAGAATGTTATTCCTGATGAACCCCTCGATGTGATGTTATAACTACCCGGACTTGGTAGACTGGCCTCAGGGAATATGAAGATACTTGCCCTCCAGCTGCTGTGGAGAAATTTTCTCTCGCAGCTAGATTGACTTCTGCTGATGCGAAGATGAGGTGTCCTCAGGCTTTTGTGGAGAATATTATTCTCGCATCAGTTGCGGACAATGTCTCGTCAGCCCGGCAGTGTTGTTGGTGGCCCAGTTCCAGGACGATCTGCCTGCAGATTTGACCCAACTTTTCGTAGAACGAGACACAGGAGCAGATGTGCAGAGTGTTTCATAGTGTAGTTGTTGGTTGGTTTTCTTGTCGTAGGGAGAGACTTCAATTTAAATTAGATATTGATTGCCAATTATCCTTCCTCCATTAGGGGTGGACAAAATAACTCATAGAGAGGACTTGTGTCTCTGTGGGTGGTAAGGGGGGCGGGGGGGGGGGTGGGGGGGAGGGCTGTACTACTTTACACACAGGTTCAACATTTCATTACATATTTATTTGAGAATACAAAAACATTAACCTGAAGACATCTTCATTAGTAAATTTTTGCTCTGTTTAAATACCACAATGTAATCATTCAACTGGTAAACCACTTTCATAGGATTTAATTTCTGCAGAATTAAAGTCTGCTGCAAGTCATGACAGTTATCAAAACACAAGCTCATCTAAACATTGTTGTCGGCATCGTGTTGTCGTTGTGCCTTCTCGGGGATACCAATCTACGCGTACTGTAGCTTATAGCAGACTGACTGCCTTACCTTTTTCATTTTTGGATATGCTGGTTCTTGTACTTCTCTTCTAGCAGGTCATCTTGTTGCATCTCTTGCTTGTTTTTCTTGCTGTTGTTGCGTGGGGTGCTCGTAACTAATGAAGCAGAAGGTCCGACCACCTCGTAGTCGTTCGCCGGTGCACCTGACGAGACCGTTTTCCGAGTTACGGGATGACGCGCAAAATTTCCTCGCAAATTGCCCGAACCGCTCTTTTAGCATCGGAATTCAGGCAATCCTGTGAAGCTGTCCGTCAATATTTATTAGTTCAGACATTTAGGACAATATTCAACAATTCTGTAAAACATCTTGTTCAGTACTATTACTAAAATCTTTAAATAAATTATTGTAGCACATCGAGTCATTCCAAAAATGTCAGACATGCTCCCACATCTCCACTATGGCCTCCAATTAAACAAATGTGGGCAAATGCTGACCGCCGTCATATATGGTGTACTGCAAAGACGCAGATTGAACCTTCAATAGCATTCAGTTCCCTTACTCTAATACGGCAATTAATCCATCAGCAACAATAGGAAGGCAGGTTAACATTTAGATGGGCACTCTGAAAACGAACATGTATTAATACCACGGAAAGTAATAACTACTGCAATCTACATCCTTCTTAATCTTCTTAGGGTATTCATCTCTTGGTCTCCCTATGATTTTTATCCTCCTAGGACTATTGGATGGAGGAGGTGGACAGAGAGAGGTGGAGAAAAGACAGATAATAAGGAAGAGGAAAAGGACAGAGAGAGATGAGGAAGGCAGAGATGAACCAGTAGAGTAATGGAGCAAATACATAAAAGGGAAATGTTGGGTACTCATCATTTAAACGTAAGTACAGTTGCTGTTATTAGCCAATTAATCGTTTGCTGACACACAATACAACAACAATTCGTCATGCAATTACAGGGTCACAACTCTCGGGTCGGTGAGGGTGGCAGTAGTCTCGAAAAGAGAATAGTCGACACGAAGTGTTCGAATGTTGCCAACTACTCAACTTCTAACGATCAGATTTTTTTCTTTTTTTGAGGGGGGGGGGGGGAGGGCGGAATCCAACTCAGCATGCCATTTCTACAGCTAGTCTATTGTAGGTGTGTAACGTGTAGGTTACTGATTAATAATAATATCAGTACATATGAGGCCCCAGGTGCCACCTGTGAAGGAAACGATTCCTGGAGATTGACTATGACCGTGAATCTGTAATCAGAAAAGGTTTAAAGAAAAACTACATGATATAAATTAATATTGTGTAAACCCCACGAACCAGTTTTACTTCCGGAAACTTCAAAAGCACACTATATGAGAAGTTTCCCAACCCTGTTAAAATTCTGATAATAAAATCCTTTGACATTGGAGAACAGTAAAACAATCTGAAGTTAATTTGATAAATAATGACACAATGTACTGTAGCTTTGCTTACCAGTAATAGTTAAACCCATATAAATATGCATTTAAACATGAATGAATGAAAATATTACATTAAGCTCACGTACTATGACAGTTGTCAGATTCAAAGTTTCTTCTAATACGCTAACTTGAACCAATGGCGAATAGGCTACATCTTTGTAATTGGTCGGTGTAAATAACTTAAATGGCAGACGCCTCAATTTACACATCTGGCCGCATTTCGCCAGTGCAACACATAAATTCTCCTGACTAAATTACTGTAGATACACATCGAAGCACACCCTTCCAAAAGACACAACAACGCATGCAACGACTAGTACCAATACACTGAAAAGCAAAACCAAATATATGATGGGAGTAACTGCTGTTAGTGATCGGGTCAACAATCACTGAAGGTGAACAGTCTTTACAATACACCACTTTTATTTACGGACATTAGTCTGTTACAGAGCATAAAGCAATTAAATTGCTTACAACTGTTTTTTGAGTCTTATCTGTTCTGGGTCGGCGTGCTGTGGCGACGGTGGTGTAAGCAGTGTGAAGTTGGTTATATGACTATTGTAAGTTCACGCCGTCATGTCCCTGGCATTAAAATATCCTCGTTCTTTTCATGTTGTTTTGTCTGGCAGTGGTAATACGTGACGTAGCATCCATTTGTCGTAGACCGGAACAAAGTAACTGCTGCTGTATCACCTGAAGGTCGTATTAGTTCACCTGTAGCTTTCACAGGGGATAGTTTGGCACAGTCCACATCGTGTTTAAATTAACCTTCCACTTGCTATACTTTGCCAATTGCGAATCTAGACAGTCCATCTACCGTTAATAGTCATGGTTCATAATAACACTTTTCTCACGGAAACAGTCACTAATATAGCAAAATAGTTCACAGTTTCCACATTGGCAGTTAGTATTTTAGCACGTGTCATATATCGTAGTCAAGAGAATGCGCAATATTAAATTTACAATTTATGTAATGCTGCTCAATTCTAAACCGACGACTATACTGTCTGTTCACGAGTGCATTGTCACTGCCACACGCATCGTTCTGCAAAACCAACAGCGTTTGCATAATACAACGTCCGTTTAGAACAGCCACCATAAAGTCAGATTTCAAACCGGTCTGACACAAGAATGTCCGGTATAGGCACACACACTTCAAGTGCTACACTATATAACCAAATGAAAAACATTCTACGTCATCAGAAACAAATCAATGGAGTACAAGGTAGTAAAAGAAAGAAAAAAATTATATATCGTTGTTAGTCATGGCATTACACACACCACAATGCCAGTATTGGCTCTTCTACAGAAAAGTATGACGACCACTAAAACAGAATTAACTGCCGCCCAACAATGTAAGTAATGGCTCTTAAAGAGAAATGTTTGCGACCACCAATCTAGAATGACATAAAGGAAAAATCTTGAGGAAATGTAATTCATTCACGAAGCGAGTACCTTACAAAACACTCTTAAGGCTTACTCGTGAGTTCTGCTCATCAGTCTAAGATCCTTACCAAGTTGGGTTAACAGACGAGATATAGCCAGTAAGGAGCAGAGCGTTAAGTACACGCGAGAGCATTGCACAGATGTAAAAACAAACGCCAGTGGCAGACATTGCACGAAAGCCGTTGTTTATTTATTCCATGGTGCTAACATTCCAAAATGAATCGTGTATGCCCTTTGAATATTCCGTGGAATTTGTATTTTATACTTCATTGTTATTACTCTTTGAACATGATTATGGTCTCGTTAAAATAAGTGTACCTTTATAATTATACGGCCGTGTTTTGTTCAGTTGATAGTGCATACATGTAATATCAACAGGTCCGTTATGGCAAAGGCCTCGCCACTCTTGTTGTTATTGTTGTGATCTTCAATCTGATGGCAGGTTTGATGCACTTCCCCACACTAGTCAATGTTGTGCAAGTCTTTTCATCTCTGCGTGATTACTACAATCTATGAACCTACATTCTCTGACTACTTGGGCTCTGAAAATGTTACTCTCCCATAATTAATGACCAGACTAACTATTCACTAATAGTGCAGGCCGTCTCATATTAACTGATCCGCTCTTTTGGTCGAGTTGCGCCATTAACTTTTTTTTTTTCCTCAGTTCTATTCAATACCTCTCCTTTAGTTATACCTATCAAACCTGCAGCATTTTTCTGTAGCACCACATATCAAATGCTCTTATTCTCTTGTTGCCTCTACTCTTTATCGTCCAAGTTTCATTTCCACACATGGCTACACTCCATAAAAAGTTCTTCAGGAGGGACTTCCTAACATTTAAATTTGTACGATATTAAAAAATTCCTCCTTCCGAAAAACGCCTCTCTTGCTATGGCCATTCTGCATTTTATATTGTCTCTGCTTCAGTCATAATCAGTTATCTTGCTGCCTGAGTAACAAAGCTCATCAGTTTTTTGAGAGCCTTATTTTATAAATCTGATTCTATCAGCAACATAAGTTTGGATATGTCTATCAAGAATAAAAGACGAAACAACTCCGTTAACATCTATCTTAAGCATTGTATTCACCACAGTAATCACAATTTCCCATCTCTCATCGAGGAAACGTTACTCCACATCTTCAGAATTCAACATGTCTACCTGTTCATAGCTATTCTCTGTCATTTTTCCAGCATCTAAATCGCCTACGTATGGAAGTGTCAGTCCCTTGTTGGTGGGCTCTCCACATGCACTTTTTTCCGTGGATCAGCTGACTGCAGCTGTGCGGTGCTCAGACCTTAGTTCCTATCACTCCAGTGGCCATCCCTGGTATATCCCCTGCTACCTCTGTTGTTAATAAAGCGTCTACCATTCCAACCGTCTCTACCCGTCCTATCATTATGATTCTCGATGCTACCACTTCCATTACCACATCTATTTCGTCGACAATGTATTACTCGCGATCGTAATTTCTAATCACTTGTAGACTTAAATCAAGATACAAAGACTGATTATTACTTCTTCCAGAAGCATTCTCATCACCATTATGAAATTCCAATATCTGTAATAAACTCTGACAACCTAAGTTATCTTTCACTCAAGCAGCTAGAATAATTTGATGTAAATGTGACAAACATTTATTACACAGATACGAATCGACGTAGCGAGACTATAAGGACTGTATAAGAATTGATTTTTCAATAACATATGTTCAAATAATCAAGCAGGATTGTATAAACCACAGTTGCAAAAATTTTACATCATTACAAGACCGTGTTTAAGGCAGTGTTGTGCTGCCTCAGACCAATAACCAGGCAGGCACATAGGCCTAAACACCTCATAGGATTCACAATTTCTAGTTAATATATGTATCTGCACAGCAAATTCACTTTCCAAGTAACCGTACACAAATTCAGTCTTGCGGCCAGCAGGGAGACTAGGCGCAAATATAAAATCAAATTGCTCCAACAAACATGAGGATGAGTAACAATGTCTGTATTCCTGACAGGTAAGGCATTACTATAAGCAAATTCAAACACACCCTCAGAAATCTCATTCTCTTGATCAAGATATCTATGACTACACTGGGTTCTCCAACTCCGTAATGGTACAAAGGATCTGGTTCGTCTTCATGATCTGAATCCATATCACTTTGCAGTACGTGATCCCTACTGTAATGGCGACATGCAGTACCTTCACTTAACGTTTCTTCAGTCATAGATAATCTTGTCCTAATTCTTTTCACCTCCTGATAATTTCCATCTTCGTTACCTTAAACCTCAACAGTGATTTCATCTCCTCATACTCACAAACAGCAACAAGTAGAGTAGAACCATAACAGTAATAACCTAATTCATGAACTTTCTTATCCGTTTTAGTAATCTCTTCCTTACCCTCTGACATTTAGTTTTTTGAATTAAGCCTTAACTTTTCAGAATTATCTTCTAACACCGGTTTTAATGTAGCATGACTTGAAATCTGTTCTTCAATGTGAGTAAGTACTGCTTCATTTGGTTCCACTTCCGTCTTATTCTTTTAACACTCTTCCCTAAAACTTTGAAAATTATTTTGCAACTGCTTATTTGTTCATTAACTTCCGACAGAGATTAACCAATTTTGTGCAACAATGGAAAGTTTAGTCTCAACATTAGAAATTCTTACATCAAATTTTGTGTGGAAATCCCACCTCTACTGAAAGCTAAATACATTGAATTTCATGGTAACCTCGCCATTAACAGATTCATATTTCAGTAACTGTCCCTGCAGGGTAGAAACACTATTTTCTATATTCTCAGCTAAGTTTCTAGCTCAATTCTAGAATACTGGTTTTTATTTTCGTATCAAGTCCGTTGAAACGAATTCCCCTCGCCCTTTCTGTTCTCTTCGTAACATTCCACAAAATGAAGATTAATTTACGTAATACAAGGTTACATTGTTACCTTTACAGCAACTTGCCCATAAAATGAGAATTGTGTAAAGCCTAAAGCAATAATACATAAAAAGTAGAAGTCATTATTGAGCCACACATTACACTAATGATGAACGGAAATGATTATCAAAACGACTATAACAGTAAACATCTATCTGCATCATGTAGTCTTTGCTTTGCTTCAGTGATTCCACATTACCAATGAGTACTGTGAAGCACCCAAACTGAAAATTCTGTTTTTTTACATCATCATCACTATCAAAATTAATATTTTCAAAGCAGTTACCCACAAAACAACACATGCACTGGGTAACACAACAAGTCAAGCTAAAATACTGGGTCTCTTACTAATCAGTACTACCACATTCACATCTACATCTACAGGATTACTCTGCAATTGACAATTTTCGTGCCTGGCAGAGGACTCATCGAAACACCTTGAAGCTATTTTTCTACAGTTCAAATCTCAAACAGCGCGCGAGAAAAACGAAGATTTAAATCTTTCTGTGCGAGCTCTGATTTCTCGTATTTTATTATGGTAATCATTTCTCCCTATGTAGGTTTTCGCCAACAAAATATTTTCACACTCTGAGGAGAAATAGGAGACTGAAATTTCATGAGAAGGTCCTGCCGCAAGTAAAATTGCCTTTGTTTTAATAACTGCCACCACAACTCGTTTATCATATCCCTGGCACTTTTCCCGTTATTTCGTGATAATACAAAACGAACTGTTCTTCTTTGAACTTATTAGATGTCCTTCATGAATCCTATCTCATGTCGAATAAATCTCAATCTTTGGTTTGGTATCCCAAAAACACTATCTGTGAACTCATTCCAATTTAAGTTATTTTTGTTGTAATCCCTAAGTATTTTGCTGGTTTAGAGCCTGTTGAATTTTGTGATTTATCCTGCAACTGAAATTCAGCGGATTCTTTTTAGTGATCATATGGATGATTCAGATTCAACTGCCACTTTTTTCACAATACAGATAGCTTGTCTAAATCATTCTGCAATTCGATATGATCATCTGATGACCATATCTGACTGTAAATGACAGCATTACCTGCAAAAAATCTGAGATGGCTGCTCTGATATCTCCTAAATCATTTATGCATATTAGGAACAACAAAGGGCTTAATACATTTCCTTGGGGTACGCCGAATGTTACTTCTGTTTTACTCGATGACATTCCATCAGTTATTACGAACAGTGACCTTCCCGACAAGATATCACGAATCCAGCCACACAACTGAGACGATAATTCATAGGGATGCAATTTAATTAGAAGTCACTTGTGGGGAAGGGTGTCAAAAGCCTTTTGAATATCTAAAAATATGGAATCAATTTGACGTCTCCTGTCGATAGCAGTCATTGCTTCTTGAGAATAAAGAACGATTTGAGTTTCACAAGACAGATATTTCTTAATCCTTGGTGACTGTTTGTCAATAAATCGTGGTTTTCGAGGTGATTCATAATGTTCAAGCACAGTTTATGTTCCAGAATTCTTCTGCAAGTTGCCTTAGCGGTATTAGTCATTAATTTAGCGGATTACTCCTATTTCCTCTGTTGGGTATTGGTATGACATGTGCAACTTTCCAGTCTGTGGGGATGGGTCTTTACTCTGAATGGAATCTGATTGGTACACAATCTGAAGAGGAAGATTTGCCTTTCTAAGTGTTTTAGGTGCTTCGCTAAGCCGATGATATCTGCTTGTAAGTTACTCATGTTGCCAGCTGTTGTAGACAGCAATTTTGGAATATTTACGTTGTCTCCATTGGTATGCTAGTTTCGGAAAACTGTGTTTAGTAACTCTACTTTAGTGGCACTCTCGTCAGTGACGTCAGCATTGTTATTGTCTTATATAGCCACTGCCGATGTATGGATAGCGTCTTGCCACTGGTGTACCTCACATACGATCAGACCCTCGTTCGATTTTCTCCCAGATTTCGAGACACAGTTTCGTTCGGGAAACTATGAAGAGCTGAAAATAGGTTAAGGAAAATGCTTGTAAAATTGAAATAACTAACAACATTCTGAAAGGTGTTTATATGAAGCGCTGCCTGATTGTACACAATAACTCAAATATTCTACACGATCCTTCAGTAACATCATACCAGACCCTAAATCCTATGCAAAGCATGTTAAGTTCTAGATGGCTCCAACCAAAAATTAAATGAGATAAATTTAATTAAATGAAATGAACTTAAAGTAACCAATGAATTTAGTATGCTTGAAATTATTTGAAAATCCCTCTTCTATCAGTCTTCTACACTGAAGAGCCAATGAAACTATTACACCTGCCGAATATAGTGTAGGGACCCCGCGAGCATGCCGTAACCCGACGTGGCATGGATTCGACTAATATCGGAAGCAGTGCTGGAGGGAACGGACATCAAGGAATTGCCCAAGTCCGTCGAAGTGCACAATGGACATGAATGGATGCAGGTGATCAGACAGGATGCTTCTGTACGTGTCATCTGTCACAGTCGTATCTAGACGTATCAGGCGTCCCATATCACTCCAACTGCACACGACCCACACCATTACAGAGCCTCCACCAGCTTGAAGGGTCCCCTGCTGACAAGCAGGATCCATGGATTCATGAGGATGTATCCACGCCCGTACACGCTCATTCGCTCAATACAATTTGAGGCGAGACTTGTGTGACCAGGCAACACGTTTCCATTCATCAACACCCCAATGTCAATGTTTATGGGACCAGGCGACACGTAAAACTTTGTGTTGTGCAGTCATCAAGGATAAAAGAGTGGGTCTTCTGCTCTGAAAGCCCATATCGATGATGTTTCGTTGAATGGTTCGCGCACTGACACTTGTTGATAGCCCAGCGTTGAAATCTGCAGCAATTTGCGAAAGGGTTGCACTTCTGTCAATCTGAACGATTCTCTTCAGTCGTTGTTGGTCCCGTTCTTGCAGGTTTTTTTTCCGGCTGCAGCGATGTCGGAGATTCGATGTTTTACCGGATTCCTGATATTCACGGTATGCTCGTCAAATGGTCGTACGGGAAAGTTCCTTCTTCATCGCTACCTCGGAGATGTTGTAGCATCAGCAAGCAATCTAACAACTGCGCCAGATACTTGCTGTCTTATATAGCCACTGCCGACCGCAGCGCCGTATTCTGCCTGTTTACCTATCTCTTTATTTGAATACGCATGCCTATACCAGTTTGTTTAGTACTTTCGTGCCGAACAACTGCGATAAAGGGTACCTTGGGGGGGTGGGGGGGGGGGAGGATGCCCTCGAAATAGACACCACAGGAACTAAAAACTGAATCAACCATTTGTAGCACTGTCTATGCTATCATAGCATCAACTGGTGAAACACATCACAGAAGTTCCACATTTGCTTCTCTTTATGAGCAGACGAGTTTCGAAATGGTTCAAATGGCCCTGACCACTATGGGACTGAACTTCTGAGGTCATCAGTCCCCTAGAACTTAGAACTACTTAAACCTAACTAACGTAAGAACATAACACACATCCATGCCCGAGGTAGGATTCGAACCTCCTTCCGTAGCGGTCGCGCAGTTCCAGACTGTAGCGCATAGAGCCGCTCAGACGACTTTCCAAGTTGAACAAAATAAATAGTATATCAGCACCAATACTCAACACTGAAAACACACTTCCAAAGAACAAGCATCCAAATCCAGAAAATCAGGTCACATGCCACAGTATACAATGATTAAGAATGAAAATTAGTAATGCAGGATCCAGTTCTTAAGACACAGTACAACAATTCAACAAACGGTAAGAAGAAAATGTTTGTCAGTTTAACACTAAAAAAAAGTTAGCAAGAAAAGTAAATTATTTCACTCTGCAACAGTCGTAAACATTATGATGCTTAACATCTGCCAATCTTCTATCTGAAAAAAGAATAGCACTCCAAATTTAAACTTAAATAACAAAATGCTGATTATACTTTAAATTCGAGAACTTTTTCACCAGTTTCGACAGTCTCTTGTTTCAGTATGCACAATAGTGCAAGAAGTAATCATTAGCAACTGCCATTCGTGTTTAGACCACAAACAGGAAAAAATTACTGCCCATATTGTCCTTACTTATCACAGTAATTATCACATAAGCATGACAAAGTACTCTTTACTATTCTCCCTCACAGTGAGTTATGTCAAGAATGAAGTGAAGACACTTTTTTGAGCCACGCCAAGTATGCACCCATTACTGATCAATTAAGTACTTAAAGAAGGAGAGAAGATAACGTGTATCATATGCTTTAACGCAAATTGTCCTGTGTTCCTTCATCTTGGCAGGCTGGCCAATATGTACATTAGCTGTCGTGTTGTAGCTTTCAAGTGAGTCATTCTAAGGAAAATTTCCCCTTTCAATCATAAATGCTCACCCAGGAAATAATATTATGACGTAACCTGAAACGAAGAGCAAGGCTGAGTGTTGGGTAGAAATGACCTGAGGTCACATGGTCAACAACGGACGATGACGTCAGCTGTCTCAAAACTTTGTACCCGACAGACTTTGATGTTGCCTTGATGTGGCGTTATGTGAAGGCCAGTGTGAATGCTATTATTTGAAGTGGAATATTTTAACATGACATGGCATGATGGGAAGTGCGACTTGGCCTTAAGAGGTGCGTGATATACGATATTTGGAAGTTGACAAATTATAAGACAACTTTCAAACACAATGTGAATTGTCGACATAAGATCAAACAGTGTTAATGAATGTGGAATCACGTGATTGCCTGATCTCATTAAGTGGCCCCTAAACTATCAATAATACACTCCTGGAAATGGAAAAAAGAACACATTGACACCGGTGTGTCAGACCCACCATACTTGCTCCGGACACTGCGAGAGGGCTGGCACGGCACAGCGGACACACCAGGAACCGCGGTGTTGGCCGTCGAATGGCGCTAGCTGCGCAGCATTTGTGCACAGCCGCCGTCAGTGTCAGCCTGTTTGCCGTGGCATACGGAGCTCCATCGCAGTCTTTAACACTGGTAGCATGCCGCGACAGCGTGGACGTGAACCGTATGTGCAATTGACGGACTTTGAGTGAGGGCGTATAGTGGGCATGCGGGAGGCCAGGTGGACGTATCGCCGAATTGCTCAACACGTGGGGCGTGAGTTCTCCACAGTACATCGATGTTGTCGCCAGTGGTCGGCGGAAGGCACACGTGCCCGTCGACCTGGGACCGGACCGCAGCGACGCACGGATGCACGCCAAGACCGTAGGATCCTACGCAGTGCCGTAGGGGACCGCACCGCCACTTCCCAGCAAATTAGGGACACTGTTGCTCCTGGGGTATCGGCGAGGACCATTTGCAACCGTCTCCATGACCGTTAGGCCGACTTCCGCTCACGCCCCAACATCGTGCAGCCCGCCTCCAGTGGTGTCGCGACAGGCGTGAATGGAGGGACGAATGGAGACGTGTCGTCTTCAGCGATGAGAGTCGCTTCTGCCTTGGTGCCAATGATGGTCGTATGCGTGTTTGGCGCCGTGCAGGTGAGCACCAAAATCAGGACTGCATACGACCGAGGCACACAGGACCAACACCCGGCATCATGGTGTGGGGAGCGATCTCCTACACTGGCCGCACACCTCAGGTGATCGTCGAGGGGACAATGAATAGTGCACGGTACATCCAAACCGTCATCGAACCCATCGTTCTACCATTCCTAGACTGGCAAGGGAACTTGCTGTTCCAACAGGACAATGCACGTCCGCATGTATCCCGTGCCACCCAACGTGCTCTAGAAGGTGTAAGTCAACTACCCTGGCCAGCAAGATCTCCGGATCTGTCCCCCATTGAGCATGTTTGGGACTGGATGAAGGTTCGTCTCACGCGGTCTGCACGTCCAGCACGAACGCTGGTCCAACTGAGGCGTCAGGTGGAAATGGCATGGCAAGCCGTTCCACAAGACTACATCCAGCATCTCTACGATCGTCTCCATGGGAGAATAGCAGCCTACATTGCTGTGAAAGGTGGATATACACTGTACTAGTGCCGACATTGTGCATGCTCTGTTGCCTGTGCCTATGTGCCTGTGGTTCTGTCAGTGTGATCATGTGACGTATCTGACCCCAGGAATGTGTCAATAAAGTTTCCCCTTCCTGGGACAATGAATTCACGGTGTCCTTATTTCAATTTCCAGGAGTGTATTGGGCAGCAATATTTTGCAACGTATCAACAGCTGCTTCCAGACAATGAATCGATATGGCACAATTTGGTGTCAAATCCCGGATTTGCAAACATGGCAAATACTGATGCCAGCTCTAATATGGCTCTTCGGCTGGCTTTACACTCATGCAAGAAAAGAGAGAGCGTAGACGAATAAAGGAATGATATAATAAGAGACGTGAACTGACACATGTTAACGTCCTAAGTGGCTTGACAATAATTGAGCCAAATGAGTATCGGAAATTTCTGAGGATGGACGCTCGCTCATTAGATATACTGTTTCACGTGATTACATCTATAATTCTGATTATATATGGTTAGTATTTATTTATTTACATCCAGTTTTGAAAACAAGAAGTACACATAATTTTACTTAAATTGCCTTAAAACATATCTTGCACTTGCATAAATCTCAAGCCACCAACACACCCAAGTGAAGGTTCCAGTAGCTCGGCACCACCAGCCTCTCTGTTCGACGCACTTGTAATTCTTTTCAGCTCTCTCCTATAATTTTTAAACAATTATTTAATTTCTTTACTAAAGGAAGCTTATTGCCTCACAGGTAAGTTTCCTTATATTTCGACAACAACTGATAGAATTGCTCCATTTTCTCATGTTGACTGCTATATTCGTTAATATTTGGTGAACGAAAGATTTGTTATGTGTACTGGCAGTGAGTTAATGTGTATGGACCCTTTTCACCTATTATTTGTGTTATTAGATATCTATGCTAGATTTTGCGTTGTATGCTTTAGTGTGTTTCCCTTTGCAAATTGCCAGTAGCAAATTAAATATAATAAATAAAATCTATTTTCGTAAACAGTATTTCTCTGCCTATATTATTTTACTGTACAGATATAAAATTCAATTGGTTATGGTCCTAGGAAGACCGAATTGAATAACTTTGACCAGTAAATTGTGGTATACATAATATTACTTGTGAGAAGTCTATAACTTACAGTACTTGTATTGCAACTGTGCAAAGAACTTCTTGCCCAAATGAGGCAGATTGAGAAGTTCATGGGTCGAGATAATTATGCAGCTTCGAAGTATGTAGTATAAGCTTATCTGCACTTGGACGATCTTTGGGATGTCATTGATGGAACCTTGAATTTCACAGATTCAGATTTCCAGAACAAAGATCGTAAGGCAAAATCCAAATTAATTCTTCTAGTTGGATCATGTTAATTACTTCCACACAGAAAAGGCCAGTACGGCGAAGGAAGTATGGGACAATCTAAGAGAGTGTTTGGAGAAGGAAGTTTGATTAGGAAAGTGAATTTGCAAAGAGAGCTTATCACCACACGTCTAGACGAATGTAAAAATGTTGATGAATATGTGAACAAAATCTTCTTCCACTTTGAATAGTTTAAGAAGTATTGGATTCGACATCGCTAATAAATGGATTGGCACCTTGTTGCTAGCGGAATTACCTCTAAGTTCTTCCACATAATAATGGGCCTAGAGAATTCAGGAAAACCAGTTACAGGCGACAGCGTAAAAGTCAAGATATTAAGAATATATAAAAAATATAATATCCAGGACATAGGAATGGCTCCGTATCGGTAATACAAAAAGAAGAAACCTGTTCTATGTTATAAATGCCAAGGAAAAACAAGTACACAAGAAAAAGTCTTGTTTCAAAGGGAACACAAAGGAAAATAAACAGTAAAGGTAAGGCACTGCATATTATCCTTGGCAAAATTTGGAGTAAGAGTACAGGTTAGTTGCTTGATTCTGCAGTGTCTATGATAATAACCAAAGGCCAATGAGTCTTATACGATATTTCACCTAGAACATACGTTGTTCGCCTAACAGTGGATGGTTCTCCATTACAATGTGAAAGGGATAAAAAGATAAATTTGAATGCTAATGCAGAATCACACGGCATTACAGCTCATAATGTACATTATATTAAGATTGCGACTAAAGATTTTTCCTTCAGTTAGTGAAATACTGAATAAGGGCTACAAGATAAGTTTTCTATTTGAATGTTGGAGAAATAATTGATCAGAAAGGCCAGTGTGAGACCCACAGATACTAAAGAAAAAGCTATTTATGAATTAGATGTTCCTGAAGTTTGAAATAGTTATCTTTTACATTCCACAAAAGTTTTTTCTGTCATAAAGGACTGGACATCATAGTAGGAGAAATACAGCATTGCTAAAACACACGGAAACAGGGTTAAAGGAATATAAGCGTTGTAACTTGCGTTGTGAATTTTGTTTACAATGAAATCATGCCAGATTATCGTTTAAAACAAGTAAAAATAGATGTACAGTGGTTTCACAGCTGATACGCACAGACGTTTGGGCCCATGGAAAAGGTATGTATCAGAGCACTTGTTGTTTCCTTACCTTGACTGTAATTTTTCGAGAGGTGCCCACGTTTATTTCCCTGGAATCAAGGACAAAGTGAGCGAGATATTTGCCACTTTCGCGTCATAGCTGAAAGAAGGAGTGGTAAGAATAAAAAAGTTATTAGATAAAAAAATCATACCGAATGCGTCAATAAACAGTTTAGACAACGACTTAGTGAACTTGGAATCAGAAATCAAACTGCAGCTTGGTTTACTTCTGACCATAAGGCAGTAGCAAAACAGGCTAACAGAAAAATTCTATAAAAAGCAAGGAGCATGTTTAATGGATCCTGAATTACTCATATGTTATTGGGCAGAAGCAGAGAATCAAGTGCAGAGTATCTGGATAGTAAATCGCCTACTAAAGATTTACCAAACACGACTATATATGAAATTTGGACTGGAAAGAAGCCAGATCTAGACCATCTAAGAATATTTAAATGTAACACCATGGTACAAGTTCCCAAAGTACTTAGAATAAAATATGGCTATAAATCTGAAAATCATATTTATTGGAAATTGTGAAGATTTTCAAGGTTACTGAATCGTAAAGCCTGAATCAAAAACGGGACTAACTAGCAGAGAGGTAATATTTTTATAATTGGTGAGAATGAAATGTATAGTGAAAATGTATGTGCACATTTTAATGTCCAAGAGCGTTCAAAAGCACCAGAAAATTTAGGATTTTAAGTACATGAAAAAGCTGTACAATCAGATATGTTGACTGAAGATGAAAAGGATAATGAGAACCAGGAAATTCGAGCAGCAATGAACGTAAATTTGCGGCGCTCATAGTGTAGAATAAAATCTAAATTGTATCCAGAATATAAAATGTGTGTGGATGCTCAAATATTCGACAGTAACCTCTTACAGTTGAAGAAGTCTTGGTTAGCCCAAGTGTAGTTTATTGGAAGAAAGCTACAGAAAAGGAATTAGAGTCTTTTTCTACTCCGACCTGTGTGGCAGAGCGGATCTATGCTGCCACAAAGCTGTTAGTAAAAACCGAAGGTAGAATGTGAAAAAGCAATTCCCTTATTTGCAGGCAGTGGCAATTCTTTTATAATCAGCTCAAACTCCCACGCCAAATAGTGCCTTCACTACTAATATTGTGAACAAAATTTCCTAACACCCTATAATTAAACGTTGGGTTGCTGTTAACAGAAAATTTATATATTTAAAAGGAACTGTTGATTACCAATTAAGTAATTGTTAGACATTGAACTAGAACCTGGAAAGTTATATTGATGCAGACTGGCGAAAAGAACTGCATAACAGACATTCTATTACAGGCAGCTGTTTCAAGATGATGGGAGGATTAATATCCTAGTCTTGCAAGAAATAACCAACAGTGGTTTTGATTACTGTTGAGGCTGACTATATGGCATTTTTTTCCACCATACCAAAAGAGTTATGATTAAGAGCTCTAATAGGTGAAACTGAGCCACATAGGATTATTAAGTCTACCAAAGTGTTTTCTGACAACAAGGGAACTGTCAAGCTAGCTCAGAAGCAAATAATAAGTGTACGATTCAAGCACATTGATATTGGGTACCATTTTACTAGGTATGTCCTAAAACAGAAGGATACCGTTATAAACTGTTTGTGTACGGAGGAAGCAGGTCAGATTTATTGACGAAGGCTCTCAGTAAAGACAAATTCCAGGTATTTGAAAAACTGTATGGTTTAACAACATAGGGAACAATGAGTAGTGCTCCGAAACGATGTAGTGTTCATGATTATTGTGAGCACATAAAACATTTGTTCAACAGGAAGTGTTGCATGTTCGTGCTCGAAATATGTGTTATGTGTGTCAGCATTGAGTTGACATGTATAGTTCTCCTGGCCCAATGTATGTAGTCTTGGTATATATGCTAGATGTTATGTGTTCCATTCTTGTTGTAGCATGTCTTTATAAATTACGGGGAATACATCAAATATAATAAAAAATATGTACCTAAATAGCGTTTCTCCATCAATATTATTTTACTGTGTAAATATGTAATGCAACAATTAAGTACTTTGTGAGACTGGAAACCACTAAATATTTTCAATAATAAATGTTCGTTCCTCTATTTCGAAACCATTTCCATTTCACAACAGATCAAAATGCACAAAACAAACACCGTAACAGACTGCTGTGACAGGCATTAAATATTAGCCAGCGCCATTAGCATGAGACATTTTACTTAAAATCTAATTTCAGTAGATCCGTCAGTGTGCCCTATAATATATTACACAACTTTTAATCTTACCTACAGACAGCCAATAACAATGGGCAATATGAAATATTGCGTCATTCTCTGACATTTAGTTCCCACAAGTGTACCGTGAAGATGTTGTCGAATAATATGTATGCTTGCACCCAGAAATGTACTCATTTACGTGAAATACACTAATATGCACAACCCTTAAATTTAACATAATATTGTAAACTAACTAATCTCAAACACATGTACACCAGCTGTCAGATTTGAATAATGCGAGGGCTACAGTTTTCGACCGGTCAGAACAAAGTACACTTATAATAGGTGTGTCAGCGCACAGTGTAATGGATTTGTAAATATATTCATTTCATTAAGTTATTTATGTATTACGTCAGGAACATAACGCTATACAACGTGGTTAATCCACTGAATAAGGGAGAGCAAGTATGGCTCTTAATTTACTAAATAGTAAAAAAATTATAAGGTGCGGAATGGAGCGACCAGTACATTAATTTGTTCGTACAGTTCCAATGACAACATTGTCTTAAAAGTTAAATAAAAACAGTCCTGATCGCGTTTCCAGATTTTTCATTTGTTAGCAAAAGATTTCGGCTCGTTTCTCGAACCATCTTTAGGCTCTTTCTGCCGTTATGGATGCTGAAGACCGCAGACGGAGCGAGATCCGTGTAATTACGGTTCTTTAGCATTTTATACTTATCGCTATGCTCCATCTACAAAATGCTTTTAAAAATTCTTGAAAACATTGTCGTTGCGTGTCCAAATATTTTGTTT
Source organism: Schistocerca gregaria (assembly GCF_023897955.1). NCBI lineage: Eukaryota > Metazoa > Arthropoda > Insecta > Orthoptera > Acrididae > Schistocerca > Schistocerca gregaria. The sequence continues at coordinate 820,901,597 of NC_064921.1, read as the reverse complement.
TAACGGGAAACCAGATTGACAAATTATTATGACCGGAGCAAATTCTGTTTTAAAGAGAAAACAGATACAGTACTGCATTGAAACTTCCTGGCAGATTAAAATTGTGAGCCGGACCGAGACTCGAACTCGGGACCTTTGTCTTTTGGTAGGTAGGAGGCGAGGTACTTTCAGAAGTAAAGGTGTGAAGAGGGGGCGTGAGTCGTGCTTGGGTAGCTCTGTGGGTACAGCACTTGCCCGCGAAAGGTAAAGGTCCCGAGTTCGAGTCTCGGTCGTGCACACAGTTTTAATCTACCAGGAAGTTTCATATCAGCGCACACTCCGCTGCAGAGTGAAAATCTCATACCGTACTGCCGGCCGCGGTGGTCTCGCGGTTCTAAGCGCGCAGTCCGGTACTGTGCGACTGCTACGGTCGCAGGTTCGGTCCTGCCTCGGGCATGGATGTGTGTGATGTCCTTAGTTTAGTTAGGTTTAAGTAGTTCTAAGTTCTAGGGGACTAATGACCACAGAAGTTGAGTCCCATAGTGCTCAGAGCCATTTGAACCATCATACCGTACTACATTATTTATCCAGCTAAGAGCCTTATTAACGTAGCAGCCTTTTTAAAAAATCCTCGCTGTGATTGCAGCTCACACGGATGCAGTATTCCGAGATAGTATGGCGAGTCTGGTATTGGACGATAATATGCTGAAAATGTCTTTAGGTGCGTCATACATATAAGGTAGAGACAGGACTCCGATACTGGTGCAGCTGTCGGGGTGAGCTTGATGTGGAATTGCAGGTGCAGATATGCATAATTTGAAACATTCGGTCATATATTCGTATATTCTTCTGGTCAGTGGAACTTGTGATACAATTTCAATTCAGCGACATACACGACACAGTAAAAGTACAGTCTTCGAAACACTCAAACAAGGTACCACACACACACATTATTCCACAAGTGACCTACCGATTTGTGCCCAAAAACTGTCTCAGTTTATTCAAGAATAAAAGTGCGACACATAGTTCACATTATATTACTCGCTCTGTTTCTGCAGTTCCCATCTATACGCACACGCATTAATTTAAATGATTTATCCGTGAGTTAACGCACGACAACCAACGCACCAGCAATGCCACACGTCTGCAGTCCTCGTTCTCATGTTGCTTACGGTCCTAAAACTCGATTGGTCAGTCTCTACAGGGTCTTCTTTTTCACCATGTACTGAGAGTATACTGAAAAAATGTCTAACGCACATACGTCCTAGAGATCATTTATTCAATCATAGTTTGATACAGAGACTGCGGTCTAATACGCTTGGTTTTCTCCTAGAGGGTGGTACAGTTCCTCAGATGTCATGTCCTAGAGCCCTCTCCTGCCATAGTAATTGGTAACGGTGCGCCGATTCACTTCTCTATGTGATTCATGTTGGAGTGGGTGTGATACAGTGTTGTACACAATGGTTCCGACATAGTGTTCACTTGGGGAAAGGCAAATAGCAAAGGGTTTGGGGGGAGGGGGGGGTTGGGAGGGGGAGCAGCAAGATTGTACCAGGAGAGCTATCCTCACCGACAGTAGCCACAGCATTCAATATTTGCAACAGTGTATCGCCATCTGTCTGAGACAGGGTCGTTTCATGAAACAGGAAACCATGGAGAACGTACCAGACTTGGAAGAAGATATAATTAATACATCAGGAAGGCGACCGCTGTGTCAGTACCATTCGGTTTGCCCGCCAGTAAGGGGTAAGCCAGACGACCGTCTGGAACTTTCTCTATATCAGTTGTTACTGCCCTCATCACTTCAGACGTGTGCAGGGCGTTCTAGAGACAGACTTTCCACATTGGGAGCAGTTTCGTCACTGGTTTCTTCCCCAGGAAACCACGATTCTGGGATTTGTGTCGTCTGTCCTATTCACAGCTGAGACCACCTTTACGAGGAGTGGTATGTTCAATTTTTTTGTCATTGATCTGTGCTATAATATGCACAACCTCCATGGTATGGTGACAGTGAATTATTAGCATCAGAGCAGGCGGAATGTGTGGCCCGGAATAATTGACGATCTTCTTTTGGCACCAGTCTTTCTTCAGAGTCGCCTAACGGGCCGGAACTATCGGCGTTTCTTGCGGGTGACTTTGCCTCCCTTACTGGAAGAAGTGCCATTGATGATTCGAAGGGTTACGTGGCGGGTACATGATGGTTCTCCAGCCTACTGGACGCATCTTAATCGTGTCTTGCCAGGTCGGTGGACCGGATGAGGGTGTCCAGTTGCATGGCCTCATATTCACCGGATCTCAACCGGTGTGGTTTCTGGTTATGGGGCCATCTCAAAAGTATCCTGTACACAGAACCCATTCCAGATATGCAGACAAGGAAGGAGGATATTCATGCTTCCTTTGACACTGTTCGGATGCAGCCTGGCCCACGTGAACGTGTGAGACAGTGCATGCTACAGCGCGTACATACATGCCTTGAGGCACTCGAAAATCGTTTTCAACACATACTGTAACTATGGCTGCATGGTGCAGCGTGCATTAGACCGCAGTCTGTATATCAGTGTACGATCGAATACCCAGAAATCATGAAATTTCCGGACATAAGTTCATTAGACCTTTTCTGTTCCGTATTCTCTCATCGATCACTCCATACACTTTGTACACGGGGAAAAAGTCACCCTGTGTTGTCGAAAACGGCCAGTTTTATAGCATAGATAATTCTAAACAGAAACAATGAAGAATTAATGTTCAGGTAGAACTACTATCTGAACGTCTTGACGTTTACTACTAAACACAATGAATACAACAAAACAATAAAGGTAAAAATTAATTATGTAGCCTCCCTAGAGCTATACCTTCAATTTTTTAAAATTGTTTTGTTTTTCTACTAAGATAAACTGTCTGACACAGTCTGTAAATGCTCTATGGATGAATAAACAACTAATTAACAGTGCCTCGATAGATAAACACTGAAGCATTGAACATACTGTAGAACATCCTTCTTTTGCGAACTTTGTCTTGATAAAATGGTACTTTCGATATCTTAAACCATTATTCAGATATAATATTTGTATGCTTTGTGATTTTTCATCGTAATCTAATATCTGCCTTTTTATTTTTTTAGAATTTCTGAAGTCCGTATGTCCATTCCTGAACCGAGTTCCGGAAGACCAGAAGGATACTTTCTTAGATGATTGGATACAGCGTATGGAGAAACTGAATGGATTATCAAAGGACGTTGGAAGCAGTGGCGAGCCGAAATACTACATTCACTTTAATATAATGGTGGCTATGGCCAGAAAACTGTAATTGGGAGTTTTGCACCACCGCTTGAACAAGAAACAATATTTAATAACGGAAATGACAAACAACACATGAAACGTCCCCTTAGAACAATTATACACGACTGTGCTTAAGCTGACACACAATATTTTTTAGCGCAACGCAATCTGACTTCCAAAAATCCCTACGAAAGAATGGCCCAGACTAACATTAACCTATACGTTTCACAAATCACTTACCTCACAAAAATCTTCGTTACTCAAGCGACTGCAATACAGCGTGCGCCACTACTGCCAGCTAAATACAAGATTCAAACTACTGAAGGCACTAAATACTGATAGGCATAGTTAGCAAATGAAAGATTTAATACAGAACAAACAATGTATTTACCTTAATAGTCAATATATATATAGCAGTTCATGATATCCAGTCTTACATATTTCTAAACTCCGCCATCTCTCTCCCCACGTCCACCACTGCTGGCAGCTCACATCCAACTGCGCAACGCTACGCGCTGTTAACAGCCAACAGCCCAACACTGCAATGGCGAGTATTACAACAATGCCAACCAGCCACAGACTACCCATAGCACAGCCAGTGATTTTCATACAGAGGTGGTGTTACAAATAAAAAAACCTAAACGGCCTACTTACATAGCCCCTACACTCCCCACAAACATTTTTACAAATTGTTTTGGGCAGTGGCCAATACAGATTTGAAAAAAATTTCATAATTACAATAGCAAAGAAATCAAATTCACACACTTATTGATACAATGTAGGTCAAAAGCTAAAATTTTCTCACAGTCCATAAAGAGAGACCTGATCATCCATCACAGTAAAATAGCAGTGTTTTTTTTCTCAAAGTCTGAGCAGTAAAAGAAAATGCACATGGAAGTAGTGGATTTCCATGCAGTTTTGAAGAAGTAGTGTTGTCCTTCCAACAGAAAGACAGCGCTGACTCTTGACATGCAGACAGGTAATGGGCCACAACAGAGCAAACCCACAGCAGAGTCAGTCGAAGGTTTTTAAAATATTGGTAGGTTGGTCATCACAGAGCAGACCCACTGTAGTCCTAGTAGAGATTACGGTATTGGTGGGCCACCAGAGGTGTAGACCCACTTCAGTCCTTGTAGAGATATCCAGCAGCCATCTGTTGCGACTGTGCAGGTGCACAATCGCCATCGAAGAGTCCTGTGGAGAATATAGCAAGTCCATCAACCACCTCTTGTGCACTCACAAAGTTTTTGGAATTGTCCTTAGAACCAGCAATGCTGTTAACCAGTCCCTTGCTGAATTATCAAAACATGTGCAAACACTAACAGTCCCTACTTCTCACATATTGTCCATGTACTATGACCAACAGAAACGTGTGCAGTGAAATAATACTTAATTTGAAGAACTGGCGTCTATACAATTATAAATTTAAAACATAAAAATACAATTACAAAGGCACAAAATACATCATTAAAGAACATAACAATACAGATAACGTTTGTAGTAAAATGGGCTTTACAAAAGAATAGTAATAAACATATACATCAGTGTTACAATAATTATGACATAAGTACATCCATAAAGATCAGAATAACTTTTGAAACATCAGCTTCACACATGAGCATTAAAACCGAACAGAATTAATAATGTCTAACATCTTTACAAAGAAAAGAACATATTATCAGAAAAATTCTATAACGGAAATCTTATTACCTAAACACATAAAGACTGGACAAACACAGATTCACTTAGTGTAATAACACCAAATGCAGGACAGGGTTTGTTTTCAGTGTGATATTTGGTACTATAGTCGAACCCAAAACTTCATTCCATAGATCTTTCGTCTTATTTCAACATTTGTTTCAACCAAAAACATTCTTTCCAAGCATGCTTTTTGTATTTATATGTTCACATATTTCTTACCTCATTATTTATTTCCAAGAAAATCCTACCTAAACCTGTTGTCCCTAAACCCTACTTTTTGTGTTCCTATCCTCTTTCAAAATACTTTTTTGGCCAAACCATTTTCTTATAGCTTCTCAATGCATTCCTTCCAATTCATCGCAACTCATTCTCTTATATAGTCTACCCCCTCTTAAGCTAACTTAAATGTACTGAGCTCAGATGCTTAACTAAGGAACGATGCAATGCAGCAGCAACTAACACAAACAGCAATGACAAAAATTCAATTTGGCAAAGGAAGCCGCAATATTACAACTAATATAAGGCAATGAGCAGCAAACAAGGAAAATAAATCAGTAGTAAAACTGCCTTAACACAGTAATTCAAAGTGAAATTTAGTAGGACTATGCCTAGCAAACAGCAGCAGAAAATGCAATAACTTATATCTAAACATGACATAGCTCAAGCAGAAAAAATAGTACACTAAAGACAACAATGCAGATAAGGGATATGTATATTCACATCTTAATGTCTATATAATTAAAGTGGTGCACCAAAAAAACTTATTATATAAAATAAATTACCAACTACTTGAAAAGAAAATTATGTATGCAGTTAATGTTACTAGTCCCTTCTTACTGTTATTTCCTTTCCAAGTGCTCCTTTTTTGAAGAATGTGGATCATAAAATTATTATGTAATAGATCTGTTGACAGAAAGTGTTCACATTAGCAAATACATTTAATTTTATAAAACCAATGCTGTAACACAGCTGTAAAACCAGATATCAAAAGAAATAAGCAACTATGAAAGGCAAAGCATAAAAATATCATTCAACAGTCATGTGACATTTCATAAGTTAGTACAAATTCTCTCAACTCTCGTAGAAAGACGCTTGTCATTATCAGGTGTGGAGATGTAAGAAAGTATCTTTCCAAGTAATGAGCGTGTCGTTTTTGCGATGCTTTCTACCAAGGAATGCCAATAGCGAGAATAATGCCCTCCTTTTTTTTCCACCTGTGCCTCTGAAAGGCACATACTAATAGCTTGTTTCCAGGTGGCTGTCGCCCAGCTGGGTGCCCACGACGCATTACGTGCAGGTGGTCACTTAACATTCTTACCAAAATATTTACGACACCAGTTTCCGCTACAGTGACAGTCTCATATAAAAATATTTTCACAGGTTGAGAATTTGCGTAACAAATGTGAAGAAAATAAAATCCTATAAATATAACAGCGTCCAAAAAAATTTCGTCGGCATTGTAATACATTCACGCATTTACATACATTTCATAACTCTTAAGGTACGATTCTTGGTTTCCAACAACCTTTTTCACAAACCAGAGTCCCTAACCACTACTCATTATTCCTTACCTTGTTACACAAATACATATTCGTCGACACTTCTTCAATATTTCATCATAACAGATACATAGCATAACCAAATAACTCATATAGCATCAGCATATTGATCATAAACATACCGCAACAGCATAATCCACATAGTCATCGTAATAATAACATCACAACGCCTCAGTCAACTCTCAAAATCGTCGTAGCTTCCTCCAATAATTACAAAACAAAAAAAAAAAAAACTCTGCTCATGTCAAAAGTGTCATCTGCCTCAAACGTACTTTAAAAATCATGATCCCATACCAAATGCATCATTCAAAGCTCTAATAGTATAACAATGGTTCCGAAAAAATGTGAAATGTTCACAAAGTACAGACAAAATACAATTTCATAAGTGTGAAGTTATCCAACGGTGTAATTACATAAACATCTGTCACCGATGTAGAAAAATTAGTCTCTCTCCCAGGTAGATGACCAGATAGCTGTGTAATTTATGTGTTAGAGAAATATGGTACCGATGTGTAAAGTTGTATAAGGAAATACCATATTAGCTAGGGCTCCTTGTGCTTGCCAAACACATGGTACACAAAGTAAGCGTGTACGCCCCTGAGGATTAATGTAATTACACCCTCAGGTGTTACAGATTACAGTAATGGAATGAAATGTATCACGGAAAACCTTTGTATTGTTGTAATCCAAAAATCTTTAAAAATAAATGTTTTAAGTACAAAATTAATCACTCAAATAGGTGTACTGCAGCGCTAAATGTGCGTCTTGCTGTAAGACAATCTCTGTGGAAGTGTCGCAGTTATTGTCCTCCGATAGCCAAGTTCTGCAGAAGTAAATGTACTTACCTCATGATAAACGAAAGTGAAATGCTTTGCGTGTAGATATCTTAGTTATTAAGCTTATTGCCGTGATGAAGTAAGTACTGTACTGTAACGCATTGTTGTGCTACAGAAAAGGCTGTCTCATTGTAGCTATACCACAAGTTACTACTAAAACATGTTTTCCTTTCCAGAAGAATTCAGAAAAACTGTGCAGATATAAAGCAGATAAACCGCAAAAACAACATTGTAAACTGTCACTTATTAGTAGTGTCATGATAAAATCGTGTAGGTGTCACATAAACTAACCACTGAGTCATCTGGTATCTCACAGAAAGTACTTTAAATCCAGAATGTATTTTCAAGTAAACCAAAACGTTGCATTAAAATCTCATTAGCAGTACTGGTAAATGTTCTAAGTATGTCAGCCTTATAGTCGTTACGTAGTCCTGCAATTAACAAGCAAGAATGTACACACACAATAACACTGTGACGTCTGTTCACTAGAACAATGCATTCGTAATGTCTGTTTAAATAAGTTCTCTTGGTTCTTGGCTGGATATTTAACTTCAAACATGGTTGCATGTTAACAGATTCTAAGTCTGACAAATTGTACTAGTAGCGAGAAGTGAATAATTTTATGACAAAGACAAAGTTTAAAAGCAGATTATCTTTCAATAAACGGTTTTACATGTGAAATGTGGTGTAAACTTTTTCTCTTCCTAGTACGCAGTAAATCAAGTTGAACGCAATTATCATGCGGTATACGTCGGTAAGGAATGCTGGAATTTTTCTCAAGGTTAGCGTCTATGTTATTTTTCTCTGAGCCAGCCGGCGCACGTGGCTGCCTGCGGTGCGAGTCATTGTCTGTTTCTTTGTTGGCGCGCGTCGTTATTGGGATTAGGAGACCTAACTGCTACAAATTCTCCTTGTCGAGAGCACCCTGCTCTGTTTGAATCCCGCCAGTTCTGATGAAATTCAGGTCTGTCGTTATGATTATATCGTCTGTCGTCATGTCGGTAGTTCCAGTAGTTTCTTTCTTGTCGGTTACGTGGTAAATTTCTCCCTGAACCGTAACTGCGCTCTGGACCGTTGCGTCTGAAGTTATTCTGTCTCCCTTGATAATAATTGTTTTTGTTCCCATATTGTCTGTTTCTATGGTTATCTCTGTCATATTCGTTACTACGGAAGTGCGATCTTTCTCTGTATTTATTATTACTCTTCCAGTGGTTGTCATATGGGTGGTGTCTGTTTTGTTCACAATTAGTGTTGTGAGAATAGCCTTGTCGTGTCCAGTTATTATTTCTTTCATTGCGGAATTGCGGCGGATGTGACCTGTTATTGTTGTGTTCCTGTTTTCGCATTCCACGATTGTCAGTGTCAATTTCGAGTTCTTGTAACAGTCCCTGAAAAGCTTCAATGTCGTCTTTGCATCATCTTGCTAAGATAATCTGTCATAAATTTTCAGGTAATTTGATTAAGCAAATGCGGATGAGTTCTGAGGGGCTGTATGGATTTGAAAGATACTGATTCTTATGTAACATGTCTTCAAAATATTTCACAAGACTGGATTCAGATTGTTCGAAATGTATTATCGTAATGATGCTATGTTTTACTCGGTCTTGCGTAGCTTGAGACCAATATGCTGAGAGGAAGGCATGATAAAATTCTCCTTCACTGTGGCAATCGTGAATGACCGATCGCATTCTTACAGCTGGTTCATTCTCCAAGTAGCCACACATAAATTCTAGTCTGTGCTGTAATGACGAGTTAGGAGGAAAACAATGAGTGATTTGATGGAGCCACGCTTGTGGATGAATGTCGTTGCCAGAATTCTTAAATGTTTTGAATTTACGTGCAGAAATGAACAGCTTATAGTCAAAATCAACGTGTCGGCGGGTAGCATATCGGTCATTGTTACGTCGTGTCGGCGGTTCCATCTCAAAATTCGGAGCACCCTGCCAATTTCTTTCATAATTTCCAAAATGCCCTGTGTTATTATTTTGTGGCTTTACCGTATTTTTAAGTCCCTCTTCCTGTGTTGGAGCGACAGTGTCCTCTGAAATACGTAATTCTTGTATTACCTGTGTCAGCTGATCTTGTACTTGCCGGATTTCTCTTCGGTGTTATGTATTAATTTGATTCTGATTTTGTATGAATTTCCTAATTTGTTCGCACTCTTCTGTATCATTCAGATCATCATCTACCTTTGCAGATAAGTTAATGAACTGATTCGAAAGTTCGGCTACTTTCTCCGACAGTGTACTTATTTCCTTAGTGTGTTTTTCTGAACCAAATTTCAGAGTGCCCATTTGTGTTGAAATCGTATCTACTGTGTCCTTTAAATTTGGCTGAGTTTTTGCAAGTTGCGTAACCGAATCGGTAGATGCAACTGAGTCAATTTTAGCTTGCAAGGTCTCATGATTTTCATGAACAATAGTTTGCAGTTCTTTTATGGCTGCTTCGTGATTCTGTAATGCATTTTCACGCCGCGAAAAAATAGGTTGCAAATGCTCACAAATTTGTGTTCCTCCGTCATTACAGACTTTTTGACACTTCGATTCAATGTTATGTAACTCATTAGTTAAATCTTCACGTGTTTGTTCAAGTGTAGTGTCTAACTTTTGAAGATTTTGTTCTATTGTGTCTAACTTTTGAAGCTTTTCCTGTGTTTGTCTCTGATTTTGTTCCATTGTGTCTAAGTTTTGAAGATTTTGTTCCATTGTGTCTAACTTTTGAAGATTTTGTCCCATTTGTTTCTGATTCTGTTCCATTTGTTGCATTAATTGCAATAATAATGTATTAGGGGCTGGAATCTGTTTCTCTATGCTTGTTGTCAGTGCATTTTCACCGGCAACATTCACATTTTGACAGGGAGAAAATGTGTCTTGACTCACTTGAGAAAACGGCGAGTATCCAATCCCTAAGTCTACAGTATTTGCAATATTGTGTTCTGTCATTTCGGATTCCTGAGGCGAGCTGTTGCCGACCGATCGATCGATAATGCTTCCCTGTTCACTACCTGTTTCACTGTCTACACCATTATTTCCCTATGCATGGTTACCAAATTACTACTTTGAACATTAGTTAATTCACTACACGGTGGCGCTAACACACTGCCTTCGTCTTCACTGTCATTTCTCAGTTTACTTTGTAGCCTAGTATTACGTTTTTCACACGCCATTATTGTCACAATATTTCACACGACAACACAGAAAAACACAATTTGAAGAGCAAAAATAAGAAAACACATTAACGTAGCACTGAAAATAATATCTACTTAATTGCAAGCGCAGCTGCGAAATACTTGGTGCAAACCTACATGCATGCCACAACTGTTTTACTGTACAACAATGAAAAACTACAACTGCAGAGGAAATTCTCTCTACAATTACGCGCTAGCAATAAACAAAATCTACACTAATTACATAAACTACAAGAAAAAAATCAGAAGATTCCAGTGAGGTATCTTCGGCTAAGCTTCGACATATGAAACGTCCCCTTAGAAAAATTATACATGACTGCTTAAGCTGACACACAATATTGTTTAGCGCAACGCAATCTGACTTTTAAAAATCCCTACGAAAGAATAGCCCTGACTAACATTAACCTATACCTTTCACAAATCACTTACCTCACCAAAAATCTTCGTTACTCGAACTACTGCAATACAGCGAGCGCCACTACTGCCAGCTAAATAAAGGATTCAAACTACGGAAGGCACTAACTACTTATAGGCATAGTTAGCGAATGAAAGATTTTAATAGAGAACAAACAATGTATTTACCTTAATAGTCATAATACACTCCTGGAAATGGAAAAAAAAAACACATTGACACTGGTGTGTCAGATCCACCATACTTGCTCCTGACACTGCGAGAGGGCTGTAGAAGCAATGATCACACGCACGGCACAGCGGACACACCAGGAACCGCGGTGTTGGCCGTCGAATGGCGCTAGCTGCGCAGCATTTGTGCACGACTGCCGTCAGTGTCAGCCAGTTTGCCGTGGCATACGGAGCTCCATCGCAGTCTTTAACACTGGTAGCATGCCGCGAGAGCGTGGACGTGAACCGTATGTGCAGTTGACGGACTTTGAGCGAGGACATATAGTGGGCATGCGGGAGGCCGGGTGGACGTACCGCCGAATTGCTCAACACATGGGGCGTGAGGTCGCCACAGTACATCGATGTTGTCGCCAGTGGTCGGCGGAAGGTGCACGTGCCCGTCGACCTGGGACCGGACCGCAGCGACGCACGGATGCACCCCAAGACTGTAGAATCCTACGCAGTGCCGTAGGGGACCGCACCGCCACTTCCCAGCAAATTAGGGACACTGTTGCTCCTGGGGTATCGGCGAGGACCATTCGCAACCGTCTCCATGAAGCTGCCCTACGGTCCCGCACACCGTTAGGCCGTCTTCCGCTTACGCCCCAACATCGTGCAGCCCGCCTCCAGTGGTGTCGCGACAGGCGTGAATGGAGGGACGAATGGAGACGTGTCGTCTTCAGCGATAAGAGTCGCTTCTGCCTTGGTGCCAATGATGGTCGTATGCGTGTTTGGCGCCGTGCAGGTGAGCGCCACAATCAGGACTGCATACGAAAGAGGCACACAGGGCCAACACCCGGCATCATGGTGTGGGGAGCGATCTCCTACACTGACCGCACACCTCTGGTGATCGTCGAGGGGACAATGAATAGTGCACGGTACATCCAAACCGTCATCGAACCCATCGTTCTACCATTCCTAGACCGGCAAGGGAACTTGCTGTTCCAACAGGGCAATGGACGTCGGCATGTATCCTGTTCCACCCAACGTGCTCTAGAAGGTGTAAGTCAACTACCCTGGCCAGCAAGATCTCCGGATCTGTCCCCCATTGAGCATGTTTGGGACTGGGTGAAGCGTCGTCTCACGCGGTCTGCACGTCCAGCACGAACGCTGGTCCAACTGACGCGCCAGGTGGAAATGGCATGGCAAGCCGTTCCACAGGACTACATCCAGCATCTCTACGATCGTCTCCATGGGAGAATAGCAGCCTGCATTGCTGCGAAAGGTGGATATACACTGTACTAGTGCCGACATTGTGCATGCTCTGTTGGCTGTGTCTATGTGCCTGTGATTCTGTCAGTATGATCATGTGATGTATCTGACCCTAGGAATGTGTCAATAAAGTTTCCCCTTCCTGGGACAATGAATTCATGGTGTTCTTATTTCAATTTCCAGGAGTGTATATATAGCAGTTCATTACATCCATTCTCACAAATTTCAAAACTACGCCATCTGTCTCCCCACATCCACCACTTTTGGCGTCTCACCTCCAACTGCGCAACGCTACGCGCTGTTAACAGCCAACAGCCCAACACTACAATGGCGAGTATTACAACAATGCCATCCAGCCACAGATTGCCCACAGCACAGCCAGTGATTTTCATACAGAGCTGCTGTTACAAATAAGAAAACCTAAACAGCCTACTTACACACAGAGCACAAACAGAATTCCCCGGCTAGTCTGTTGTTAACAGAGAATTAAACTATAGACATTTATATATAATTATCTTCCCGTAAACTATCTGTTTGGAAAAGTGTCTCAGGTTTAAATGGCACTACAAGAATATCCTGATCTGTTCAGTTTTGACGATACTTCTATCAAAGATATCTCAACTGTGCTAGTGCTACGTTTTTAATTACCAGGATGTGAACATGACGCGCCTTCGCTCCCTTAATTTGTTGGCTTCTCTCTCACTTTAACATCAGGGGCGTAAATGATTCGTTTCGCACATCAGCCGAAATGAAGAACTAGTAAAAGTTTGCTGCTTTAGTATAAACGCCAACAGAAGTCTAAGCAGAAAGCTTACCAATCGAAAGGAGTGAAGTAACTGAACAGAGATACTACTAAAGGTTTGCACCTTTAGTCGTTGTTCATGTCGACAAGGGTGTCGAAAGGAAATATATTGTTAAGAAGAGTTGTAATTTATACCTTCACTGGTATTCACTGAGAGATGTAGCTCAGTTTATTACCAAAGGGGTTACTATTGCATAATTTGTTCTCATAGCAAATTTTGTGAACCCTGCAATACCAACAATGCCATAAGCAGAACGTTTACCCCGCAAATGGTGTGAACTAAGAGGGCGTGCTGAAAAGTAATGTCTCCGATTTTCTACGTGAAAACTCTTACAACTTTTTAAATAATCCAAAATTATAAAGGTAATGCATCTTCATTTTTCATGCCTAGATATTTATTTCTGAACGTAGGCACCTTGGCGATTAACACATTTCTTCCAACGAGGGACATGTTTGTTAATATCGTCACTGCAGAATGGTTGACTTAGTTGACGGAGCCACTCCCTCACTTCTGGTGGCACCACTTCATCCCTGGCAAATTAAAGTCCCCGAAGGTGTTCTTTAAGGTTTTGAAACAGCTGAAAATTGGCTGGAGCTAAGTCGACATTGTATCGAGGATGGTCGATGACGGTGAACCAAAGACGTCGGATTGTTGCAGATGTCGCATCGCTCGTGTGTGGTCTGGCATTGTCGTGCTGAAGGACAGGGTATTCGATATGCGGACAAACTCTTGGAATTCGCCCTTTCAGCTTCCTGAGTGTTTCGCAGTACAATGACACTGTTACGTTACACATCGCCATGCTGCATACTATAGTTTGGAGCCCTCTAGCGGCAGAGGGTTGCAACTTGCGTCAGCGATGCGGAAAAGTCTACCGGCTAATATCAGTGTCATGTAACAGCCGACATTGAAAAAAAAAATTAGGAGGCATTACCTTTAAGGCGCCCTCGTATTCGGACAGTGTGGTATTTGAAGTTAAGACCCCATCAGAAAAGCAATCTTCAGCGAAGCTCTTTGTTGTCCAATATTTGATATCTATGCATATCTAAATGTTTTCAGAGTGGGCAGTAGTGGCATGAATTTATTTAGGTTTGTGAAGAAAGTGCCACAAGAAAACTTAAAATGTTTACATTTCTAAGCAGAATAAGCTGGAGAAGTGTCACAAAGGTAAATGACGTCAAACCTGTGCATTTACATTATTGCAAATAATGTAAGGTACGAGGGCGAAATAAATACTTTACTGAAACTTACTGGCAGATTAAATATGTGTGCCGGACCGAGAGTCGAATTTGGGACCTTTGCCTTTCGCGGACAAGTGCTCTACCAATTGAGCAACCCAAGCACGACTGATGACCGTTCCTCATAGCTTCAGTTCTACCAGTATCTCGTATCTTACGTTCCAAATTTCATAGAAGCTCTTCTGTGAACCTTTCAGAACCAGCACTCCTGGTGGTGGTTAGTGTTTAACGTCCCGTCGACAACGAGGTCATTCGAGACGGAGCGCAAGGTCGGGTTGGGGAAGGATTGGGAAGGAAATCGGCGGCGCCCTTTCAAAGAAACCATCCCGGCATTTGCCTGAAACGATTTAGGGAAATCTGGGAAACCTAAATCAGGATGACCGGAGACCGTCGTCCTCCCGAATGCGAGTCCAGTGTGCTAACCACTGCGCCACCTCGCTCCGTAGCACTCCTGGAAGGAACGATACTGCGGAGACATGTCTTAGCAACAGCCTAGGGAATGTTTCCAGAGTGATATTTTCAATAGGCAGAAACAAGTTTTTATAAAATGGATTAATGTGTGTAAACGATCTTTATCAAACACTGAATGTCTTCCTGAACGTGGAGAGTCACTACATCTACATCTACATCTACATCTACATGGATACTCTGCAAATCACATTTAAGTGTCTGGCAGAGGGTTCATCGAACCACTGTCATAATTCTATATTACTCCAATCTCGTACAGCGCGTGGAAAGAGCGAACATCTATATCTCTCCATACGAGCTCTGATTTCAATTATTTTATCATGGTGTTTGTTTCTCCCTATCTAGGTCGGCGTCAACAAAATATTCTAGCTTTCGTAAGAGAAAGTTGGTGATTGCAATTTCCCGAGAAGATTGCTACGCAACGAAGATGCCTTTGTTTTAATGATATCCATCCTAAATCTTGTATCATTTCAGTGACGCTCTCTCCCCTATTTCGCGTTAGTACAAAAATGCCGCTCTTCTTTGAACTTTTTTATGTACTCCGTCAGTCCTGTCTGGTAAGGATCCCATACCTCAGAGCAGTAGTCTAAAAGAGGATGGGCAAGCGTAGTGTAGGCAGATCTGTTACATTTTCTAAGTGTCCTGACAATAAAACACAGTCTTTGGTTAGCCTTCCCCAAAACGTTTTCTATGTATTCTTTCCAATTTCAGTTGTTTGTAATTGTAATTCCTAAGTACTTAGTTGAATTTAGTGCCTTTAGGTTTGACTGATTTATCGTACAACCGAATTAAGGAATTCCTTTTAGCACTCATGTGCATGACCTCACACTTTTCGTTATTTAGGGTGAATTGATACTTTATGCACCATTCAGATATCTTTTCTAAATCGTTTTGCAATTTGTTTTGACCCTCTGAAGACGTTGCTAGTCGATAAACGACAGCGTCATCTGCAATATTCATTTAAGATCTCTGCCATCCATTCTGTATCGCATAGACGTGGTTTTCCTCTTTGGTCGCTTTTTGGCTATTTAAGCACATGACGCTGTAGGGAGAGGGTCATCTCCTCCAGTTGGCTGATGACACTGCCTTCCTAGCCCTTTATCCTAATCTTCAACGGTCCCAATGTACCTTCCAAATTGACCAATTCACTGATTGGTGCAACCAGTGGTTCCTCTGTATCAACCCCTCAAAGTCCCAGGCGATCATCGTAGGTTGAACCACCCGCTATTTGCATCTCCATGAGCTCACCATCTGTGGCCGTACTATCCACCTCACTCCTACCCTCAAATACCTTGGCCTCACCCCCGACCGCCACCTCGCCTGGACTCCCCATCTCCTTACCATCCAACACAAAGTTCACAACAGACTCCGCCTCCTGAAACTGCTGTCTGGCTGGACATGAGCTCTGCATCCTTCCACCATCCTTCACACCTACAAATCCTTGATCCACCCCATCCTCTGTTACGCCAGTGTGGCTTGGATTTCCGCCCCTCCCAAGTTCTATAAATCCATCCAAATCCTCAAACACCGTGCGCTCCACCTTGCCTTCTGCATCGGCCTTCCGTCCCCCATGTACATCCTCTAGGACCTCATCCCCTTCCCACACATTCTCCTTTTCCTTGAACATATCTGACCACTAAATATTGTCCACTACATTGATCCCCCTCACACCCTCATGTCTCCCTTCCCCTACATCCCCAGCCCATTGCTGTGCCTTTACCGCTGTGTACCACCACCTGTCCATCTCCACACCCTCCGCCTCTTTTCTCAATGCAACTTCAACCATCTACCCCTCCCGGATGATGAGCTTTGCCCTGATATGTACCCTTCCTACCATCTCTAACCCCTATCTTCGTCCTGCTTCCTCCTCAGGGCTCCCTTTTCTCCTCCTCCCTTATTGTGTCTTTCCCATTCTACTCGCCCTCTCTCTCTTGTGCTCCCCTTCAGTGTCTCTGCACTCTCTCCTGCCTAGTAATCCCTCTTCATCTCCTCCCCCACTAGTTTCCTGCCTCTTGGTGTAGCCACTGACACCCCTACTCTTTTCATCCCGCCCCCTCCCCTGCTTCCCCTTGCTCTCCCCTCCATTTCCATCCTCTCTGGCCTCTCCCTCGGCAGGTTCCACCTGTCAGTTTTGTTCTTCATGGTATGTGCTCCAAGTGGATTTAAAGTGTATTTTTGTGGAGTGTTTTTAACACTGTGGCTGACTTTTAGCCTGTGCATTTGCATTCAGTGTCTTCTTAGTGTTTTGAGAATTGCCAACTGTGTTTTTTTAACTTTATGTCGACTTTCTTAATTGCCCCACATGAACGTCTCCAGGTCAGTGTATTTTTACCTCTATTATCTCCTCTTACTCTGTCTTATGTCAACCTTTTTTATCGCCTTATATGTAACATTTTATTCTCGTGTTATTGTCATGACACTCGACTGAAAAGCGGCGGATTGTGCCGCTGACAGCCCTCCCCTGCCCATATGGCGCAGGAAAATGAAATCACAATAAAGAAAAAATCGGGAGATGGCTGGTTTTGGTCGGTTGGCTGGCACTCCGGTGTGCACTCTGGTTGTCGACGGTCGCTCTTCATGCATTCTCTGCCTGTTTCTGCCACGTGGCAGTGGGGCTGCGGACGGAGACTCGTGTGCGGTCGGTGAGTGTGTACTGCGTCTTGTGAGAGGGCGAAGTTCTCGTCTGTGCTGCTAAACGATGTGAAGATGAGAAAGTGCTTTTCGTATACATCAGCCTGTAACCAGATACGCTAAAGAATCAAATGGTGGGAATTATTCAGGTTCTTAGAGTTCTGCTGTATACATGTTTATTGAGTTTCGTGCTGTTTCCAGTTAAGGGATCTTATAGTGTTTGGACTCCCTTGTAGTCTGTTTCGTATTGACCACTGCTGCACAACGTATATTGATCAGTGGTTACCTGTGTGAATGAGGTTTGCCTGTTTTGGTTTTATATTGGTGTTTCCGTGGTATAATCAGCGGTGCGCGTCGTCTGTTGTAGCTGATCGTTTAACTGGGGGACGACACCCTGACGGCGGCCAGTTTGAATTGTAAACGATAGCGCGGTCGCCGTGTTTGCCAGTAGACACCAGTTCTTTGGTGAATCTAAGTTGAGTATTTCATTATTTGTTCCTGGTGACGCCGAGGCGTCCGTCTTTCCTTCTTCACCTTTCCTTTCAGCTGTCATTCAGGCTCGGTTTTAGTTGTAGTTTGCGCAAACCCCTGATATGGTACTACTTGTCACCGAAATTTTGTATTATCTGAAAGATGCCTTTCATTCTGCTCTATTTTTAATATCTTACTGCTGTTATATCTTAGAAAGGTGTCTTGCTTCTGTAGGAGTGTTTGTCAGTAAACCATGTTTTGTTTGTATAGTTCTTAAGATTTATCTAAAGAGGGTTCTGAAATTATTTGTTTGGGATGGGCCTTGACACCCGTAGACAGTTTGTCTGTTTAATAATGTTTCAATTTCTATCGTAATTATGTATATAATTCTGGGGTAACAGTAGTCTGCTGTTGCCATTCAATTGTTAAATAAAATATGTTGGAAATTACAAGCCAGGGTGTGTTTCATTGATAATTAATGCCTTGTCTTTATTGGGTTGAAGTATCCTTGGGCATGAGTCCCACGTCACAATGATGTTGATGGGTAGAATCTAAAATTTAAGATAGCGTTGGTGGAAAACTAAAAATTAGAAGATGTGAAACTAACCCAGTTGTGCTATTGGGCAATTAAAAACAATTAAATGAGAAAAATTAAAAAATCCAAAAACGTTGGAGGTATACCAGTTATACCTTGAAAGACTGCTGACTCTACAGTCCAGGAAGGTGCTATGCTCAAAAGTATCTGAACGATTTGGATTTTGTGCCGCATTCAAAGGCACTCAATTATACAACCCAATATGATTTTTGATTCTGTGAAATTTTCACTGTTCTTGGAGAATTTTTCGTACTGATTTTGGATCTGTTATTAATTTCTTTGTATCGTGTACAGCTTTGTCACAACCGAAGTAATCTCATTTTTCATCTAGATTTATGTTTCACCAGGAGAAATTTTGTTGCAAGTAAGGAAAATTGTTTTTTAATAACATGGAGTGGCTGGCTACACTTGTGACAACCATCTGACTGTTAGGTGGAAGCATTAATTGATTGTGGACATGCTACAGTGTCGTGAGACTACATTTTCATTGTTAGATGTACTTTTCCAGTTTCTTGGAAATGAGTTTCAACAAGTGTTAGAATTACAGAAACGTATTGGATTATGTTTGTGTTAACTATGTAATTGGTAAGAAATGACTGGTCATTAATAGTTTTGTGAAAATTGTCTCCTAACAAACTTTTTTCGTATAAGACTTGTCAATCAAGACAAAAACTGAGCACACCACAAGATGCGCCGTACATATGTTGAGGGACTGAGATTGTGGAATAATATGAACAGGAAATCAGTGCTTTTTCCAATTCGCATAGTGTAGAGGGAGCTGCAAAAACATATACATCGTTGTTGTTGTTGTTGTTGTTGTATGGTTATTGTTGGACACAAAAAGAAAGAATGATATAAAATATCCTAATAGTTCTTCGCCCTTACGACCAGTTATGCATTGTGAATCTCTCCCTATTCCAAACCAACATACGATTCTTAAGAATTTGTGAGAGGAGAGCGGCTCCAAAAATGAATGCGGTGATGGTGATGATTACAAGCTAGAAAAAGATTATGTATCATAATTATTTAGTTAAAACGATCTAAGTGATTTAACTCGTGACTTGACTCTGACAAGAGATCCTGCTAAACTGTACGGGCTTACACTTTAAGCCAAACACCTATTACCTGGAGACTCATTCTCTTTGTACGGGAACAGAGAAACAGAATAAGTAAAATTATCTGTAGCACATATGGCTCTTCGTTGTTACACTGAACGCTTATGATCCAAATCAGTGGAGGTTATTTATAGTCTTGTCAAAACATAGCTGAAAGATGTACTTTTATGTAATGGAAATTTGTTTGGCTCAATACTAGTTGCACACTCAGTGTACCATAAGGAGATGAACTGTTCCGTATGAGGCACTATTGCCTAGGTTTGCATTAGCAGCCCAAGGCCATCGGGTGCCTTTACTACCTATTGTTTTCTGCTCTTTCCTCTCTGGAGGCAGAGGTGGTTATTGGCAGCAGTCAAGACACAGAGGAGATCAGTCATCTGGTCCTTGGTCGCTACCACTTGTTAGCTCAAGAAGAGCTTTTCCACAAGCTCTCAATGTGGTTGTCTATGGGCCCACCGCACACAGTGAGTGATTGCTGCCCTGGAGTAGTGTGACTTCTGGGAATGGAGCAGTCTGAATTTAACGGCAGCTATTATAGCGCGTTTACTCGCTCCTTCGTAGTACGGAAGGAATCCATGTATGCTTCTGTTGGAAACAGATACTTTGTCTTGGAGTGGTCATATCGCCATTTTCTAGTTACTATTTAAATGGATTGTGCACCGATAGAGTTTGAAAGTTGGACGTTCATGGCGTCTTCTGGAGAGTTTGCTATTTATTCTGCTGCTGCGTGCATACAGCAACTTTGAGATATTATTATCGCGAGTGATAGCGAGCGAACAGTTTGCTGTTGGCAGCAGTGAGACGCAGCCTGGCGTGGGGAGAAGCCGCGCGTCAGGAGAGGCTGCACCCCGCCCTGACCGTAATGGTGGCGCCGGGGAGAGCTCTGTATTAATCGAGGACTTCGGGTAATTTGCAATTTGTTACTCCTCGTTGAGCGCTGAAGGGATTTTCTCAATTTTGTGTGTGCGTACATTGAAAGTAATGTTCATATCTTTGTTGTAACTAGATACGTAATTATTGATGTACGAAATTGTAGAATAATTGATGTTTTCAAAATGATCAGGGAAAAGAAAGGTCTGATTGAGGTTTGTCAGTGTGTGAATCGTCAGTTTTCGGAATATAGCGAATTAAAAGTTTTTATTGATTCTTTTAATTTTTTTCACCGCTTATGGGTTCTTGACTAAACCACTCCTTACATATAATTACTATGATAAATAGAGAGTGGTTGCATCATTAGTTGTGAACATGCGTTGCACTCTGCATGGATCGCAGTATTTCTTTTGAATTATTTTAGCATGTTACTGGATGCAGAATATTCAAGCAGTTGCAGCGGCAAGACGAGGTAAGTTGCCTGTTGCGTGCAGGAACATTACAATATAACTGAATAATTTAAAAATTGCGGTCATATACAAAAGACTTAATTTTTCCTGGTGTAGCGGTAGCGTCATCGGTCCCGAGTTAAAAAACTGTCACAGCTTCAATATTAATTGAAAACGACCGTTGACAGCTGAAGATTTTTAGCATAGGATGTCACCCTCATTCTTCCAGCAGCCATTTCAAAGAGGACGTAGGAACAGACGTAGATTCATGGCACTCTCTTGTCCTTGGGATGGGAAACTACACCTAAGGGCGGAGGTGTCATCAATGAATAACGGCAAGGATACAGACGGTAATGGAAACCATGCATTAAAGACACATAACCTGTATTTGCAGGACATCTGACCTGTAATTGAAAAGGTGTCATGATGATCTCGCTATTGGAAAAAGATTCCGGCATAGTCTCGATTCTGGAATAGTCTTCGTATCTAAAGGGACGGACTGACAAAGAGGACGCGACAATGAGAAAAACATTGAATAACCAAGGAAAGGATGACGTTCACGAGTTGTGGCGTGGAAAGTCAGAAGCGTGACGTGGTAGGGGAGTTATAACATCTGAAATGGGAAATGCAAAGGCTCAATCTAGATATAGTAGGGTTCAGTGAAGAGAAGTGGAAAGAAGACAAGGAATTCTGGCCAGATGAGCGTAAGGTAATGTAAACAGCAGCAGAAAATGATATAAAGGGAGTAGGATTCGTTATGGTTAGCAAGGTAGGGCAGAGAGTGTGTTACAGTGAACAGGAGAGTGATAACAGCTAAACCAACACCGATAAACAGGTATACATGCCGAAGTCGCAAACTGGAGACTAAGAGACAAAGAAAGTATATGACGATATTGAACGGTAATACAGTACATGAAGGGAGATGTAAATCTAATAGTCATGGGGAAGTGGGATGCAGCTGTAGGGGAAGGAGTAGAAGAATAGGTTACATGAGAATATGGGCTTGGAACAAGACAAGATAGAGGAGAAAGACTAATATGAGTTCTGTCACAAATTTCAGCTAGTAATAGCGAATACACTGTTCAAGAATCACAAGAGGTGGAGGTATACTTGGAAAAGGATGGGTGATATGGGAAGGTTTCAGTCAAATTACTTCATAGTGAGACAGAGATTTCGAAATCAGATTTTGGATTGTAAGAAGTAACCAGGAGCAGATATAGAATCAGATCACAATATATCAGTGATGGAGTACATATATATACCTTCATAATGTTCCAAATATGAGTTGTAAACACACAACATGCCCACACCACCAGAGGCAATGGTGGAACAAACTTTCACATGGAGGTTAGAGTTTGGTATCTTGAAAACACAGTCTTTGACCAAACTAAAAGTACTTCTCAAATACCTATTGAATTCAAGTACATAACACGCACACACGTTACTTATAACAGTACGTAAGTACAATTTCAGATCTCTAATGGTGAACAAAAATACAACCTGGGACCAAAATAAAATTATTAATCTACATCCGTAATATTTAGAGTACAAAATACATATGGCATTCCCACCTAGCCTGATTGTTCTGTAACGTTAGAAAAATAGACATGAACCACTCATAGCACTATTAATCTAACCTACAGGTTAAGTGACATTTGTCGATGAGCTAAGACCGATCTTGGTATCAAACTTCAATAATACCAAAACGGTGTGTATTATTTAGCGAAATCCATAAAAGTTTGTTCTGTAACACGACAAATCCCTTACAGGAGTTACTACTGATATAACGTAATAGCATAAAGTGTACTTGTCGACAAAAATAGTTTGACCTTTGCACAAAAGTAAACAATGTTAGTCCAAGTCTAAACTGTCTGTATTATTTTGTCAAATCGAAAAGTTACTCAAAGCGATAGTAAACGCAATTCATAATCACCAACTTTATCTTGCAGTACAAAACATTTGTCATCTTCTGCTGATAATGCCAACATATGCCATATCACAGTGGAGCCTACAAGGCGCATCAGTGAAACAATTGAAAGAACCAGTGATCTCACAATGGTAAGCCACATTTTCATATAGTTATCTAGACCACGTCATTTTTTTACCATCAGATTATAGTGAATTTTTCCTACATTATGGATGCCATTACATTGTCACTCCCCTGATATGTGGCTCTGATGTTATGTCACTTTTTATAACAATATTTAATAGCTTTAACAATCTGAGTATCAGGTGATAAGAACAATTACTATCACGAACCTCTTTCTTTTTTCTTCCCTGTGCAATGATGAGCCTGTATCTCGAGATAAATATTTTCTCCTATATATATTTGAAAGTGCAATATTAGTGCTGACTACTGGTCGCTATATAGTATCATCATCAGTCCAAGAGCTGCCAATATATGGGTCTTCCATCACCATTAAAAGAATAACTTACATTACACAATAATTTTGTTAAATGGAATATAAACGTTTCTTGCATTGAAATCAATATTCAGTGAAGGCTGTAGTTTCGATAATCATTGTAATCATATGGGTTCTGTCGTGTTAATCGATTACTGGTCTTCTTTCACTAAGTATTTTCTCTTGAAACTGATGCATACTGACCTTTTTCAGAAATTGTTGCATTAGACAGCCATAAAGATTTTATGAATGATTATTTAAAGTACCAACCAATTAAATATTTATGTAATAGGAATTTGTTTAGGAAGCGAACTATTTTAGGCGTTCTGTGCGATGCCTAGTATTTGTACAACTGGAAATGTGGTATATTATACCTAGCTTTGCATCACTAAAAAAGGACACACAAGCAAATGTTTCTTTCTTATTTGAATAAAATAAAGAGCTGTTAACGGTCTGGAATTTAATCTCACTGAATATTATTCAGAAATTACTTGTATTTATAACTTTTATTATCACACGACCGGTTTCAGGCTCTTCCAAACACATTTTCAGGTGTCGTAACTCGGTGGTGTGTCCCTTGAGCGCTGCGGTGAACGTGTACAACCACGGCGCTCGGGGATCACAGCACCAAGTTACGACACATGAAGATGGACCTATAAGAGCCTGAAACCGGTCGTGTAATAAAAAAAGAACTTTACAACTGTAGCGGGATTTTCAAGTTCTGGCATAAATCTCAGTTTCGAATGTTCCTCCAAAAGAATTGTGTATAATTATTACCATGTAATGGATATGGAGCCTCGGAATTACTTTTACATCAAATGCTAGTAAAAGATTGTATGATCACTAAGCATGACCAAATCACCAGAGGAACATTTCATATAGGGTTACATTTCATCTAGAGCTCCGCTGGCATACGAAGTGTTCAATCATTAACCTCATTTGCAGTCAGCGTAGTAACACTCGAACTACGACATATGTCCGTATGAAGTTTCTGGTTTCAATTGAGAATTCCTGTTCCTCCTAGGACACTCCGTACTACGTTGTAAATAAGGTGCTAAAACTCCTATTCTGTAATTTGAGGCAAAGGAGTTTATAATCGCTAAATGTTTTTCGTTTTTACATCACGAATACATAATTTGGCCAATAACTTCGAAAATAAAGGAAATAATAGAACAAGGTTATCAGGAGAACGTTTCCTTTCTAAAATCATAAGGCGTGAAAACTTCAGGTTTGTGACTTTTGTATTTTGGTGGAACCCAAATTACGAAAATACTACTTTTTTATTACCTCGTTATGTTTGTTGGTTTCAGATATTACTTTGGTACACATTCCATTGCTTTTCGTGTATGATAAATGGCAACAATTGTAATGATGTGATATTGCACAATTGTTGGTCGCTAAGCATGAGCTTCATTCATGCACAGGCTCCAGGAAGAACAAACAGTATGTGAAAGACACTCTACTGATGCAAATTAGAATCTGTAGCAAATTGGTAGATGATATGCAGACTGAATAATATTCAGATGCTCACTTTCTATCTTCTCCTTATATTTTTGTAGCTGAAAAGTTAAACGAAGTTAATGTTAAGTCAAGGTTTGGTAACGTGACTGATGTTGTCCGCACATTCTTACTTGTTACTGGTAGATGTTGTGCGTGCAATTAAACACATGCCGGTAGCCGTTTCTGAACTTGTTTGGATGTAATTACATGGCTATGCACCTAGTGTTGCCTAAAATCAATTCAGATACGATCCTAAATTTGTATAACTACTAATTGTAGCTCTGGTAGCTTTAGACAATAACTATTGTCTAGCAGGCTGAGGAGCCATTCACACCAACAGTACCAAGTTGAAATGGTAGAATTCACTGTATTCTGTTAAACATTCGCACAGTGTGGGGCTGCACTGTTCATAATTAACATTCTTCCACAATGGTCGTGATCAGTATTTGTACTCCAAGTAGGTGTCTATTGTGATGCGTAAGGTTGCTGTCCCATTGATGGCATGCAATGCAAAAACACGGTGCATAGAAAAAATAATCACTGTTCATCGGATGTTTTATCAGTCGACGATTGGCACAGTTTTTTCAAGAGTGCTAAAGAATTAAATAGTTTATAACACTAGCAAGCGCGTGACCGAATCGCGACGCGGATGTTCCATAAAATTTCGGGTAGGATACACGAACGAGAAAGCACCTGCCCTCGTGATACTCAGCCAGTCATAACGATATGAGTTTATTTCACTTACAGCGTGCAGTTAGGATTATACCAGTCCACATTATTTTTTCGCAACCGTCGCGTCACGGTTGATTTTTGTTCTCCCTACACGACACACGAAACCAAGAAACATCACCGTTTGGATAAATATTGACACTGCGTCGTAAACACTGAAATTAAACGCAAAATTTGTGTATCAAACATTTTCAATTACCTCTCCATAACTTGTAAGATACGTGCTGTGGCCACTGCATCAACACAACACTCCGAACACGCTCCACGAAAACTACGCCACACTCCCCACCCCTGCTCTGCGCTCAGCAGAGAGGCGACTATCGATAGTCAACGATTCAGTTCTATTCTTACAGGCTGTGACGCTATTCCACAGCAGAACACTTCACGAGAAAATAAATGAATCAAATAACACTGAGTTTAAAGATATTTATTCTGAAATACTAAATTTTGAAAGTAAAGTAGAAGAAGCTACTAGCTAAACAAATGACTGGCTTAACTTCAACTTTACTGTGTAAAAATTGTCTTTCAGTAACCTTAGTGCAGTGTAATGCAAAATTTAGAAAAAGCAAGCAATTTACTTTTGATTATTGAAAGATTGAATTGAATTTATTGTAAGCAAATGGGGAATTGATTTTACTTTGAAAATAAAAACAATAAAATACATACCAAGCCAGCAGAATTCACTCGCTAAGCTACATACTGAATAAACGAAACTGCGCGCTCTTAATTTGTGCTGTATCTTTAGTTACTAGTTTTCCCATTGAAAGTTTGCGTTAATTTAAATGAATGAATACTCAAAATTGCAAATTAGTTAAGCCTCTGTTATGCAATACGAGAATGAACTGTTACTGAGGCAGAAAATTTAGACTGAAACTGAGGAAATTGACAACACAGGTACCCTAGAAGTTTTAACTATTGCTGGTTATTAATCAGGTTACCGACACTTTGTGAAAGAAATGTCGCTGGGTAATATCTGTATCAGTTTATAATGGTAGCTGTGTAGACGACGAAGAATGTAGCCGACGACAAGGTTGAGCTGCCGCTGTTGCTGCTGCCGCTGCTGGTTGGTGACCCCGAGTCGTCTCCAGAGCCACGGATAATTATGGAACAGGCAACAGTTGAAATTGCCGCTTCCTCCTCCTGACCGCTCCTACAGTGCTGTCAACACTCGCGAATTAACGGATTTAGTGCGCCTACACTGTCGCGATCATAGTGGAACACTGGGTCTGCGGGAGTGCCCAACAAACACTTGCGCACTCTTTCATGACTCAAGCTACTTTGCTTCCTCTCTCCACGCAACGCGACAGAGACTCTCCATACGCAAAAATAAACGATAGGGCAGCTACTGTCATTTCGTCTATGCTGTCGATAGAGTTAAATAAACTTCCCTTGGCTATTACCCAGCAATTTACAGTATTTTCATTATAATTACAATCAATTACAAACACACATAAAAGAAGTTTTGCGTCACCCCAGTTCCAAAAACTCTTGAAGATAGACGTTGACTGTGGCTATTGTATGACAGACACAGTCCCTTTTACTGTTCTGACATGTCATTAAACCCGCCCAAAGATGTAAACAACTATGCACGAACAGCGGATATTAGACGGAGGATGTCCGACAGCCGATCAGTTCGTCATTCCACCAGGAAGCAGGTACACGGCTCGTGTTGTCTGTAGTTCAACCACGCCTATTCGATCGCGTCCGCATTGTTACTTTGTGCCAGGAAGGGCTCTCAACATGGGAATTGTCCAGAGTTCTCGGAGTAAACCAAAGCGATGTTGTTCGGTCATGTAGGAGATACAGAGAGACAGGCACTGTCGATGACATGCCTCGCTCAGCCAGCTCAAGCGCTACTACTGCAGTGGATGACCGCTACCTACGGATTATTGCTCGGAGGAACCCTGACAGGACCGCCACCATTTTGAATAATGCTTTTCGTGCAGCCACAGGGCTTCTTGTTATTACTCAAACTGTGCGTAATAGGCTGCATGATGTGCAACTTCACTCCCGACTTCCATGGCGAGGTGCATCTTTCAAACCAAGACACCATGCAGCGTGATACAGATGGGCTTAACAACATGCCGAATGGACCACTCAGGATTGGCATCACGTTCTCTTCAGCGATGAGTGTCGCATATGCCTTAAACCAGACAATCGTCGGAGACGTGTCTGGAGGAAACCTGGTCAGGCTGAACGACTTTCACACACTGTCCAGCGAGTGCAACAAGGTGGAGGTTCCCTGCTGTTTTGTAGTGGCATTATGTGGGGCCGAAGTATGTCGCTGGTGGTCATGGCTGTACGATTACGTGCATGCCATCCTCCGAACGATAGTGCAATCATATCGGCAACATATTGGCGAGACATTCGTCTTCATGGACGACAATTCGCACCCCCATCATGCACATCTTGTGAATGACTTCCTTCAGGATAACGACATCTCTCGACTAGAATAGTCAGCATGTTCTCCAGACTTGAACCCTATCGCACATGCCTGAGATAGACTGAAAAGGGCTATTTATGGACGACGCGACCTACCAACTAACCTGAGGGATCTACGCCGAGTCGTCATTGAGGAGTGGGACAATCTATAGCAACAGTGCCTTGATGAACTTGTGGATAGTATGCCACGACGAATACAGGCATGCATCAATGCAAGAGGACATGCTACTGATTATTAGAGGTACCAGTGTGTACAACAATATGGACAACTACATCTCTAGGTCTCACCGTATGGTGGTACAATATGCAATGTTTGGTTTTCATATGCAATAAAATGGGAGGAAATGATGTTTGTGTTGATGTCTATTCCAATTTTATGTACGCGTTACGAAACTCTCGGAACCTAGGTGATGCAAATCTTTTGTTTATGTGTGTATATAGAAATAAATACACTGTTAAATTGATTATGTATTGAATACAGTTTCTGTAATAAAGCTTACACATTCAGAATCAGAAATACAGCACAAGTTATCAACAGATATTAAACGGCGACAAATTTTGTATGGTGCAGAAGGTATTTTATCTGCATTTTTGGTGTACATGTGCCCTACATTCCATGAGTTTTTTCGTAAGGGGAAAAAGAATCGGGGAATGTCCGATGAATACAAAAGGAAATGCAGATGGGTAAATGCATTCAATTTTGAGTACATGAAATTTATTAATCATTCTTTAAGCTTCTCATTAATTATCACAATTAAGAGTGGGCATTTAATTAGCAATGCAACACCGTGGCATTATTACTCAAATCATCAAAGTATACTTTAACGTTTTAAAAAAATCAATACATTTGAAATGAGAACGTCAGTCTGTGCTGTACAAGAAACCGTAAGGAACATACTTAAAGGTATACAAAAAATGACTAAAAGGATAAGAAGCGAGGTAAAAATCTCTATTTACAGTGTTTACTTCAGACAGTTTTTCATATCATTATTATTAACAGATTTCGTTTCTCATTATTGGAGTTTGTGTATTTCAAGCAAGCGTCCCGAGAGAACTTAAACGTCTACAACAAAGGTTTACAGAGGTTATGCTGAAAAGGGGAACACTGCGTTCCACACGCCTATTTACAAAGGACGCCACAGCGTTCCAAGAGCCCGCAGAGGCTCAGTGCCGATCTGGCGTTGTTGCGTATGGCGTAGTGGTACGCTTGATTTCTCAGTTTGTGTTGTGACATTCCAGAACGTCCATCTGCTTTGCATGCTTCGGGAACTCACTAACGAGTAATCTAGAGGATTCCTGATATTTCTGTCAATGTGGGTAACTCAACACTGTCAATATTCATACACATACACATACCTGAAATTCCTTCATTTTCTGAGTGCATCGGTATTCGCTTACATAGTACATGGTTTCAAAGAATTTGTACAACATATTATATAAAAACTTACAGATGATGCAGATACCAGAGTAACATTTACACACATTGGTCACAGCTTCGGTTTCCCTTTCATTCCAGTCGCTTCCAGAACATTTACTCT
Organism: Schistocerca gregaria; assembly: GCF_023897955.1. NCBI lineage: Eukaryota > Metazoa > Arthropoda > Insecta > Orthoptera > Acrididae > Schistocerca > Schistocerca gregaria. Next base: position 820,871,976 of record NC_064921.1, on the reverse strand, counting down.
TTATGCTAGATTTCTCGTTATACTTTTTTAAAAATTCGTATATAACAGTCTGATCCAAGAAATAAAATTGGGACAAATTTTGAAAATTACAGTTTTAATTAGGTCTTTACTGGAATTATTTCTCAGATTAATCAGTTCTTGTCTGATACAACTTCAGGTCAACAAACTTACGCACATCTAACAGCTTGCCAGGGTTAAGGAAAGCTAAACAGTAAGCGTTAGTGTGAGGTATACTGACAATTTTAAATGGTCCACAATAAATCATTTTAAATTTTGGAATCTCATTATCAATCTCGCTTGATTTCTCTTTCGCATTAACGAGAACGAGGCAGCCAGACGTAACCCATTCCCTAGAGTTTCTGTAGGAGAGTGGACTGAAGCCGCGTATACCATCATCAGTAGTGTGAGAAGGTTGTACTCAAGATATGTGGTGTTAGGACGAAATTGCTGTATTATCCCACATGAGCGAAATTACCTAACATCAGACCAGATCTTCTTTGTGAAAGAGGAATAGTACCAGAGCTGTGGTGATGCTACTGTAAACAGCAATAAGAAAGTTACATTTCCTTTGGTTACTGTTCGTGGTGCTTATTTCGTTGAAAGATGTTGCTACTTCTTCGTGTGCTGTTTCGCGTAGCAGGGAATGGGTTGTACCTCAATGTATCAGCTATCGAAAATATTCAAGTCGGTTTTCCCTCACTCTGTTTCCTAGTGAGACTTAGCTGTATCCATTATACTAATAATAAGCACATCTGAATCGGAAAATCTCATTGAGGGTACATACTTAACCGACGAGTTTTTTTTATGTTCTCGAATGTTATTTAAGAAAATAAAGTAAATTATTTCCCGTATGAGTTAACAAGTTATATATATATATATATATATATATATATATATATGCTGGAAATAATTTACTTTATTTGTTTAAATGTAATCTGTAGGATTCATGGTAATAGATTTTCGAGCAAAGGGAATGAAAAACAAGTACGCCACCTGTACCCTCCTGCACCTGATCCATGGTGCAATTACGGCAATGCCCACTACTGAAACAGTTCATACAGCCATAATCATTCCATTCCAGCAGCAGTCATGGATATCATATTACCTATTTACAGAGACCTCGAAAATCCTGGATTATTGATGTGTCTGCATGGTCAGACTCAAAATCCCAATGAGTCACTCAACAATCTTCTATGGACTTCCTTACCAAAAAAATATTTTTGTTGGAATGAAGACACTAACGTGGGGGCTCAGTGATGCTCTTATTGCTTTTAATGATGGCAATATTGAGAGCGTGAAAGTGCTATAGCATGTGGGAATTAATGCTGGAGCAAACTGCATCAGAGAACTTGGATGGATAGACAAGGTTCACATTGGTAAAGGAGAGTATGCAGCAGAGTAGGCCACTAAGGGGTCCAGACAGAAGAAAAGAAGAGAAAACTTGGAGAAAGATCAAGAGGATGATTTACAGTACGGTGCAGGGTGCTTCTGGATGACTAAAAATAAATAAAATTCATATATTGAGTTACAGTCTGATGTGAAATTTAAAATTATCCCGGGGAACTAAATATTCAAAAAGATTCCGGGCTTCCATCCACGATATTTTGACTGGACAACTGCCAGCCATCCTCAGGTGAGCCATCAGAGACTGACGAAAACGCTTTTTTTTATTTATTGTTATTTTCAACACCTTGTACAAAGGTGGACTGTCAGCAGCACAATACGCTGCTCTTCAGCCGAGAGTGATACAATACAAAACATAATGGAGGTACAGATCATACAAGACAAATGGCGGGTAAGAAACTGTATACACTGAAAAACAATATACACGAAGCCATTCAAGCTGGACAAGAAAAAACACTAAATCCTGTTTACACAGCGCACATAACATGGACGACTGGGACGGCACAGGTGAACAGTGGTGGGGTGACGGCGAAAGAACACTAAACACAAACACGAAGGCACACACACTGGACATTGATGGCGATGATAGCCGGCACGCGAATGTTCACTGAGCGTGTTTGAGTCTGGGGACCTGCCAAGAGAGGAGGAGGGGGGGTTGGAAAGAGAGAGGGGAGAGCAGATATGCCACAGGCAGGGGAGATTGGGGTGAGGGAGGAAGGGAGTAAGGGGAGGAGAAGCCCGGTGAGAAGAGGGGTCGAGGAAGGGGGGATGGAGGGAAAACCAGAGAGAAGGGGTGGAGGGTGCCCAAAGGAAAAGACACAGGAAGTTGGACTGATCAAAGTTGACAGGAGGGGTAGATGGAGGGGAGGAGGACATCGTCAGGGAGGGGAAGCTGGCGGAAGCCACCTACGGAGATGACAAGGAGGGTGGAGAGATGGAGACCGGGTGGGACGTGGGAATATAGGTGCGGCAGCAGGCAGGGGTGGGAGAGGATGGGGGAGACAAGCGGGTGAGGATGATAGAGTTTATGGGAGATGTAGAGGATTCGTATCTGTTCGAGGAAAAGGAGGAGGTGGGGAAACGGAAGTAGGTCGTACAGGATCCATGTGGGAGAGTGGAGACGGATGTGATATGCGAGGCAGAGAGCATGGCGTCAAGGATCTGAAGGGATTTATAAAAGGTAGGGTGGGCAGAGATCTAGACTTGATGGGCGTAACAAAGGATAGGGCCTATGAGAGATTTATAGGTGTGGAGTATGGTGGAGGGTTGCAGACCCCACGTACGGCTGGAAAGGAGCTTGAGGAGACGGAGTCAGGAGCGTACCTTGGCTTGGATTGTCTGTAGATGGGGGGTCCAGGAGAAGCGACGGTCGAGGGTGAAGCCAAGGCACTTAAGGGTGGGGGTGAGGTGCCTTGTTAATGTGCCTTGTTAATGTGCCGGGTAGAATATACATTCTCTTTGAAAACCCTCTTCAGGTGGGCAAGCTCTTGAGGTAACACTACATGAGCTCTGTGTACAAGTGTTTTAAGTACACTCATTGTTTGCAATGGGTAATGGCAGCTGGACGAATTTAAATACAAATCAGTATGTGTGGGCTTTCAATAAACTGAATGCCCCAGAGAGCCAACACTCTTCCGTCTAACTAGCACATCCAAGAAAGGGAGGCAACCATTTTCCTCTAGTTCCATGGTAAACCGAATGTTCTCATAAATGGAGTTGAGGTGATCTAAAAACTCCATTAATTTGCCATCTCCATGAGGCCACCCTACGAAAGTGTCTCCACGTACCTCCAAGAATAGTTGGTTTGAGGGCTGCTGATTCAAATGCTCTCTCCTCAAAATCCTCCCCAAAAAGGTTGGCCACTAAGGGAGACAAGGAGCTACCCACGGCGACTCCGTCAATCTGTTCAAAATATTCTTGGTTTAACATAAAATATGTTGACGAGAGAGCGTGGCGATACAAAGCAGTGATTCCAACTTAAACTTATTGCCAATCAGAGCCAAGGAGTCTGCGAGGGGTTCCTTTGTAAAAAGAGACACCAGGTCAAAACTAACTAAAAAATCAGAAGTACTTAGGCGGAGAGCCCCCAGTCTGTTGATAAAATCGGCCGAGTTTCGTATGTGATGTGGACATTTGCCCACAAATGGCCTCAGCCATGATGAAAGATATCTTTTTGAATATGAGTTACAGTCTTTTGGAACTTCAGAAGCCGTTCATGAAAATTTACGTTTTCTGTTGCATTTTTCCCTAAATCTCAGAAACCACTTCTAATAAAGTATTCAAATTTCAGGGAGTAATAACATATATATCCTGAGTCCACTGAACTAAAAAAAGAACATAATATTACGTATAATTAAAACTATTTAGGATAACGTACAAAAAAATTACAAAAAATTTTAACCGTGTTATTAAAAAATTGTATTTCCGAAAGCAGTGGCTGAAATATAATTATGGTACTTCAGTAGACTCAGAACATACAGTTTAATGTCCTGTAAGAGTTTCATGTCAATGGCAACAGGGTTCCTGAAATACAGGGTAGCCAAGTCACTAAATTTTACATTGTCGGGATAGGGTGTTCCAACTCCCCTTAAAAAGACATATGAAAAACATTAACTTCTTAACAGACAGACAGCAGTGTTATATATTCGTTCTAGTTGGTTTGTATTCTTCTCGAGCATTGGTTATATACTGACGACGCCTTTCTAGGTCACCAGAGCAGAACTTTGTCGAATTTAGTGATTGGGATAGGAAACTTGCAGGGTGATTGTAGGTCCGATGTCAGACAAATATATCCTGTATTGTAGTGTTAAGAGCTTTGCATTCCACATGATTAATACTACAAAAACCATATGGCTTTAACAATATAGCATTTTAGGGACAGAACGTTGCAGCTACAGAAGTTCGTGTTTATACCCTATGATCATTCCTCTCGTATTGGTACCTTCCTAGTAGTGGCTCCAGACAGTGGAATAATACTTCAGAATTGATAGCACAGTTGATATACATGAAATGTTTCAAACACCATCTGTCAATCGTGTATAAACCACACTTTTATTCTTAACCATCAATAATATCATTGAAACACTCTCCGGTCTACTATACACCGATAACAGGTGCTACCCTCCTCGATATGCACTGATCTGGAGACATCTTGTGCATTTGGATGGATGCCATGGGTAAGACATGTGGAACAGTCTTTGCAGGATGGCAGTTAAAGACATAGCTCGCCCTGTTTCTTCATGAGACGTGGAATGTAGTATGTGTCAGCTGCAGATTGCTTGGAGTCAACACAAAGATGATATTTGCTTTTTGATACATTAGGAGGCAGAGAGATGTGGTAAAATCTAATAGGAGGTTGTATTATAAGGAGTGGTATAACTGATTAAAGTTTGGATACATTAGGTTTCTCAAAACTACATAAGTTTTGCTTATAAAACTAACAGAACTCCACTGTATCTATTCTCATGGAAGCACAACTGTTTTTTATTATTATCATCATGACTGTGTGTTTAAAAGTGTGTTACCACAAGTCCTATGTTATTTCATACTTCATAATTTCTAACTATATAGTAGACACCACCTTAATTATAGCTCATTGTAGAACATCGAAATGAGTGTTTTCACCGACATGTGAGTATACTGTGTGAAATAAGTTGACATAATAAAATTGCTTAAAAAACTAGAACCCAAAAATCTGCTGCTATTGTAAATGATAGTTGCTCTATGACAGAAACTTTACAGACAGGTCAGTAGAGGAGAATTATGGAGCAAAAATGTCGGTTTTCTTTGGAGTTAAAATTCTCGCTTTTTCTTTACTTCAATGATGGTTTCGATATAATGACGACATTCTGCGGTGATCAGTAGTTATCGCAGCAACGTAGTGGAAGTATTGTTTCTTCAGATTTGTGCAGGGTGCTCATGTATAGGCCTCTGCAGTCTGGTCATCTATGATCGTTGGCGGTGCTGTAGTTTTTTTTCTCTTCGTTAGGTGTCAAAAATAATAAATTGCAGCAAACGGAAAAACTATACAGAGTGTGTTTTCCTTTTTAAGAGACGCACACATACAAGAAGTGCAATGACGTTAAATACTATTGTTACAGTGAAGCGTTTTTACATTCAGAAAGTTGGCCACTTTCTGGGTTGGGCGTTCTGTGTGTGAGGTCACCAGGGCAACTGCCCCACAACCGAAGGGGCAGAGTGAGGGGCTGTGCAGTGCAGCTACATTTTTCGATGAACAAACAGTTTGTACTTGGGATGGTCCTGAGTTTTCTCATATTCTTTAGTTGGCTTTGCATTCTTTTATGTTGGCGAAGGGCTGATGCCTAGACCATTACCTCAAGGCTGGGTGCAGCTAGTGATCAAGGAGGATGGCATTGTGCTACAGATAAATGCATGAAACACTGTAGCAGTTGACCATTTGAAAGCGCCTGTATCCCCCGCCACCCCCGGTAAAGGTGGAAAGAGGGGGGAGGGAGGTAGCGGAATGAATTAAGGGAGGTGCGACTGCCTATAGTTTTGCTAGTTCTCAGCCGAACTATGAGGAAAATGCATGTTCAACTGCCACCCCTCTGCCATCTTTCGGAACTACATTTTCCCCCATTGATTATGATTGCTGATTTTTGTCACCACCAATTCACTGTGTAATTAGAACAGTGAAACGTTTTCCTTCAGCAGTAGTACCATGTATCGTTTTCGATTACCTGGGCTCTATGGCGATTGTCGATCAGGTATCTGTAGCGAAGTCTGACGTCAAACAACAATAGATACAGTCCTCAGCTGCGTGCTTACAGATAATACACTTATTAAACTCCTCTCTGTTGAGTGGTATTGTTAAATCTGTTCCCTGAGAGATAACATCAGTTGTATGTAAATTTTCGAGTCCCATTGCTATTTTATGCATTACTTACGTAGTGCTATGCATATAGTTGTGTAATTAGGGCCTATGGCTACGATTAATTATATAATTAAGACCAACCTGTAGTTCAATTTCCCAACCAAAATAAATAAAGTATATTAACCTAACCTTCCTCTCCTGCATCTGGATAGTTTCCTTGTGTTGAGGGTGCACTTGGGCTTTCTGTCCAAAAGGACCAGAGTTCGAGTCCTGGAAATAGCAACATCATTTTGAATTTCAGGCCACTTCCTAGGTGGGGTGGGGGTGGGGTGGGATGTCAGGGTAGCGGTGGGGCACACTAATTGCCATCAAATTTCGATATTTTCGCCATAATTCGAAACTGCCATCATATTTGCAATTCCCACCAATGGGAATGGGTGAGGGGCAGGGGTTGGGGAGCAATGTGCAGGCTGAGGAAAACACATGACGTCATCTGGTGATGTGGTGGGTTTGGGGTGGGGGTGTAGGTGGTAGTGGGTGGTGGGACTGTTATAGGGGTGAGGGTGGGAGTAATAATTGATAAACTGAATAAATTTACACATAAATTTGATTTCAAAAGCGTCCTGGGATCCTCAGTACCCTACTGCTCATATACTAGCATCTTAAGGGTCTTACAATTGCAGTTGTGATAACCTGAATAAAATGCCTGAAAGCAGCTGAGACGTCCTGCTAAACCCGCAGGACAGGACAAGTAGTAAGAATTGTTGAAGGGGGCCGGAATGAGCGGCTGTCAGCTACACTCCATACATAACACTTTATGTAGTTGTCCAAACATTACAGCGCATCGTCTAAGCTTGATTATCTACAGAAAACGACGTTAACTCTAAAATGGCTGAAGGCCCATGAATTAAATACAACAGCTATAAATATTTTTTGAGACGGAGGGATCTAGGCTTTAAACTTAAATAGTATTTAATCCCAAGTGATGTAAGACATGATAAGTAAGAATCGAAAATTTAAAACATCTAAAGGTCCATTATTTTAAGAACAATACAACTCTGATAAATTTTCAACAGGCAGAAGGCCCACAGCTTTATCTTGAAATAATGTAATACTTGATAAGTAAGAACCTTAAAACTAAAAGCGGCTGAAGGCCGATGCTTTAAAAACAACACACTACAATAAATTCTCAACAGGCAGAAAGCCCACAGCTTTATCTTCCAAAGGGCGATACTTGACAAGTAAGATACTTAAAACTTAAAGCGGCTGAAGGCCGATGCTTTAAAACAATACAATAAATTTTCAACAGGCAAAAGGCCCAAGCTTTATCTTCAGACAATGTAAGACTTGCCCGATTTACAAAAACTTACTTTTAAAATGGCTAAAGGCCTTTGATTTTAAAAACTCAATTACAAGCATACAAATTCCAACCATCGGCTATGTGCCATTAAAAATACACACTTAAACGCCAACACGATAAGCAGTAAAGGCAACGGTGCTCAGAAGTTTCCAGGGGGCTCGGTCTGCCCTTGAAACCTTAACGCTCGCTTAGGTGAGACAAGAAGTCGGCCCAAATATACTCGATCCGCCGGGAACACAACCAAGAGACAGTCAGGGACCCACCGACATGATAACCTGCTAACCACCGACCAGAATACGAGAATTCCAAAGCCAAAAAGTTACAGATATAGCCGCCCACAAACAAAAATACATTAAGCTGCCAAAAACTACACACCATGTTGGACAGTGACAACAGGTGAGGGAAGGACACTGCCTGACTTTACGTCATCGACTTGGGCAGGTAACCGGAATGCTAACGGTCGCGAGGCAGAAAATTTCACTGGTGCACTTGAATTTCTAACTGACAAATGTATTGACAATGCGGCCAACAACCTAGAACAGTTTGATAGACAAAGTTCAATACTCTTAACATAAATCGGTTCGTCTTGCCTACATAGATTTGTAGATTGCATTTCTATCACTATCCTTATGATATAGTGTTCTCTTACAGCTATTGTACTGTCTGAACTCCCGAATTTGCGACAAAATAACCTTCCATTAGGTTTCGTGCTTTTATGTAGCGTTTTTATCTTTATATTTTCTTTACAAGTATCCTTCACTATCGATTGGAAGCTCATGTGAGCGATTTTATTTTTGACGCCGTCTCACTTTCTCCAGCCACATGAAAAAAAGTGAGAGGCAGATTTCACACTTCTTCTGGTAAACGTGGAGCTTATTGGACGCAATGCAAATGCGCGATTGTGTTTTTGTAACAAATTTGCCAAAGTAAATGGTGGGTTTCAGTACATATTGGCGTGAATTGCGTTATTCATGTAACCAGTCGAGTTATTTTAAATTTTTATTTAAGAAACAACCAAAAGAATTCTTCCGGCGGTCACAGGAGCGATCACAAATTATACGATCTATTTAGGAGCAACTTATATGCCACTTAAATCTGACACTTAACGGATGCAGGGTCTCCTCCCACCATCACCACCAGATAACGAAGGGCCGGACGCTTGGTGCCATTTAGAGTAAAACCCTCGAAGGAACGTTAACTAAAATTCTATGAGACCTGACACGATCAAATTTTGTTGAGTACTTTATCTTGATTTTTAATATAAAATTTGTCTTCATCGCACATTTATAAAAAGATGTTCTGCCTCGATTGCTAACTCATGATTATCATATTTAAAATATACAGAAAAATATTGTTCGAAAATACTTCAACCTACTTACAATATATGCCTTTTAAAAAGAAAAGAAAATCACTGAGCATAACATCAGAATTTCGTTACAGTGAGTAACTCGTCAAATGTAGTACAAACATGTACAGTGTCATAAAAATTACTGTGTGGTCTATGAAGCTGCTATTTAACATAGACACAAATGCGCAGCTGCTAGAGAGCAGAACGGCGTGCACGGTCTCATGATTAAAGTTATCGTATTAAAAAATCATACAAAAACGCAGGGAAAGACTATTGGAAGTTAAATTATGTGCAGTTAAGGGTTACATTTTAACATGATTGTTTATGGTATCCGCATGTTGTAACCAATTGGAAACATAACACGGCATCAGTTGTAATTTTGTTTTTGAACGCTAGAACCGGTTTCATCCACCATGGACGTTTCTCAAGTGATTATGAACGCAGCGCCTTTGAGATACACAGAAAAAGGAAAACAGCAACTCATATTATAATCTGTATGCAATTAGTAACCAATTTTCCATGAAACATGTAAACGTACTCGTACAATACACTGAGGTGTATATTAAAATTCTCAGGCTGTTCTAACCGTGCACCGCCAAAGACAAAATGGGTTCACAACACATACTTCTACTGATTACATTACGAGTCTGAAGATGTACAGAAGTCTTATTTTACGAGAGCTCGTGTTATTTGATGTTATTAATAAATACAAAGCGTCCATCAAACGCTTCTAGAAAGAGATTAATGAATTAAATCGAGGGAATGGGTCACCAATAAATCCCTTAGGATCTTTTTAAACTGAACTTTACTACTAGCTAAAGTCTTTATGTCTGCTGGAAATATATTATTAATGCGTGCTTTTGAATAATGGACACCTTTCTGGACCGGAGTAGGTGACCTGAAACTTTTGTAAAAATACTTAAAAACTATTCCCATGAGGCGAACTGTTGGTTTGAAAAATTAGGTATATTATTTACGATAAATTTCATTAACGCCTAAATAGCTGGGATGCAGTAGTCAGTTTCCTTCGGCCTTGTTTAAAAACCTCTTCCAGAAACTGACTAGTATTCTGTCTCTAACGGAAAAAGGTTAACGTCCACCTTCCCATTAAACTGTATCTGACGTGGAGGGAGATTTCCCTAAAAACATCTTTCTTCCAGGCATCAGCATTTTGTTCCTGTCTGTGAGGGGGATAGACTTCTAACCAGCATGGATAAGCCGGACTTGTACAACCTCGGGTGTGCTCCCCTCACGCTGCTGGCCGCCAAACAGGTTGGCGACCTGTGGTCGGCCTTCACGTGGCCGAGGCAGCCGCTGACGGTGCTCGACATTGGCTGCGGGCCCGGTGACGTCACCAAGAAGGTGGGTTCTTCACTTCCAGTCACGTTACTACTCCATGAGACCAATCGACTGCTAAGCAACTCCGTTGTATTCTGAAAAATACGGTCGCTCTTGGATATCTAGGACTACCGAGAAAAGGAGGTCCACAGAGTGTTCATTTTAACAGAAGACACTGAAGTATCTTGAAACTACTACCAAAAAAAGTTCAAATTCCAATTTGCTTGCTCGGAGGGGGACACTCAATGATATAAAACCCAACCCGCCAACCAACCCCGTGCGTGCCTGGTATGGGCAATTTTGACATCTTCAATGGGAACGCCCGTTTTTTTATTGCAGATTAAGATTTTACGGCCAAATCTATATACTTTTGTCTGAAGTATTTCCTTCCTTTCGCCACAGATGACGCTGTAATCAGAGGAACAGAAATGGGTACCCCATCGTCATTTATGACATGATACTCAATGGCCCTTGAGTGGCATTTGGGACCGCACCTCCTTGCTGTGAAGTTAGGCCAGGCCAGTATTTCATAAATTTTAATTGGAACCCCATTCGCATCGTCGTATTCCTCCGACACATCGAACAAGGGAGTAATTGACGCGGCACTGTGGCCATGGCTCGCGACGAGCTCTACTCTCCTTTTCCATTTCGAGTAAGTGTTCAAACGTAGTATCGCCAACTTCAGTACACTTAGTCATCCACTTTTCAATTTACCGTACACAGGACAGATGCATAGATGCGGGTCTAGCAGCATAGCCGTTTTTGATTCTGTCGATCATGTCTTCACGGCCTGTTGGCACCTGCTGATGTACTTTATCTTTTAAATACTCCAACGGAAGAAATCCGGTGACATCAAATCCGCCGATCTAGCAGAACAATTAACTGGGCCACTTCTCCCGATCCACCGACCAGTGTAAAAATGGTTTAATAGCTCCGGTGCTTCAATTGCGTAATGCACTGGGCAACCGTCATGCTGATACCACATACGTTGTCGAACGTCAGAGCCAATATCTTACAGTTGTACCCATTGTTCCTGTTTGTGCCCCTTCTACGTGCCGTCGATAAGATACGGACTAATGAGTTTGTTTCCTATGACGCACTGCCATATGTTAACCGACCAAGGACGCTGATGGTCAATTTTGCTGTACCCAGTGACGTTTGTCGTCACTCCAGTAATACATATTATCCCGATAACGCAACCACAGTTTGTGAATGTAGACTCACGGGAAAATAATTTCTCGGCAAATAACGTGGAGCTAGATTGCATTTGTTGACGTGTCCATTTACAAACCACTACCCGATTATGGAAATCGTCGCCATGGGATTCTTGATGCAGGGACTTGTGGTGTGGATAATCCCTATGACAATGCAATATTGTACAATACTACCTAGGAACATATTAGAATCGAGGTGTAATTGCTTATCCGTGGGCTGTGGTGCACTGTCGCTATTGCAGCTACTTCATTATCTTCTGCTTCAACAACAATTTGATGTGCGCAGATTGAGTAAATGAGATAATGTCACTATCCATCCCGCTCACACGGAACTCATCACCACTGGCAACAAGGGCTTTACATTTATCACACCCATTCATAAATTTTAATGGAGAAAGCTATACGTAACTTCCTATGTACGACAAAAGATTTGAGACATGATGTGGGATTTCTATTCTACTTGCATATTCCTTCTTCATCTCCTCATTTATAGTACGATCTGATACACAAAAGGTGCACCAAATTTCAGGCACCTATAATAATTAACAAGGAAGGATAGATGTTACTCACCATAAAGCAGAGATGGAGAGTAGCCGACAGCCACAAGAAAAAGACTGTCAGTAAGTGAGCTTTCGGCTAACAAGGCCTTCGTCGAAAATAGACAACGTACACACACACACACAGACACCCACACACACACACACACACACACACACACACACACACACACATACACAGGCACACACACACCCACTCCCAATCGCAACTCACACATACATGATCATAATCTCTGACTATTTTCGATGAAGGCCCTGTTATCCGAATCCTCATTTTCTGACTGTATTTTTGTTGTAGCTATCTTCGACTCGGTACCTCCGCATTATAGTGAGTATCAACTATCTTTTTCATAGTACTGTTACTTTCTGTCTTGAATTTTCCAATGTGTAATAAGTAACAAATCGATATGTCCTTTTCCAAAGCAAGAAAAAACATGATGCTCACGATTAAACAGGGATTATTTATGCAATATGTAACAAAATTATGCCACAATTTGAGAAGCGAAGCCAACGTCCTTGGCGCAGTGGTAACGCAGGTTCCCGTCAGATCACCAAAGTTAAGCTCTATCGGGCTGGGCCAGCACTTGCGCTGTTGGCAAGCCTGGTGCACTCAGTCCTTGTGAGGCAAAGTGAGGATCTACTTGGTTGAGAAGCAACGGCTCCGTTCTCATAAACTGCCTAACGGCCGGGAGAGCGGTGTCCTGACCACGTGCCCTTCTATACCCACATTCAGTGACGCCTGTGGGCGGACGATGACACAGTGGCCGGTCGGTATCGTTGGGGCTTCCTAGGCCTGTTCGGACGGAGGTTTCTTTGAGAGGCGATAGTGTGGTCCAAACTAAGACAAAAATATACAGTAAACATGGACTCTAAAGTGTATATATTAAGAGGTGTGACCACTTAATGAACAAGTTTGTTTCTCAAGAGCCTCTATGAACAAATGCTCATGTCACTTAAGGTATTCATTTTAGAGCACTTGTATACTGGATTTTTTTTCTTGTTTTAGTACATAGTTTTAATATACGGTACGAGTTTTTTAACACCCGGTATAACGAAAGATTGACCTATGCGTTTAGGTCTCACGCTGGGGGGGGGGGTTCGAAACAAACTTAATTATGTATACAGACAGTTCATCCATACCGGAAATCGAGAATCTCTACAACTTTTGCCTGTTATCAACATTGGTACTGGCAAAATATTGGTCCCAGGAATTGCAAGGCTTTCGAGAATGCTTTAAATTCAAGTTTGAAGTCGGATATCAAATGACAAAAGATATTTTTTCTAGTGATACAATTACAAATTTTCTTAAACTGTGCAATTTTGCTTCTTGCCTAAATTCATGATACTAGGTGATCTGGAAGTAACTATAGTTTTGATGAGTGAGCTTGCGAGTGTCAAAATGTGTCGTAAATGGCCGTACCTTGTGATTTCACTGTCTTGGAAGTTTCACTTTTTATTGCGTCAAGGGACCGTAGATCTTAGCATGTGACATAAATTTTCACAGTAAGGCAGACATACAGACAGAAAAGTAATCCAACAGGGGTTCCATTTCATCGACTGAAGAAAGTAACCCTAAAAAGAAACGAATTGTACGTACATTGTGTTTTCGCCAGTGTGTGGGTAGAGTTCTGACACAAAGACACACGAATCTGGAAACGAATACAGCTCCAACAAAACTCAAACGGCGCATTCGATGTTCCGCACAAACGCGTTAAACTCTTGCTGAGGGCATAGGCTCCACAAGCATATACCTTGTATTCAGGAGCCGGACACAACCGATGTAGTTTCCAAGATGCCTGCGGGTTTTCAAATAGACAACGGCTGATAATGCGCGGCCTGAACTACCTGTCTGTTATAGCAGGTTCTACAGGGTGTTCATAAACAGTCTGAAAGGCTTGTAGGGGGGTTGCAGGGTAGGCTGTACTGAGAAGTAATTGCTGAGGACAAAATTCATACGGTGCGGCAAGTCCGATTTAATTAGCAATACAAGCATTTGTACGGGCAAAAGTGCGGTGATGCACAGACATCTGTTAGTCTGTGAGTTACCACTTCTTCAAATGCTCATCACCAGCTAAAATGTGCCTTTTCCGGAAGTTATAAGTTGAAGATAGATGAGGAGAAGCTACGTTTGTGCTGTCGGAAGAAACGAAGGACGAACACATTTGGCAACAGGTTCTTCGGTACCCTGCTTGAATTCACGCGTTCAACGACTTGTTTAGCTAACTTCAATAATAACAGAATCGGGAACGATATATAATCAATTGCCAGTGCAACCTACCCTGCAACATCCTTACAAGCTTTCCGGGCTGTTCCCGACCGCCCTATACAACTCTCAGGCTTTAACTGGCCCGGTGAGCTATGTTCCATGGCACATCGCGGCGAGCCGTCCCCATGTACCAGACCACGACACACGGACTGGAAGATCTGTAACCTGTACCGTGCTCTCCATTCGACAACTGTGGCCTGTTTCATCACCCCCCTGTTTTCTCAATATTCGACATGTCTGGAAATTGCACAGCACGCTTGTAACAATGATCTGCAATACCTGAGGATCGCTTTGCCTCTTCAGAGAAACTGAAGCACTGATTATTTTACATGTTGCATAGCTTAGAAGAGCAAATGAGAAAGTATATTTCTCTACTGGCAGGTTTTAGCTCCGCGGTTGCCACCGGGTACGAAGCTGGTGGCCTGCGACATCAGCACAGAGATGGTGGAGTTCTGCAGGCAGCACAACGCGCTGCCAGGCACCATCACGTACGAGCAGCTGGACGTGGTTCAGCCCGACCTGGAGAACTCTGCCGTGTGGCAGTACGCGCCCTTCGGCAAGGTGTTCTGTTTCCTGCTGCTGCATTGGGTACCCGACAACAGGTGTCTACTCAGTTTGTCACCTTATCACTAATGTGCAACAGCTGCCCTGCCTTATTTCTCCGACTGTAATGCAAGGGGGTTACACTTGATCACTCCAGCTAGGGATTGCTGTTGTGGTACTTCCACGAGTAAGAAATACCATAACAATCAGTTATACACTTTCTCCAATAATATTTTAAGTTTATCAATATGTATATCTTATGTTACTGATAAAACTAGATTATGTAAGGCTTGTTGTCAGACTGGCAGAAGAATGAGAATTAAAACGAAGTCACAGAGCACCATTCAACTACGAGGGCAACTCAAAGGGTAAAGAACACTGTTTAAAATAGAAATAAACTATTTTATATTCAGGCCAACCGCAGCTTTTGAAAAGCATGACGTTAGGCAGAAGTCCGCTAACAGTTGGTTAAATTGATTTTCATTGAAGCACAATGGGTTTCTCTGCCTAAAGCCTCATCGTCAGGTGCAACATACGCGGTAAATGGCAAAGTACAGCGTCACCATATAATGTGGATATTAAAATTAGTAAAGGAATGTCAAAAATACAGTCACAAGTTAAAAAGATTGCAGGCATACCGGTCGCTCCTAGTCAGTATTGACTGTTCAGTGAACATCGTCATATGGCGTACCTCCATTTCTTAAAATTTGCCTGCATCAAAACAGGCGAAAGAAAATATTTTATAGTGAGTGGACGCTAAAAGTTTTTTTAAAAAAGGGACGGTTTAGCGTTAAAAATTGTCACTACTATCATGATTGGCCGCGAAATTACGCAGATTACTATGTCGAAAGTGTCAGGTGGCAGTGTCTTACCAGTGTGACAGAAGGGCAGCTCAGTGTAGGACAAAGCAAAAGCACCCTGCATGCCCGACAAGGGGAGACTACCTGGCTGGCGGAACGGAAGCTATCCATGTGGACCGAGGCCCACAAGAAAGACAGGCCGCGGCGCGTACGTCACCAATGTAGGCCTGCGCTCGCTCGGTCGCTCAACTCAGCAGACAAAAACTACGTTTCTACATCTGTTAACTCGTAACTAGTTGCGTACGGTACGAACGAGAATTGCATCTTTTACTGGAATCCGCTATTATGGATTATTACTATTATTAGTCCTACAAAGATAGGAAGTCCATAGGCCTACTTACAATTTGTTACGGCTGTACTGGGGCACAATAAAATTAAAATCATACCACAATGATTATCAGTTGCAGAAGGAACCACTTCTTGTGTGAAATGAGGACTGTTAAGCGGAATAGACTAAATGCTATACACATTTATATCGAGTATTACATTTTGTTGTAGTACTGTTAATCAGTAGGACTTCATAATAGCAAATTCCAGTAGAAGATGCAATTCTCGTTAGCGTGTACACACACAGCTAAGACTTAACAGGTCTAGGAACGCATTTTTTCTGCTGAGCTGAGCGAGCGAGCGAGTTCAGGCCCACCTTCGCGCTTCAGTCTGAAACCGCGGGAATGCTACGGTCGCAGGTTTGAATCCTGCTTCAGGCCTTAGGTTAGTTAGGTTTAAGTAGTTCTAAGTTCTAGGGGAGTGGTGACCTCAGATGTTAAGTCCCATAGTGCTTCGTGACGTACGCGCTGAGACCTGTCTTCCTCGTGGGCCTCGATGTGGACGGTGTGACGTCATTTACTCATGACTAGGAGCGCTGGGTCTATACCTTTACACACGAGAATAATACAGAATTTTATTATGTTCTAAAACCAAATCATACAATCAATCAAAATTAGCCCGAATGATATGGTGTTTTAATTTCAATTGGTTATTCAACGTGAATTGTGCGTTTCAGTTTTTATATCTAAAAGTTTTTACTCTCTTTACATTTTCTAAATGTGGCTTTTTTCCTTCTTATGGAATATTTCTGAATTTTCTGAAGGACTTGTGATGCTGTGTCCCTCTTCGCTTAATGCGCTGTTAATTTATTTCGTGGGTTATTTAAGATATGGTATTCCTGAAATCTTATTTGAAATAACCTACAGGTGTGTCCTATATATTTCTTACGGCAGTCATTGCATGTAATATAATATCCAGCCTCTTTATTATATTTGTTTACCAGGGCGTTTTGCTTGTGCCAGGGTTTTCTGCTTACATCCGAAAATGTAAAACATTCTGAAGTAATGTTTTACATCTCTTACGATATTCTACAAAAAATTGTGAGTTCCTTTGTCTTCTCGGCTGGTGTTTTGCTTTTCCCTTCACCGAGCTGCCCTGATTCACCCCCGAAAGACACTGCCACCTTATACTTTCCACATAGTAACCTACATACTGCCGCGACTACTCGTGTTAGAAGTGATAATTTTTTATCGCCAATGCACCCCCTTTTTCAAAGTTTTAGCGTCCGCTAGCTATAAAATGTTTCCTTTTTATATGAAGACAAATTTTAAAGGATTTTTTTTTTTACCAGAAGAGGATTTGGCACATGTTCGATTAGTCAACTGGAGGAAAAATAAAAGCTGCTAAGGCTTACTATTTACTGAATATGTTCCTTCTTAATATGCAGAAAGAACCACGAAAGTTCATGATTCGCTACATGTTGTTCTGTAAGGCATCTTTGAAAGAGAGGCTACGGGGAGAGTAGTGTAGATCTAGAAGCTGTAAAACTACTTTGGAGGAAATAAACGCCGCTATTCTCTATGAGACGTGAAAAAATTGTCATTCACGCTTTGAACTCAACGGGAAAAGAAGGAAAGGAAACTAGAGATGGGTACAGGGGAGAAGCTGCTGCTGGTCTCAGTAAAAATAAAACTGCATATCCGGCCGTTGTTACTTCTCCTCACCCCCCTCCCCCCGATCCATGGTATTGGCGTCTATTCATCTATTCGAGTTGTGTGATACATACAGTAGAAGTAAAGTTGGACGTGAAAACGTGTCCCTTCCATCGTTTCAGAATGAGAATTTCTAAGAAATCAAAATGGGATGCAGTGACAGGAAAAAAGGGCGTCAGTAGCGGATTAGCTGCAACATTCAACAGCAGGCTCCCTCCGTGTCCCTAAGAGTCCATTAGAAGAACATGTCGCTGCCTTTAATACCGGGCTATGTACTACGATGATACGTTCTTATGATAAATTTAAAAACTCTTTCATTGATCGGTTGGAGGATTAACTAGTCAGACGTCTTAAATTTTTAGAAAAACTAATCTTTGCCCCTATAAAGGTAGTATTTTTAAAGATTGTCTATAATTTAATGAAACATTTGAAGCCACAGGAACAAAACAAGTTGCAGACACTAATTTTTGTATGGGATTACTGTAGTGCCATTCTGAATTTTCACCAAGGTGTGAGCAGTCTGCTGGTTTTCAAATAGCACAAGATATCTACAGAGAACAAGGAATGATTACACTGAAGACCTATAACGACACTGAAGCTACCGTCACATTTAATTTCATTTTTGTGATCACATTTACGATGTTTTCGTTCTCATTATCTGTTCAGCGTTGTGAACAGCAAGTTGAAGCTCGCTAATTCAACCACATTCGTACAACGTATTAATGAAATTAAAAACACCTTATTTTGTTTGGGTTTTCAGTATTATTATTGTATATTTTCATTTAAAATAGTTTTGTTCTAATTCGTTCATACAATTCTTAGAAAAATTCAAGAAATCTTGCGTATCTTCCACTGGGGCGACGCCCCCTAATAAATTAATATTTTCACAGGCGTGCTGTCCAGAACATTCACAAGCTGTTGGTGTCTGGCGGAGAGGCTGTCTTCAGCATAATAGCTAACATGCCTCATTACACAGTGCTTGAAGAAATGACGTAAGACTCGCGTTGGGCCCAGTACATGCAGGTAAAACTTAGGTCTAGCCATTTTGCCATTACAAAAATGTCTGTGTTTCTGATTTGGTGTTCTGGACACATCGCAAATGAAAATACACGGTTGCCTCAGAGCCAATTTTCGTTTTCTCTGAAGAGGATTTCCAAAGAAACGGGCAATGCAAAATTTCTGATGTTGAGTGGATTTTTTAGAGTAACTAAAAGTAGATGTTTGGAAATGTTTTGGTGACACTACTTTACCTATTCTTTCATTTCTACAGAGTGTGCAGAATTCAGCATAAGCCCTTTGTCCAGAACATCGGCTATGAATTTCGTCTTGCTCATTAACTGATTTTCATTGCTATTTCTTACTTCTGTTACGATATGTAGATTTTATTTTAGTAAAAAGAGTTATTCCTGATAACCTCATTTTCACCAAACAAGAAACAAACTGCCGAGCAGACAGCTCTCACAAGGAAGCAATTTTGGCGGTGATGTGTCAAAAAGGGCAACAAATCACGACAGACTAGACTCGCTACAGGAATGAAATGGCAGGGCGCTACAGTAGAAAAAGTTGCCACGTGTAGTCAAAGGTGGCCACAAAATCGTCCATGTAAAAGGGGCTTCCGACGTCCTCTTGTGGGACATTCCATAATAAATAGTTTTCTAAACGTTCATGGTGGTGTCTGTTTGTTCTATATCGTGTCTCCCTACCACTTTCGCGCAACGACGCTCTGAGTGTGTTTTTTTAGGGAATTTACTACTTTGATCCTGGGACCTGTTGCTGGTAAGGAGACGCCAGACCACACATGACATGTAGAATTCAGAAGAGTTCAGTGAGACTAGCGATGATATAACCAAATACTAAATGATCTCAGCGTCAGCTCCACTGCACTCCCTGTAAAAAAGTCTTAATACTAACTAAATTTAGTGGAAGGGGTTCAAGGATTTCCTATTTTTAGTTAGCTGGTAAAATAACGTCGAAAAAGCAGTTAAGTTTACCATTGGAAATTTTATT
The DNA here is from genome assembly GCF_023897955.1 of Schistocerca gregaria. Lineage (NCBI taxonomy): Eukaryota > Metazoa > Arthropoda > Insecta > Orthoptera > Acrididae > Schistocerca > Schistocerca gregaria. The sequence continues at coordinate 820,852,266 of NC_064921.1, read as the reverse complement.
CTACTCACAAAACACCGTTTATAAATTGCACTATTGATAAAAGGAAATGTTTTAATACAGGATGGTAAAAACCAACTGCGTTCAACAAATATGTGAACGAATATTCCCTGAGTGGGTTTCCAAGTTCTACAGTGGATCGAAGGATGACCTATGCCATATCACATCTATAATCTAGGTTTAAATTAAGTTCAATAATTGCCGCGTCGCTACCTATACCTGTCCATCGCGAGGTGAGTCTTCTCTGCACTGACAGCTTTAAGCGACCGTGCCACACCCCCTCTACTACCAAGGGCGCCATGTTCGTTCTAGCCGGACGTTGCCGACTCCTCGCTACTCGGGACAGCTTTTCGTGTGGCAGAGAACCCCTAACGTGTACTACAATACTACCTGTCCTTTGACGTGCTTTGTGCAGTTGTTTGCAGAGTATGTGTGTATGTGTCATGTTGTCTCACAATTTCACTTATCATCGTAATTACCATAACTTAGGATATAATGTGATATTTAACATGACATCAGAAACCAAGATGGCGATCCAAGATGGTGGACCTGAGAATACGAACTCACTTCCTAGGTCACTTTTCTTAACTTTAAAGTGGCGGTTAATGAAAAAAATCATTCCTGGCAAATGAGAAAAGTAAAAATAATTTAACAGTACCCAACGAGGGTAAAGAGATTGAAATAAATATTGATGACCTCTTCCAAACTATGCACAATTTTTCGTGAACTTTAAAAGTGTTATAACCAATCCAGATGGATCAGAGTCGTATTATCCAACGTATGATGGCAAATCCAATAATTATGTGGCAAAACTGTTTGATTTTGTGACCATAAAGGAAAGAAATAATGTTTTACCTATAATCGAACATCCTTTGATTTCATCAACAGCTGTGTTATATCTGACTTCATCTGTTATTAATAAAATAAGCTCAGAAGGACATATTCTAAATAAGAGAAAAATAAAGAGTAAGAAAAATAAAGTACTTTATCCGTTATCAATTCTTCGTGAATTATAAAGAAATTACGTGCGGAGGAGACTTAACGTAATTTTTATTAGGTCTTCTGGAGAGGCAGTTCTTAGATGACCTGATTATAATGATGCTGGATTGAAATTACAGATACACTTCGTAGGGAAGGATAAATTGTAATAAAACTGATGGAAATTCGTGTACTAATTATTAAACATGGACTGTGGGAATACCGGAACAGAAGAGAATCGAAGCATTTGAGATGTGGTACTATAGACGAATGTTGAAAATTAGGTGGACTGATAAGGTAAGGAATGAGGAGGTTCTACGCAGAATCGGAGAGGAAAGGAATATGTGAAAAACACTGATAAAGAGAAGGGACAGGATGATAGGACATCTGCTAAGACATGAGGGAATAACTTCCATGGTACTAGAAGGAGCTGTAGAGGGCAAAATCTGTAGAGGAAGACAGAGATTGGAATACATCAAGCAAATAATTGGGGACGTAGGTTGCAAGTCTACTCTGAGATGAAGAGGTTAGCACAGGAAAGGAATTCGTGGCGGGCCGCATCAAACCAGTCAGTAGACTGATGGCCAAAAAAAATTATCAAATATGAACCAACTTACGAGTTAGAACAACGAGAAAATATTCTGAAAAATCCAAAAAGTTCATGTACAACTGTAGAAGTTGCAGGATTGAGTGATAAGAAAAATTTCCAAGTAGATGTCACATAACTCTGCAGAATTTGATATGCCATATTTCGAATTTATTACAGTTCAGACAAATCGTAAAAATAATCAGTTACTTCACTCTTCATTATTCGACCACGTTAACCTACAGAAAAATGGAAGAAATGAAATTTTCCCACAGGAAATTTAGAATAATATTCTCAAAGCTTAGAATCCATTTCCCGATACTTTAACGTATGTAACAATGTATTGTAAGAAAAATTTGACTTATAATTCTTGGCACAGAATACTTACTGAAAGTTTTTAACTATACAAATGAATAAAAAATTAGAAAAAATTAAAGAAATTTTAATACCATGTTTTCATTTGATTTTGAAATATTTTCAGAAAAATAAAGAAAATAAAAACTGAAAAATTTAGTATGTTAATTAGAAAATGATTGCTCATTATATTTTTTTCTGAATATCTCTTTTTATGTACATTATATTAACCTTTTCAATTTCAAAGTCAGTTAATATTTGTGTAAGATCGGTGGACATCGCTGTCCGTAGGACAAGTCTGCTTCAGCTGGCACTAGACGCTTACAACTCGTATTTTATCCGACAGCGGGTGGCCTCTAGATAACGATAATACTGACCTGGAGCAACAATTCACGTCAGTGAAAGCAAGGATGCACTTGGAGTGAGCTTAGGTAAACTTTCTTTTGCGATGTTTGCAGCATGACTTACGTGAAACATTCTCTCGCGCCAATCTAAGGCAGTTCAAAACTTCTTTCAGAGATCGCTTTGATGGTCGATCCATTGAAAATAATAGCTTAACGTTAATTAATAGTTTTTAAAGTTGATTTCAGTATTCATACTATCATTTACATGTTATTTACATTTCTTCATTTCAAATAAAACACTAAAATGTGAAGTAAATAACTTATTTATATCCAAAATGAACTGATGGAAGTAGTACTTATAGTATGTACTTTGTCACTCGAATACCTAATACACATACAATTTTAGAGCTTATTTACTCTGTCAAAGCTCTAAATCGAGTATGAAGACTGAAGGATTTTGACCATTATCTCATGAAATCATTAAAGTGTCAGTGGTTAGTGAAGAACTAGATATTTGACAAAACTTTTTCCATCATCGCTTCCGTATGATCTATCACAATCCAATGGGTATGTTTAAGACCCTTCCTAAACAGTGGGTGGTGTGTTTCAGCCCGAAATAATGGAGCTATCTGTTAACTCAGAGGCAACGCTACGAGATGCATTGATGTACGGGAGGTGAGAGGCCAGATGCTCGGTTTATAGGACTAACCGAGTGGAAGGTGTTCGATAGCGAACGTTTTGCACTTTTTTGGAATGAAATTAATTGTGTCATATTAAATTTCATAATTTTAAATGGACAATATCAAACAGCTAAAGCAATGTGGAGACTGCCTAGCAAAAAGGATGTTAATGAATTTTATAAAGATAAGTAACGAAAAGATGGATTTTGATGGATTTGTAAAGAAATTGTTTCGAGACATCAGAAAATTAAAGTTACGTATGAATGAAGTAGAACTGTTGGTAAAAAAAACGCTAAAAATCAAGTACAATCGAGAGTTCATAAAAATCTTATGGCTGCTCCAGAAGAAAGAATTGGGAAAATTTTGAGCAAGGGATAGATTTCTTACATTCACCATAATTCATTATGTTTACGTCCTTACGTTCACTTTTTATAAAGAATTACATTTTATTTTCTTACATTTACATTTTATATGGAATAAAAAACTATATTTTCTTACGTTCACCCCTTGTATGAAAAAATTGGTTAACGTGATACGAAAAAATTTTCAGTTTTATTAATTTTTCTACCCGGCCGGAGTGGCCTTGCGGTTCTAGGGACTACAGTCTGGAACCGAGCCACCGCTACGGTCGCAGGTTCGAGTCTTGCCTCGGGCATGGATGTGTGTGATGTCCTTAGGTTAGTTAGGTTTAATTAGTTCTAAGTTCTAGGTGGCTGATGACCTCAGAAGTTAAGACGCATAGTGTTCAGAGCCATTTGAACCATTTTTAACCATTAACGTTTCTAAGTAATTTAAAGGTAATTAAGTGAGTTAGACCTGAAAAGTGGATTTTAGTAGGAAGTTTTGTTAAGTTCTGTGTATGTTCTAGTGAGCTAGCTTAAGACGAACGAATTAGCTAGTGAGCTAGAACTGAGATAGAATCTACCAAAACGTCCTACTCTCATAGTCTATAGGAAATCAGACACCCACGCAGATTGAACCACATGTGGAATATTTGTAAGCTACACTGAAGCGCCAGAGAAACTGGGAGAGGCATGAGTATTCAAATACAGAGAGATGTATGGAGGCAAAATACGGCACAGCGGCAGGGAACGCCTACATAAGACAAAGAGTGTCTGGTGCAGTTGTTAGATCGGTTACTACTACTACAATGTCGGGTTATCAAGATTTAAGTGAGTTTGAACGTGGTGTTACAGACGGCCCACGGGCGATGGGACGCAGCATCTTCGAGGTAGCGATAAAGTGGGGATTTTCCCGTGTGGCCATTACATGTGAGTACAGCGAGTATCAGGAATCAAGTAAAATATAAAATCTCCGACATAGCTGCGTCCAGAAAAAGATCCTGCAAGAATGGGATTAATGACGACTGAAGGGAATCGTTCAGCGTGACAGACTTCCACAAATTTCTGCATATTTCAATGCTGGGCCATCGACAAGTGTCAGTGTGCGGACCATTTAACGAAACATCATCGATACGTGCTTTCAGAGCCGAAGGTCTTCTCATGTACCCTTGGTGATTGCACGACACAAAGCATTACGCCTTAACTGGGCCCGTGAACCACGACATTGCATTCTCAATGACTGGCAACATACTGCCTGGTGGACGAGTCTCGTTTCATATTGTGTCAAGCGGATGGACGTTTACGGCTATGGAGACAACCTCATGAACCCATGCACCCTGCATGTTAGCTGGGGACTGTTCGACCCGGTGGAGGCTCTGTAATGGTGTGGGGCGTGTGCACTTGTAGTGATATGGTACCCCTGATACGTCTAGATACGACTCTGGCAGGTGACACGTACGTAAGCATCCTGTCTGATCACCTGCATCCATTCATATCCATAGTGCATTCCAGTACGACATTTCCACACCCCACACTTTCAGAGTTGCTACAGAGTGGCTCCAGGAATACTCTTCTGAGTTTAAACACTGGCACTGGCCGCCAAACTCCGAGGACATGAACGTTTTGGGCATAACTGAGAGGCCTTGCAACGTGCTCAGAAGAGATCTCCACCCCCTCGCACTCATACGGAATTAAGGACAGCCCTGCAGGAATCATGGTGTCACTTCCCTCCAGTGCTACTTCAAGTGTTAGTCGAGTCCTTGTCACGTCGTGTTGCGACACTTCTGCATGTACGAGGGGGCCCTTCTAGTATGATAAAAAACTATTATTATTAAGTTAAGTATATTTCTATTCCTTCAATTTAAATCTGTGTTTAATACTAGAATGTCGTGTTCCCATTTAGACACAGCTTTGCCACAGGAGACACGAAAGCGGTCGAAGACGTCCGTCTTCTGGTAGGCTCCTGATCGTTGTCAGAAGAAGGCTAGTTTCTGCTTATGCAAAGACTTCTAGTATTTGGAAAAGAACAACCCGGATTTCTTTACGTAATCAGTATGAATTTTATAATTACCTAAGGGCCATTTAACAATGAACAGTAAAAAAATTGCATTTGCAAATGAAATCATTAATAAATGGGGCAACTATGAGTTGTATAGAAGACAAGGGGCGGCCTTCTGTACACCACCAGGATGCCGCAGTATTCTCTGCTGTAGTAAAGGCTGTTTGACATTTATAAAAATAATGTCATGAAGGTTAAAAAGTATAAAGGAAAAGAACAGAATAAGTAATCTGGTAAACACTAAATATATTCAAACAATTCTCACTAGCAAATTAGGGCTTATTTATAAACAATATAACTTACATAAGTACTGTTCTAACTGTGTGGTGCAATCAGATTTCAGCCTGCTCTGTGCTGTGTCCTTGGGTTACGTTTTTCTCACAAATTACAGTCATTACTTTTCTCCTTCGATAAAGACAATTCTTGCACTGTTCAACACCTTCATAACAGTAACTTGCCGATTTACAGTGTCAAACATAAATTACTTGAATTCTATTAATTAATAATGTTGTCTGCACGCTGGCAAGACCGCTCACTTTTCTAGCTTAAAGTCGACCTTCTTTACGTTTTCACATTACAAGCAGAAGTACATTAAAAATCTGAAGATCTACAAAAGTTTGTTACTGTCATCTTTTATTTAGATCGAAGCGGAACGTCAGTTCAGCTTCTGTTAAAATGTTTCTTTGACTGCGCAACCGATGTATTAGCGTCCGCGCTAGATGCGCATATTTACAGTTATGTACATTATGTAAAACAAATGTCTTTCAAAGAATAGGTCTCATCTCATAGGTTGATCATTTAATATACCCTTTCCAAGGGTACTCACAGCTTTCATACTACGGAAATCCCAATAATATTTCATCGCTTCCCGCGTGAGAAGTAATGATTCTGAAAGATCGTTACGACTCACGTGGAGTCGTAATATTATTGGATTGACGTACTTGGTGAATGAAATATTTCTGGATCTCTCCTTGTAGGTAGCAAAACTAAACATAACATATAGAATTATATACGTTTCACACCAAGTCCTCAAATTTTAAATCTGATTCTTTTCCTCTTCTTATTGTTCTGTAACAGCCTTTTTTTAGTTTCTTTGTTCATTTACTCGGTTACATCAATAATCAGTAAAATATACCCACTATGGCGTGCCGAACAGTTCACGTTCAAAATTTCATCTAACAGAAATCGGGAAAATTAGTCCTATTTCCTAGGATGCTTTTGCTCACAGCAAATCAGATTTACATCACGTTTCGATACGTAACTGCAGATATGCATTAAGCATCGACCCACGATTGTCAATACACACAATATACACACGTCAAGTCTTTTGAATCAATTTCCAAATTTCTTCCCCTACCGGGTATGGTAGAAAGGTAAGAATGCTAAAGAAGAAAACTACAACAGGATAGTGCAAGGAAACGAAAGATTCGAAGATAGATAATAGGCGAAATAATCCGTTATACAAATTCATTCTTCGGCTCGACCGTTTTTAATGTCATCCACGCGGCATAACTTGACTTCAGTATTAAAATGTCGCACAAATCCGCTTCCAAAGCATTTTCAAAAATATCTGAAAATCACGGCATGCGGACATAGCAGAAGAATATAAGCAGATTATCTCAGTCCTCAACTAGGTATCTTAATATCGAAGGTTTCTGTATAATACTCGTGACATAGGAATAGTATCTCTACGTTTCTCCAATATCGGACCTAATTATCATTATAAATGCATATTTCTTGACTGGTTGGCTCATAGTAATAAATAAATTAAAGTTGCTCTCCAGTTGCGAGTACCATTACTCATTTCTTTGTACATTAACTATATGTTGCTGCTTATATTCGGTATGATCTACAGACTAAAATGTATCAGTTTTGCATCGTACATGGTTCTAGCGCCGTAAAATATCAATCCTTTGAAAGCTTAACTTAGGTTAATACTTCACATATACGGACATTCTGGTCTGAATGAGGGATTGAAAGAAAACCTTTACTACTTGGTAAAAAGGAGATTTGCCATAACTTAAAACTAAAGCAGCAGGTGGCACTTTGGCACATCCCTTACTCAATTCAACGACTGCAGCGCTCTATTCCTCAGTAAACTTAAAACTACCTTAAAACTAAGGCAAACTTATTTTTTTAAATACGTACAGTACCTTCTTCATCACGTCATATCTTTCAAGCTCCACATTACTTTGTATCCACCTGAGAATACATGTACATGCTGTTGACTCACATACTTTCTAAACAGATCACACTCTTGTTTCAAGTTGCAGCTTAACATAATAAATGATTTTTTTTTGTTTTTTCATGGTACTTCTGTAGGTCTACTTGGTGGTAAAGTCCTTTTATTCGGCCACTGACTGGATCTGCCAACACGTAACAACCAATATTTGGCTTCCTGACTATAACAAACGGTCCTTCGTATAGGTGTTGCAACTTACGATTTTTACGTAAGATGAGAGATGGTTTGAAGTGTGTCCTCAGAAGAACACGCTCGTTCAGGCGATACGACAGAACTTTATTGACATGCTTGTCAAATGCCTTTTTTCTTAAATTGTCATGAGTTGTGAGAGAGATCAGGGCTTGTCTTAACTTATTATCTAGGTTGACTTCTGGACCATGTATCTTGGGGATAGGATCAGTCCATTCATTACTTTCCTTTTGCCTGGAGATTAGTTCTGAAGGTGTGAAACCGCTCGAAGTGTGTTTTTAGTTTTTAGCATGTTAATTAGGTTGAATTTCGCTCGCAATTACCTTTGAAGTACCGGGCGGTACGTTCGCTACGAAGTTTGCTTCCGTATTCCACCTAAGTTGCGGGCTATTTGCCGAAATTTCAGTCGAGATGGTGTGTGTTGACAGGTTTTCTTGGGCGTAATAGATGCGAGAATTTTGAGGTTCATGATTTTGAACTTGATTGTTAGTAAAAGGTCGAGGACTATTCCTAAAGTTTGGAGCATACCGTTGTTTGTATTGCTTGGAAAGATCTGGAGCATATCTCCCTTGAGAAGAGTGCTGGAATCTAGGCTGGATACCATACTGCTGTTGACTTTTCCTGTTAATCCAACGTCCTTTTCCATTGAAATTATTGTTGTCTTGGCGATCTTTATTGTAGTGATAGCGATCATTGTAATTAACTGGTGAATTACCGTATTGTTTTTGTGTTGTCTGGTATATGTGGTGGTACCTGTTTTGATCCTGGAATTTATGTTTCTGCTTCCCGTTACGGCGATAGTAGTTGTTATTATGAGACGGAACGTCGTGTCCTTTACTGTTGTTGTGTTGGTAAGACATACCTGAGTCTGCTCCTACACCGTGCGGCTGTGTAGTGTGCAGGCCAAGATTACAATTACTCCTCGCAATAGCTCGCACGTGTTCTTGACTCATGTCAAGGTTGTCAAGTACTGACAGAAAAGCCTCCGTGTCGTCGTCACTGACATTTACTAACTTCTCCCTGATTGATACCGGTAGCTTTGACTTAAGGATCATAATTACGTCCTTCGTGGAAATGAGCGTGACCCATTATTGTATTTTTCGCAATTATTTCTCGAAGTACGTACGGAGACCAGCACTTCTCGTATTAAACGGTTCAGCATTATATACTTCCTTTCTAAGGCGTTGTTGCGTGCCTTAACTCCAGAATTTGTTCAGAAATTGCTTTTCGAAGTCAGCGTAATTATTACATCTGTCAGTTACTTTCCTTCCCGATACAGAACCCTCTCCTTGAATCTAACCTACTATAAAGCGCATACGTTGCTTGTCATCCCAGCTCTGAGGAAAAACACCATTAAATGACTTCAGAAAAACTATAGGGTGGATGTTGCGTTTCTCTGGCAGAAAATGCTGGAATACGCCGTGCTTGAGAACGCTTTCTTCTTTCATGAGCTCGACAAGAGTTACTTGATCGTTCTGGTTCCGTACTAACGGATTCTTACTGCTGTGACCATGTACAAGTGGAGAGAATTTTACACGAGATATTGTATTCATGTTCTGAAGAAAGCAAGTGTGAATACTCACTTCTATTGTCATTAGGAAAATCATTGACTTGTTGTTTCAACTGCTCGATTTCCTCAGTGAGGTGTCGTTTCCACTCGGGAAGATCTCGGTGAAAAACTCTACGAATCTCTCCTAATTCAGTGACAATCGTATCTCCTGATGTACCTGGAGCAGCTAAAACTTCAACTGTGGCTGACTTAACAGCTTCTTTTAAGTCGTGTTGAACCTTGTTTTCTATGTACTGTTCCTTAGTCTAGACCCATTCTACAAATTCTTTTCCTATAATGGAACGTACGTTTGCTCCAGCATCATTCACCCTCTTTTCAATGTTAATTTCGGATAGCGCCTGTGTCAGGTCATTGACCTGGCCTTACAGAGTGATGACATTGTCTGCAAGCTTGTTTACTTTAGCTCCGACCTCAGCGGACTTTTTTGAAACGTATGTTTTAACTGCCTGGCAACTTTCGATTTCTACCTTAATGTCTTTGTACACGTTACCTACTGTGCTCTCACATGCAACTACCTTCTGCAGAATACCTTCTATCCTTTCATTAACTTTAGTACTTAATTCCGCGATATATTCCACCGTGACTGTCCTTATTCTTGCCTCTAAGTTGGCATCAATATTATCTAACCTATTTTTCATTGTACCAATCATGGTATTTAGGTCAAACCATTTTCGATCTCTCTCCCGTTCCTTTTCCCTTTCTTTTTGTTCCCTTTATTCTCTATCTCGTTGTTTTGTAATTTATAAGCTTCCCTTTCCCATTTCTTCTGTTCTCTTTCTTGAAAAAAAAATCTCATCATTTCAATCATCGAATTTTCTCCCGCTTGCTGTGACGATACGTCACCATACGATCATCGTCTGCCGTTCTCTCCATTCGCGAATCAGGTCTGCCTGTTCCCGTTCGCGAACGTAGTGGGTATGACTTGACAACTGTGTCATCACCGTCATGCAAACTGTTTGTCGGCTTTCCTTTGCCATCTGCCACGTTTATTTTCAAGTTTGTGACGTAACTGCTTAAAGAAATATTTCGCGGCACGCCGATCGTCAACTCTCAGATGCGCGCGCTGATAGTCAAACGTCACACCGCGGTAGCTGACAATTGTAGAGCTATTCCGGGTAGAAGACAAGATGGCACCTAACTTTGAAAATAAGTGACAAACACCTACTAGACACTTAATCCTGCTATTATGGCATCCATCTTGTGTTCTTATCCGTAGCAACAATGAAGATGCTGATAATTCTAACAAATAGACTTTGCATGAAGAGATGATCGGAAATGAATTCTAACTACGTAAATAAGCAACTCTGCAAGTAAATAACAGCGATAGGATAAAATGAAGCAGTAAGGAAAGAAATTCCGGAAATCAGCTTTTTTTAATACAAGACGCGAGATTTTATGCGTAATGAAAACCGTACTTACATCAGTCGTTTTGCGCACTGCAATTATTTTTCGAATTTTTTTTAATACTTCCACGGTTTCGCTCACTACTTCCTTTACGGTTTCCCAATGTCCACCGGAAGACGTCATGAAACAATAACAGAAGAGATTAAAAAAATTTTATCACGTCCCTGTTCGGGCGCCACATCTAGTATGATAAAAAAATTATTATTAGGTTAAATATATTTCTATTCCCCCCCCCCCCCCCCATGAACCATGGACCTTGTCGTTGGTGGGGAGGCTTGCGTGCCTCAGCGATATAGATAGCCGTACCGTAGGTACAACCACAACGGAGGGGTATCTGTTGAGAGGCTGAGAGGCCAGACAAACGTGTGGTTCCTGAAGAGGGGCAGCAGCCTTTTCAGTAGTTGCAAGGGCAACAGCCTGGATGATTGACTGATCTGGCCTTGTAACAATAACCAAAACGGCCTTGCTGTGCTGGTACTGCGAACGGCTGAAAGCAAGGGAAAACTACGCCCGTAATTTTTCCCGAGGGCATGCAGCTTTACTGTATGATTAAATGATGATGGCGTCCTCTTGGGTAAAATATTACGGAGGTAAAATAGTCCCCCATTCGGATCTCCGGGCGGGGACTACTCAAGCGGATGTCGTTATCAGGAGAAAGAAAACTGGCGTTCTACGGATCGGAGCGTGGAATGTCAGATCCCTTAATCGGGCAGGTAGGTTAGAAAATTTAAAAAGGGAAATGGATAGGTTAAAGTTTGATATAGTGGGAATTAGTGAAGTTCGGTGGCAGGAGGAACAAGACTTCTGGTCAGCTGACTATAGGGTTATAAACACAAAATCAAATAGGGGTAATGCAGGAGTATGTTTAATAATGAATAGGAAAATAGGAATTCGGGTAAGCTACTACAAACAGCAGAGTGAACGCATTATTGTGGCCAAGATAGATACGAAGCCCACACCTACTACAGTAGTACAGGTTCATATGCCAACTAGCTCTGCAGATGACGAAGAAATTGAAGAAATGTATGATGAAATAAAGGAAATTATTCAGATAGCGAAGGTGACGAAAATTAAATAATCATGGGTTAATGGAATTCGAGTGTAGGAAAAGGGAGAGAAGGAAACGTAGTAGGTGAATATGGATTGGGGCTAAGAAATAAAAGAGGAAGCCGCCTGGTAGAATTTTGCACGAAGCACAACTTAATCATAGCTAACACTTGGTTTCAGAATCATGAAAGGAGGTTGTATACATGGAAGAACCCTGGAGATACTGAAAGGTATCAGATAGATTATATAATGGTAAGACAGAGATTTAGGAACCAGGTTTTAAATTGTAAGACATTTCCAGGGGCAGATGTGGACTCTGACCACAATCTATTGGTTATGAACTGTAGATTAAAACTGAAGAAACTGCAAAGATGTGGGAATTTAAGGAGATGGGACCTGGATAAACTGAAAGAATCAGAGGTTGTACAGAGTTTCAGGGAGAGCATAAGGGAACAATTGACAGAAATGGGGGAAAGAAATACAGTAGAAGAAGGATGGGTAGCTTTGAGAATGAAGTAGTGAAGGCAGCAGAGGATCAAGTAGGTAAAAAGACGAGGGCTAGTAGAAATCCTTGGGTAACAGAAGAAATATTGAATTTAATTGATGAAAGGAGAAAATATAAAAATGCAGTAAATGAAGCAGGCAAAAAGGAATACAGACGTCTGAGAAATGAGGTCGACAGGAAGTGCAAAATGGCTAAGCAGGGATGGCTAGAGGACAAATGTAAGGATGTAGAGGCTTATCTCACTAGGGGTAAGATAGATACTGCCTACAGGAAAATTAAAGAGACCATTGGAGAAAAGAGAACTACTTGTATGAATATCAAGAGCTCAGATGGAAACCCAGTTCTAAGCAAAGAAGGGAAAGCACAAAGCTGGAAGGAGTATATAGAGGGTCTATACAAGGGCGATGTACTTGAGGACAATATTATGGAAATGGAAGAGGATGTAGATGAAGATGAAATGGGAGGTACGATACTGCGTGAAGAGTTTGACAGAGCACTGAAAGACCTGAGTCGAAACAAGGCCCACGGAGTAGACAACATTCCGTTGGAACTACTGACGGCCTTGGGAGAGCCAGTCCTGACAAAACTGTACCATCTGGTGAGCAAGATGTATGAAACAGGCAAAATACCCTCAGACTTCAAGAAGAATATACACTCCTGGAAATTGAAATAAGAACACCGTGAATTCATTGTCCCAGGAAGGGGAAACTTTATTGACACATTCCTGGGGTCAGATACGTCACATGATCACACTGACAGAACCACAGGCACATAGACACAGCCAACAGAGCATGCAGAATGTCGACACTAGTACAGTGTATATCCACCTTTCGCAGCAATGCGTGCTGCTATTCTCCCATGGAGACGATCGTAGAGATGCTGGATGTAGTCCTGTGGAACGGCTTGCCTTACCATTTCCACCTGGCGCCTCAGTTGGACCAGCGTTCGTGCTGGACGTGCAGACCGCCTGAGACGACGCTTCATCCAGTCCCAAACATGCTCAATGGGGGACAGATCCGGAGATCTTGCTGGCCAGGGTAGTTGACTTATACCTTCTAGAGCACGTTGGGTGGCACGGGATACATGCGGACGTGCATTGTCCTGTTGTAACAGCAAGTTCCGTTGCCGGTCTAGGAATGGTAGAACGATGGGTTCGATGACGGTTTGGATGTACCGTGCACTATTCAGTGTCCCCTCGACGATCGCCAGAGGTATACGGCCAGTGTAGGAGATCGCTCCCCATACCATGATGCCGAGGGTTGGCCCTGTGTGCCTCGATCGTATGCAGTCCTGATTGTGGCGCTCGCATGCACGGCGCCAAACACGCATACGACCATCATTGGCACCAAGGAAGAAGTGACTCTCATCGCTGAAGACGACACGTCTCCATTCGTCCCTGCATTCACGCCTGTCGCGACACCACTGGAGGCGGGCTGCACGATGTTGGGGCGTGAGCGGAAGACGGCCTAACGGTGTGCGGGACCGTAGCCCAGCTTGATGGAGACGGTTGCGAATGGTCCTCGCCGATACCCCAGGAGCAACAGTGTCCCTAATTTGCTGGGAAGTGGCGGTGCGGTCCACTACGGCACTGCGTAGGATCCTACGGTCTTGGCGTGCATCCGTGCGTCGCTGCGGTCCGGTCCCAGGTCGACGGGCACCTGCACCTTCCGCCGACCACTGGCGACAACATCGATGTACTGTGGAGACCTCACGCCCCACGTGTTGAGCAATTCGGCGGTACGTCCACCCGGCCTCCCGCATGCCCACTATTCGCCCTCGCTCAAAGTCCGTCAACTGCACATACGGTTCACGTCCACGCTGTCGCGGCATGCTACCAGTGTTAAAGACTGCGATGGAGCTCCGTATGCCACGGCAAACTGGCTGACACTGACGGCGGCGGCGCACAAATGCTGCGCAGCTAGCGCCATTCGACGGCCAACACCGCGGTTCCTGGTGTGTCTGCTGTGCCGTGCGTGTGATCATTGCTTGTACAGCCCTCTCGCAGTGTCCAGAGCAAGTATGGTGGGTCTGACACACCGGTGTCAATGTGTTCTTTTTTCCATTTCCAGGAGTGTAATAATTCCAACCCCAAAGAAAGCAGCTGTTGACAGATGTGAAAATTACCGAACAATCAGTTTAATAAGCCACAGCTGCAAAATACTCGCATTCTTTACAGACGAATGGAAAAACTAGTAGAAACCGACCTCGGGGAAGATCAGTTTGGATTCCGTAGAAATACTGGAACACGTGAGGCAATACTGACCTTACGATTTATCTTAGAAGAAAGATTAAGGAAAGGCAAACCTACGTTTCTAGCATTTGTAGACTTAGAAAAAGCTTTTGACAATGTTGACTGGAATACTCTCTTTCAAATTCTAAAGGTGGCAGGGGTAAAATACAGGGAGCGAAAGGATATTTACAATTTGTACAGAAACCAGATGGCAGTCATAAGAGTCGAGGGGCATGAAAGGGAAGCAGTGATTGGGAAGGGAGTAAGACAGGGTTGCAGCCTCTCCCTGATGTTATTCAATCTGTATATTGAGCAAGCAGTAAAGGAAACAAAAGAAAAATTCGGAGTAGGTATTAAAATCCATGGAGAAGAAATAAAAACTTTGAGGTTCGCCGATGACATTGTAATTGTGTCAGACACAGGAAAGGACTTGGAAGAGCAGTTGAACGGAATGGACAGTGTCTTTAAAGGAGGATATAAGTTGTCGGGTGATGCTGAGGGAATTAGATTAGGAAATGAGACACTTAAAGTAGTAAAGGAGTTTTGCTATTTGGGGAGCAAAATAACTGATGATGGTCGAAGTAGAGAGAATATAAAATGTAGACTGGCAATGGCAAGGAAAGCGTTTCTGAAAAATAGAAATTTGTTAACATCGAGTATAGATTTAAGTGTCAGGAAGTCATTTCTGAAAGTATTTGTATGGAGTGTAGCCATGTATGGAAGTGAAACATGGACGATAAATAGTTTGGACAAGAAGAGAATAGAAGCTTTCGAAATGTGCTGCTACAGAAGAATGCTGAAGATTAAATGGGTAGATCACATAACTAATGAGGAAGTATTGAATAGGATTGGGGAGAAGAGAAGTTTGTGGCACAACGTGACCAGAAGAAGGGATCGGTTGGTAGGACATGTTCTGAGGCATCAAGGTATCACCAATTTAGTATTGGAGGGCACCATGGAGGGTAAAAATCATAGAGGGAGACCAAGAGATGAATACAGTAAGCAGATTCAGAAGGACGTAGGTTGCAGTAGGTACTGGGAGGTGAAGAACCTTGCACAGGATAGAGTAGAATGGAGAGCTTCATCAAACCAGTCTCAGGACTGAAAACCACAACAACAACAACAACACTAAGAAACTCGTACATTCGAGTCAGCTTGAGGAAATGCCCGACACCTTGCAACACCTTTGACAATTTTCAACTGCGAAGCACAAACAGCTTAGGCGGAAACAGTAGCCGTCTATAGAGCTATGTAGAGGCATTGCCATAGAGACGTTTACAAAATCGCGTTGTAGACACGCGAAGCACATGTGCCCATCGCACAGAAACTGTACATGGTTGAGTTTCTTAATTAGGATACTGTAGTTATCCATTTGTACATTACACATATTTTTATACTATTGTTTCATAATTTCGAAGGTGTTTTCGCCGGCCGCGGTGGTCTCGCGGTTCTAGGCGCGCAGTCCGGAACCGTGCGACTGCTGCGGTCGCAGGTTCGAATCCTGCCTCGGGCATGGATGTGTGTGATGTCCTTAGGTTAGTTAGGTTTAAGTAGTTCTAAGTTCTAGGGGACTAATGACCACAGCAGTTGAGTCCCATAGTGCTCAGAGCCATTTGAAGGTGTTTTCAAGAATACACGAAAATGAATTTTTCTCAATATTCCACGACATACACATTTCATTTATTGTTTTCGTTTCTAATAGAAGATTGGCGAAATGGATACCAGGGCAATGCAGTACTTGTCAGCTAATGCTAGTAAACACCTAACCTTCATTTACTATTGGTTGTATTCCTCGTTGTGGGAAGGGGAAATGTTACAGATTCTGTTATTTTATGTACATCTTTGCTGTAAGTCTCATTGTACTACAATATGGGCTAATAACACGAAACAGAAGTCACATATGTATAAAAAAATAAAGTAAAAACGTTTGCGAGGTGTGAGTAGGACTCCCGCACTGAGGGTGGGGTGCAAACTTAATTAGTTATGTAGAGAGTTTATCTATTATGGGAATCGATGATGCTGACTATTTTTTCCTGTTATCGACATTGATATTAGCAAGATATCGGTCGCAGGGATTCCAAGACTTTCCATAACGTTTTACTTTCAAATTTGAAGTCGATAACAAATGACAAAAGAATATTTTTCCTCGTGTTATATAATTAAAGATTAATAATTTCGGATGTTTGCTTTACTTGTACTGTGAAACCTTGCTTCTTGCCAAATTTCATGCTTCTATGTCAGCGGGAAGTACCCTACGGTGTTTGGCGAGTGAGGTTTCGAGTATCAAAATATGTGATAATCGACTACTTCTTTTCATCATATTGACTTAGAAGCTTAAAATTTTTACACCACTTAGAGATCACAGCCCTCTCTGGCTGCTGAGGCCACACTACGCTCAGCTGAGTGAGCATAATGGGAAACGGAACTTGGTGGTGGGGGTAATGAGAAGGCTGAGATGAAGAATGATGGCAGTGTGGAGTGGAGGACGCTAAAGTGCTACCTGTGGAAGGTTACAGGGACCATGGAGAGCGAATAGGGCAGCTAGGTGCAGTCGGGAAGTTAGACGGAGGGTGGGGTGGGGGGTTAACGAGACAGGAGTCTGATGAAAAGACTGTGGGTACATTGGTGAGTAGTGTGTAGTGCTGGAATGGGAACATGCAAGGGGCTAGAGAGTAGCACAAAGGCTAATGACAGTTGAGGCCAGGAGGGTTATAGGAACGTAGAATATAGTGCATTTAGAATTCCCACCTTAGCAGTCCAGAAAAGCTGTTGTTGGTGGGAAAGATCGAGGTGGTGCAGGCTGTGAAGCAAGCATTGAAAGCATACACAGCAATAACTGAAATTTTTCTTTACTATATTATGAGTGAAAGTGTTATATGCAACCACGTTCATATTTATAAAACTGTGCACTTGTCAGTCTGTTTTCGCTTCTTTCTTTGGAAGTATGTGGTAAACCTATAGAGTACGTTTGTAATTTCACTGAATATACAACTAGAACAGAAAAGAAAGAAACATTTGCATCACAGGTTCAGAAGTAATAATAATACTAATAATAATAATAACGGTCATAATAATAAAAGTAATAGCAGTAATAATAAAGAGCGTGAGTGTGTGAAGAAAATTGTTCACCAAGCACGTTTGATAAATCTCACATTTGTGCAGCCACCCTGTAGGTTGCCGAATGAAAGCGTGGGTCTGAAACAAAACTTTGTCGAAGCTTAAAGCCATTATTCGCCGGTTACTGTGAGAATTATGCAGATGTGGAGAACCAAACGGACTGTATGTGACGGTCTCCAGCTTCAGATTTTTCCGTTGTTGCTGACTAATCTCTTCCGAAGAATCTCGAGCAGCACCAGACATTTTACGCGTCATATGCTTGTACACTCTGGAGAAATGAAGATCGGACGATTGATAAATGAAGGTTGTGTTTGCTGGAATTACATGAATTGCGATTTTGTTTCCTGGTAGGTTACTTTGTGCGTGCTTGTCACGAAGAACACTAGTGTCTTCGTGAGCTCCATACGAATCCAGTATTAGCAGACGTTACTCCCATATAAATATCATTCTTAAACGCTTAAAAGGATTTTTAATCAGAGGGGTGCGAACCCGGGATCTTTGGTACGATGACCTCACACTCTACCAACTCACACACCCCGAGATCCACAAAACAATCCCTCACAGATAAGCTTTTCCTGTGCTCCGTAGTTCTGGTGTTACCTTTAATTACCGTTTACGCATCTTCTACCAGACGAGAGAACGTAGCTCGAACTAAATCAGTGTTTTGATTGATGCTCTATCGTCATGCAATAGGTGTTACCGATCTGAGTGTGTGACACCTTAGAGGTTTGAGTGAAAGCAGCAAAGGTGGGCCCAAAACGTAAATCAAATGCTTTTACAGACTCCCTGCCTCGCTAGTCGCTAGTCTCTTATCTAGTGTGCATTCCTTGCTCAGTATGTGTGCAGATTGAACATTAGAATGTTATTATTGATGAACCCCTCGATGTGATGTTATGACTACCCGGACTTGGTAGACTGGACTCAGGGAACGTGAAGATACTTGTCCTCAAGCTGCTTTGGAGAAAATTTCTCTTGTAGCTAGATTTACCTCTGCTGATGCGAAGATGAGGTGTCCTCAGGCTTCTATGGAGAAAATTATCCCCGCAGCAGTTCCGGACAGTGTCTCGTCGGTCCGGCACTGTTGTTAGTGGCTCAGTTCCACGACGAGACGGTAACAGGTTAGACCCAACTTCTCGTAGAATGAGCCATAGGAGCAGATGTGCAGAGTGTTTCATAGTGTCGTTGTTGGTTGGTTTTCTTGTCTTAGGGAGAGACTTCAATTTAAATTAGATACTGAGTGCCAGTTATCCTCCCTCCATTAGGGGTGAACAACATAACTCACAGAGAGGAATGCTGAGTGTGTGGGAGGGGGGTGGGAGGGGGTGGGAGGTCTGTACTACTTTATACACAGGTTGAACATTTCATTACATATTTATTTGAGAATACAAAAACGACATTAACCTGAAGACAATATTCATTAGTAAATTTTTGCTCTGTTTAAATATCACAATGCAATCATTCAACTGGTAAACAACACTCATAAGATTTATTGTCTGCAGAATTAAAGTCTGCTGCAAGTCAAGACACAGTTATCAAAAACACAAGCTCATTTAAACATCGTTGTCGGCATCGTGTTGTCGTTGTGTCTTCTCGGGGATTCCGACCTACGGGTACTGTAGCTTATAGCAGAGTGACTGCCGTACCTATTTCATTTTTGGATATGCTTGTTCTTGTACTTCTCTTCTCGTAGGTGATCTTGTTGCACTTCTTGCTTGGTTTTATTACTCTTGTTGCGTGGGGTGCTCGTAACTAATGAAGCAGAAGGTCCGACCACCTCGTAGTCGTTCGCGGGTGCTCCTGGTTGCTCAGGCTACTGACGAGACAGTTTTCCGAGTTACGCGCTGCCCAAACCGATCTCTTAGCATTGGAGTTCCAGAAATCCTGTGAAGCTCTTCGATAATATTTATTAGTTTAGACATTTAGGAAAATACTTGTTCAATGCAATTATTAAAATCTTTAAACAAATTCTTGTAGCACATCAACTCATTCCAAAAATGTCAGACATTCTCCCGCACCTCCACTATGGCCTCCAATTAAACAAATGTGAGCAAAGTCTGACCACCGTCATGTATGGTGTACTGCAAAGACGCTGATTGAACATTCAATAACATTCAATTCCCTTACATTTTGATGGGCACTCTGAAAACGAACATGTATTAATACCACGGAAAGTAGATACTACTGCAACTTACATCCTTGTGAATCTGCCTAGGGTATTCATCTCATGGTCTCTCTATGATTTTTATCCTCATGTGACTAGTGGATGGAGGAGGTGGACAGAGAGAGGTGGAAAGGAGACAGACAGAGAATAAGGAAGAGGAGAAGGACAGAGAGATGAAGAAGGCAGAGACGAACTAATAGAAGAATGGGAGAAATACATACCAGGGGAATGCTGGGTACTCATCATTTAAACATAAGTACAGCTGCTGTTATTAGTCAATTAATCGTTTGCTGACACACAAGACAACAACTCTTCGTCAGGTAATTACAGTGTCACAACTTTGGGGTCGCTGAGGGTGGCAGTAGTCTAGAGTAGAGAACAGTCGACACGAAGTGTTCGAATGATACCGACTTCTAACGATCAGAATATTTTTTGGGGGGGAGGGTGGCGGCAGCCAACGCATCTTTTGGTCGGGTTGCGCCGTTAACTATTTTTTTCCTCAGTTCTACTTAATACCTCCCCTTTAGTTATACCTATCAAACCTGCAGCATTCTTCTGTAGCACCGAATATCAAATGATCTTATTCTCTTGTTGCCCCTACTCTTTATTCTCCAAGTTTCATTTCCATACAGGGCTACACTCCATAAGAAGTTCTTCAGGAAGGACTTCCTGACATTTAAATTAATGGTATGTTAAAAAATTTCTCCTTCTGAAAAACGCTTATCTTGCTATTGCCATTCTACATTTTATATTGTCTCTGCTTTAGCCACCATTAGTTATTTTGCTGCCTGAGTAACAAAACTACTGATCAGTTTCTTGAGAGTCTCATTTTGTATTCAGATTCTATCAACAAGTTATGTCTGGCTAGGCTTATCAAGAACAAAAGAGAAAACAACTCCATTAACATCTATCTGAAGCATTGTATTCACCATAGTATTCGCATTTTACCATCTCTCATCGAGCAAAAGTTACTGCACATCTTCAGAATTCAACATGCCTACCTGTTCATAGCTATTCTCTGTCATTTTTCCAGCATCGAAATCGGCTACGTATGGAAGTGTCAGTCCCGTGTAGCTGGGCTCTCCACATGTACTTTATTCCGTGGATCAGCTGACTGCAGCTCCGCAGTGCTCAGACCTTAGTTCCTATCACTCCAGTGGCCATCTCTGTTATATCCCCAGCTACCTCTATTGTTACCAAAGCGTCTACCATTCCAATCCACTCTACCTGTTCTATCATCATTCACGATGCTACCCCTTCCCTTTACCATATCTATTGCGTCGTCAATATATTGCCCGCGATCGTAATTTCTAGTTCCTTATAGACTTCGATCAAGACACACAGACTGATTATCACTCCTTCCAGTAGCATTCTCATCACTATTATCATATTCCAACCTGTGTAATAAACTCTGACAACCTAAGTCATCTTTCACTCAAGCAGCTAGAATAATTTGATGTAAATGTGACAAAACTTTCATTACACAGATACGACTCGACTACAAAGACTGTAGAAGAATTGATTTTTCAATAACATATGTTCAAATGATCAAGCAGGATTGTATAAACAACAGTTGCAAAAATTTTACATCATTACAAGACCATGTTTAAGTCAGGCTTGCGCTGCCTCGGACCAATAAGCAGGCAAGCACATAAACCTAAACACCTCATAGGATTCACAATTTCTAATCAATATATGTATCTGCACAGTAAATTCACTTTCCAAGTAACCGTACACAAATTCAGTCTTGCGGCCAGCAGGGAGACTAGGCACATAAATAAAATCAAATTGCTCCAACAAACATGAGGATGAATGACAATTGCCGCATTCCTGACAGGTAAGGAATTACTATAAGCAAATTCAGACACACCCTCAGAAATCTCATTCTCTTCATCAAGCTCTCTATGACTACACTGGGTTCTCCAACTCCGGAATTGCACAAAGGATCTGGTTCGTCTTCATGATCTAAATCCATATCACCATGCAGTACGTGATCCCTACTGTAACAGTGACATGCACTAACTTCACTTAACCTTTCTTCATTCATACACAATTTTGTCCTAATTCCCTTCTCCTCCTGATCATTTCCATCTTCGTTATCTTAAAAGTCAACAGTGATATCATTTCTTAATACTCACAAACAGCAATACGTGGAGAGTAAAACCATAACAGTTATAACCAATTGTGTAATAGAAGAACCTTATTCATGAACTTTCTTATCCATTTTCGTAATATCTGACTTACCCTATGATATTTACTTGTTTTAACTAAGCCTTAACTTTTCAGAATTATCTTCTAACACCAGCTTTAATGTAGCATGACTTGAAATCTGTACTTCAATGTAACTACTGCTTCATTTGGTTCCACTTCTTTCTTATTCTCTTAACACTCTTCCCGAAAACTTTGAAAATTATTTTGCAACTGCTTATTCGTTCATTAACAGCCGCCAGAAATTAACCAATTCTGTGCAACAATGGAAAGTTTAGTCTCAACATTAGAAAATCTTATACCAAATTTTGTGTGGAAATCCCACCTCGCCTGAAAGCTAAATACATTGAATTTCATGGTAACCTCTCCATTAACAGACTCATATTTCTGTAACTGTCCCTGCATGGTAGCAACACTATTTTCTATATTTTCAGCTACGTTTCTTTGCTCAGTTCTAGATAACTGGTTTCTATTTTCTTATCAAGTTCTTTGAAACGAATTCCCCTCTCCCTTTCTGTTCTCTTTGTAACGTTTAATAAAATGAAGATTAATTTACGTAATACAATGTTACATTGTTACCTTTACAGCAACTTGCCTGTAAGATTTGAATTGTGTAAAGCCTAAAGCAATAATACATAAAAAGTAGAACTCATGAGTGAGCTACACACTAAACTAATGATGAAAGGAAATGATTATCGAACGGTAAACATCTATCTGCATCATGTAGTCTTTACTTTCTTTCAGTGGTTCCTGATTACCTGTGAGTACTGTGAAGCACCCAAACTGGAAATTCTGTTTTTTTTTTTTTTTTACAACATCATCACTATTAAAACTAAGATTTTCAAAGCACAATATATAGTCATTAGTTATCCACAAAACAACACATGCATTGAGTAACACAAGTCAAGCTAAAATACTGTATGTCTTACTAATCAGCACTATAACATTCACATCTGCATCTACAGGATTACTCTGCAATTCACAATTACGTGCATGGCAGAGGATTCATCGAAACACCTTTAAGCTAGTTTTCTACAGCTCCTCTCTGAAACAGCGCATGGGAAAAACGAACACTTAAATGTTTCTGTGCGAGCTCTGATTTCTCTTATTTTATTAAGGTAATCATTTCTCCCTATGTACGTGTTCGCCGACAAAATATTTTCACACTCTGAGGAGAAACATGAGACTGACATTTCACGAGAAGGTCCTGCCGCAGGTAAAATGCCTTTGTTTTAATGACTGCCACCTTTCGCAGCAATGCAGGCTGCTATTCTCCCATCGCTGAAGACGACACGTCTCCATTCGTCCCTCCATTCACGCCTGTCGCGACACCACTGGAGGCGGGCTGCACGATGTTGGGGCGTGAGCGGAAGACGGCCTAACGGTGTGCGGGACCGTAGCCCAGCTTCATGGAGACGGTTGCGAATGGTCCTCGCCGATACCCCAGGAGCAACAGTGTCCCTAATTTGCTGGGAAGTGGCAGTGCGGTCCCCTACGGCACTGCGTAGGATCCTACGGTCTTGGCGTGCGTCCGTGCGTCGCTGCTGTCCGGTCCCAGGTCGACGGGCACGTGCACCTTCCGCCGACCACTGGCGACAACATCGATGTACTGTGCAGACCTCACGCCCCACGTGTTGAGCAATTCGGCGGTACGTCCACCCGGCCTCCCGCATGCCCACTATACGCCCTCGCTCAAAGTCCGTCAGCTGCACATACGGTTCACGTCCACGCTGTCGCGGCATGCTACCACTGTTAAAGACTGCGATGGAGCTCCGTATGCCACGGCAGACTGGCTAACACTGACGGCGGCGGTGCACAAATGCTGCGCAGCTAGCGCCATTCGACGGCCAACACCGCGGTTCCTGGTGTGTCCGCTGTGCCGTGCGTGTGATCATTGCTTGTACAGCCCTCTCGCAGTGTCCGGAAGAAGTATGGTGGGTTTGACACACCGGTGTGAATGTGTTCTTTTTTCCATTTCCAGGAGTGTAGATTAAACTGCCACTACACACTACAGATACCTGGTCTAAATCATTCTGCAATTCGTTTTGATCATCTGATGACTTTATGTAACGGTAAATGACAGCATTATCTGCAAAAACTCTAAGATGGCTGATTCGATGTCTCCTAAATCATTTATGTAGATTAGGAACAACAGAGGGCCTATTACATTTCCTTGTGGAACGCCGAATCTTAATTCTATTTTACTCGATGACATTCCGTCAGTTATTAAGAAGAGTGACATTCCCGACAGGATATAACGAATCCAGTCACACAACTGAGACGATACTCCATAGGGATGCGATTTAATTAGAAGTCACTTATAAGGAACGGCATCAAAAGCCTCTTGGAAATCTGAAACTATGGAATCAATTTGACGTCCCCTGTCGATAGCACTCATTGCTTCTTGAGAATAGAGAACAAATTGTGTTTCACAAGAACGATATTTTATGAATCTGTGTTGATATTTGTCAATAAATCGTTGTTGTAAGGGTGATTCATAATGTTCAGGCACAGTTTGTGTTCCAGGATTCTATTGCAAGTCGACGTTAGTAATATTGGTGTGTAATTTAGCGGATTACTCCTATTTCTTTTGTTGGCTACTGGTATGACATGTACGACTTTCCAGCCTTTGTGGACGGTTCTTTCCACGAGAGCGCGACTGTATATGATTGCTAAGTAAAGACCCATTGTATCAACGTACTCTGAATCGTTCCTGATTGGCATACTACCTGGACCGGAAGATTTGCCGTTCTTAAGTTTTTTAGCTGCTTCGCTACACCGAGGATATCTGCTTGTAAGTTACTCATGTTGGCAGTTGTTCTAGATAGGAATTTTGGGATATTTACTTCGTCTCCTTTGGTATGGGAGTTTCGGGAAACTGTGTTTAGTAATTCTACTTTAATGGGACTGTCGTCAGTGACGTCAGCATTGTTATTGCTTAGTAAATGTGTTGATTGCGTCTTGCCACTGGTCTACTATACATACGATCAGACTCTCACTGGATGTTCTCCCAGGTTTCGAGACATAGTTTCGTTCTGGAAACTATTAAGAGCTGAAAATATGTTAAGTAAGCATCCTTGTGAAGCTGAAATAACTAACAACATTCCGCAAGGTATTTATATGAAGTGCTGCCTCTTGTACACAATAACCCAAATACTGTACACGATCTTTCAGTATCCTTAACATCACACCAGACCCTAAATACTATGCAAAGCTTGTTAAATTCTAGATGGCTCCATCCAAAAATTAAATGAGATTAATTTAATTAAATGAGATAAATTTAATGTAACCAATGAATTTAGTATGCTTAAATTATTCGACAATCCCTCTTCCATCAGTCTTCTACACAGAAGCGCCAAAAAAACTATTACATGGCCAAATATCGTGTAGGGACCCCTCGAGCACGTAGCAACACGACGTGGCATGGACTCTACTAATGTCTGAAGTAGTGCTGGACGTAACTGACACCACGAATCCAGCAGGGCTGCCCATAAATCCGAAAGATTACTTTCTGAACGTTTGGGTTGTCGCATTGTCCTGTTGGAATTGTTCAAGTCCGTCGGAATGAAGAATAGACATGAATGGATGCGGGTGATCAGACAGGATGCTTACGTACGTGTCACCTGTCACAGTCGTATCTAGACGTATCAGGTGTCCCATATCATTCCAACTGCACACGACCCACATCATTACAGAGCCTCCACCAGCTTCAAGAGTCCTCTGCTGACATGCAGGGCCCATCGATTCAAGAGGTTGTCTCCATACCCGTACACGTCCATCCGCTCGAAAGAATTTGAAACGAGACTCTTCTGACCAGTCAACACGTTTCCATACATCAACACCCCACTGTCGGTGATGACGGGACCAGACGAGGCGTAAAGCTTTGTGTCGTGCTGTCATTAAGTGTACGATAGTGGGACTTTGGCTCTGAAAGCCCATATCGATGATGTTTCGTTGAATGGTTCGCACTCTGAGACGCATTGATGGCTCAGCGCTGAAATCTGCAGCAGTTTGCGGAAGGTTTGACCTTCTGTCACGCTGAACGATCCTCTACAGTCGTCGTTGGTACCTTTCTTGCAGGGTTTTCTTCCGGCTGCAGCGATGTCGGAGATTTGGTGTTTTACCGGATTCCTGATATTCACGGTATGCTCGTCAAATGGTTGTACGGGAAAACCACCGCTTCATCGCTACCTCGGAAATGCTGTGTCCCATCGCTCATGCGCCGACTATAACGCCACGATCAAACTCACTAAAATCTTGATAACTTGCCACTGTAGCAGCAGTAAGCCATCCAACTACTGCGCCAGACACTTGTCTTATATAGGCGTTGCCGAACGCAGGGCCGTATTCTGCCTTTTTACGTCTCTCTTTATTTGAATACGCATGCCTATACCAGTTTGTTTGGCACTTTCGTGTAGACGAACTGAGATAAAGTGTACCTCGGGGGAGGGCGGGGGGCAGGATGCCCTCAAAATCGACACCACAGTCATTAAAAACTGAATCAACCATTTGTAGCACTGTCCATGCTATCACAGAATCAACTGCTGAAACACACCACAGAAGTTCCAGATATGCTCTTTATCAGCAGACGAGTTTCAAAGTTGAACAAAATAAATAGCATATCATCACCAATATTCTTCATGGAAAACACATTTCCAAAGAAGAAGCATCCAAATCCAGAAAATCAGCTTAAATGCCAAAATATACACTGATTACGAATGAAAATTAGCTCAGCAGGATCCAGTTCTTAAGACACAGAGCAGCACTTCAGCAAAAGGCAAGACGAAAATGTTTATCAGATCAACACTCAAAAAAAGTTAGCAAGAAAAGTACATCATTTAGACATTCTGCTGCTTAGCATCTGGCAATCTTATATTTGAAAAAAAACGTTCTATATTTAAACTTAAATAACAAAATGCTGATTATACCCTAAATTCAAGAAATTTTTCACTACGTTTCGACAGTCTCTTGTTTCAGTACATAGAACAGAGTAAGAAGTAATCATTAGCAAGCCCCATTCGTATTTAGACCATAAATCCTAAAAAATTACTTTCCACATTGTCCTTACTTATCACAGTAATTATCACATAAGCATGACAAACTACTCTTTACTATTCTCCCTCACAGACAGTTATGTCTAGAATTAAGTGAAGAAACTCTGTTGATCCACAGTATGCACTCATTACTGATTAGTTAAGTGCTTAAAAATGGAGAAAAGATAATATGTATCATAAGCTTACCGCAAATTGTCCTGTGTTCTCAGCATAAGCAACGACATTCTGTAATAAAATGTATACCAAACCGATAACTGTTTCAGAGAACAAAATTTATAACAAATAGATGAAAAGATTTGTGTAACAAGAATACTCATTACACAGATAAATTATATTGGTTAGACAACTCTGGAAATTCCTGTCCTTTCAACCTGGCAGGGTCACCAATATGTACATTAGCTGTCATGTTGTAGCTTTGAAGTAAGTCTTCCTTAAAAGTTCTCTCTGTCCATCATGAATGTTCACCCAGGAAACAATATTATGACATAGCCTGACTATCATTCGAGAATAGCTCAACACAAGTACACATACTAAGCAAAGAAGTAGAATCAGTCCTCAGAATTTTTTATTATTTTGTGATGAGTAATTTCTCTATCACAAAAACTAACATGGGATCCTAGAAACATTTCCTTTGTTACGCCTTATAGGCAAAGCATGTGCAAAGACCATGCTTGGCTCTTCTTAACAAATCAGAACACTTTTCTATAGAGAAGCAGAGAGCATAATATTTTACAAAATACTGCATGACACATGTCAGTACCACTACTGCTACAAGGTACTAGATGTAACCTTACCTTTGGGAACCTGAAATATGTCTATTGGAATACAGTCCCCAATCTTTCTCTTTTGAAGAACCTATGTCTTGTGAAAATAATTCTTACAGAAACAATGTTCATGCTGATGGGACATGATCATAATTAATTACCTTTATTGTACAACGTAAATAAACTTTGCCTCATGTATTTCAAGGATAAATTTGTTACATCTTAGGATTATTCAAACCCACAAGATACAAAATTAATACTCTTACAAGCAACATCACAGTTAACATCACAAAAGCATGTGGTACTCATAGCCACAATAAGACAATGACTTCATCTATATAGTATTTGTGGCGCTAAGGAAATTCCAGAAACGATTGGTGAAAAACAAACCTGCTGCTCAACTCAATTACGAATCAATGTTCAGTACACAGAGAACGAAAACTCTCCAAAGTTAATCTTAATTTATGGCCCGACTCATGCCGTTTCCTTCCAAAGGAACCTACTTCCCCAGTACGACTCACCAAGCTCGAGTTAGAGATACATATTATCTTACGTGACAGCACAGGTGCATGAAGAAAGACAATATACAGTTCTCAGTATAATTTCACATATAAAAATCCAAGGCTGCATTCCTGCACTATTCTGCTTTCTTCTCAGTATAATAATGAGTAGCCCTGCTTATTACCACATCATTACATACGCAAGCAAAAATCACACCACCATGGGCAGGACAAAACACAATAGCACAAAGAAAGCTTTGTTCCCTTCAGACTGGCAATGCATGAGGTCAGTACAGCTGCCTTCAGCTCCCATTGGCCGAGCCTACACTTGCCTCACATACCTTAGTTAAGACAAACCGGCACAGGAGAAGATACTACACATATAATCTACCAGTGGGGACAGGTATTACAACAAAGACTGCTCGTTAGTAGAAAACTTCACACTGGCCATCACGTCAGGCCCTGTCACGTCAATGTGCATTTACACTGTCCATCGCGACATTCCATGTCACGTCAAGTCAGTTCAGATTGCATGATCTCAGCTCTCATGGCTGTCATCAATTGTTTTCAGTCGATAATATATAGCAAAAAATAACAAATAATTAATAAAAAATAATTAATAACATAACTGATAGCAACAATGAAAACCACGACCTAATGAAATCAGGATGGAACGAAGTGTGGGGGACGAGAGCAAACTTGAGTGTTGGGAAGAAGTGACCAGAGGTCACATGGTCAACAACGGACCATTACGTCAGCTCTCTCAAAACTTTGTACCCGAGAAACTTTGATGTTGCCTTGATGTGACGTTATGTGATGGGCAGTGTGACTGCTATTGTTTGAAGTGGAATATTTTAACATGACATGACATGATGGGAAGTGCGACTTGGTCTTAAGAGGTGCGTGAAATACGATATTTGAAACTTGACAAATTACAAGACAACTTTCAAACACAACGTGAATGGTCGACCAAGTTCAAACAGTGATTGCCTGATCTCATTAAGTGGCCCCTAAACTATCAATAACATTGGGCAGCAATATTGTGCAACATATTAGCAACTGGTTCCAGACAATGAATCGATATGGCACAATATTGGTGTCAAATCACGGATATGCAAACATAGCAAATACTGATGCCAGCTCTTATTTGGGCTGGTTTCGCACTCATACAAGAAAAGAGGAAGCGCAGACGAATGAAGGAGTGATATAATAAGAGAGGAGAACTGACACATGTAAAAGTACTAAGTGATTTGACAATAAGCGGGCCAAATGAGAATCGGGAATTTCTGAGGATGGATGCTCGATCATTAGATACTCGTATACTGTTCCACGTGATTACAGCTATAATTCTAATTACATCTGGTTAGTATTTATTTATTTACACCCAGTTTTGAAAACAAGAAGTACACATAATTTTACTTAAATTACGTTAAAAAATTTCGTGTCCTTGCAAAAAGCTCAAGGGTTCGACGCACCAAAGTAGTAATTCCAGTAGCTCGGTATCAGCAGCCTCGCTTTTAGATGCACTCGTAATTCCTTTCAGTTCTTTCCTATAATTTGTACACAAGGAATTTTAATTTCTTTATTAAATGAAGCTTATATTCTCCCAGGTACGTTTCCCAATATTTCGACAACAACTGATAGAATTGCTTAGTTTTCTCATGGTGATTGCTATGTTCGCTCCATTTATGTTGAGATTTGGTTAACAAAATATTTGTTTTGTGTGCTGGCAGTGAGTTAATGTGAAAAGACCTCTTTACCTATTATATGTATTCTTAGGTATCTATGCTAGATTTTGCGTTGTATGCTTTTGCGTAGGATGCCTTTGCAAACTACCAGAAGCAAATTAAATATAATAAATAGAATCTATTTTCGTGAACAGTATTTCTCCGTCTATATTATTTTACTGTACAGATATATAATTCAATTGGTTATGGGCTTAGGAAGACCGAAGTGAATAACTTAAACCATTAAATTGTGGTATACTTAAAATCACTCGTGAGCAGTTTATAACCTACAATACTCGTATTGCATCTGTGCAAATAAATTATGCCCAATTGAGGCAGACTGAGATGTCTATGGGTCGAGATAGTAATGAAGCTTTGAAGTCTTCAGTAGAAGCTTATCTGCAGTTGGACGACCTTTGGGATGTCATTGATGGAACCTTGAATTCCCACAGATTCAGATTTCCAGAACAAAGATCGTAAGGCAAATTCCAAATTAATTCTTCTAGTCAACCATGTTAATTACCTTCACACAAAAAAGGCCAGCAAGGCAAAGGAAGTATGGTAAAATCTAAGAAGAGTGTTTGAAGACGGAAGGTTGACTATGAAAATGAATTTGCAAAGAGAGCTTATCACCACACGTCTAGACGGATGTAAAAATGTTGATGAATATGTGAATAAAATCTTCTTCCACTTTGAATCGTTTAAGAAATATTGGATTCGACATTGCTAATAAATGGATTGGTACCTTGTTACTAACGGAACTACATGCTAAGTTCTTTCACATAATAAAAGGCCTAGATAGTTCAGGTAAACCAATCACAGGCGACAGCGTAAAAGTCAAGGTATTGACAATATACAAAAATATTCTGTCCAGGACATTGGAATGGCTTCGTATCGAAAATACAAAGAGAAGAAACCTGTTCGATGTTATAAATGCTAAAAACGGGACATTTTGCATCGTACTGCACGGAAAAACGAGTACACAAGAAAAAAGTCTTGTTTCAAAGAGAACAGAAAGGAAAGCAAACAGTAAAGATGAGGCACTGCATATTATTCATGGCAAAATTCGGAGTAACAATGAAGGTTAGTTCCTTGATTCTGCCTTGTTTATGAATATAACAAAGGCCAATGAGTTTTATACGATGTTTCACCTAAAACATACAGTGTTGGTCTAACAGTGGTTGGTTCTCAATTACAATGTGAATGGGAAGGAAAGACAAACTTTAATTTCAATGCTAAAGTAGAATCACACTGTATTAAAGCCAATAATTTAAATTATATTAAAATTTGCCTTCACTTAGTGAAACAGTGAATAAGGGCTACAAGTTAATATTTTTATTTTGAATGATGGAGAAATAATTGATCAGAGGAGCAGTGTGACAGCCACAGATAGTAAAGAAAAAGTTATTTATAAATTATATGTTCCTGAAGTTTGAAATAATTATTCAGTACATTCCGCAAACAGTTTTTTTACGACATAAAGGACTGGACATCTTAATAGGAAAAGTCTGGCCTTGTTAAATGATACGGCAACAGGTTAAATGGAATAAGTGTTGTAACTAGCCTGTTGAAATTTGTATTGAATGAAATCACGCCAGATCACTGTTTATTTGCTAAGAGCCTACAATTAATCGTTGGGTTGCAGTTAAAAGAACATTTAGATATTTAAAAGGAACTGGTGATTACCAATTAAGTAACTGTAAGACAGTGAACTAGAACTTGTAATGTTTCAAGGCAGCTGTTTCAAGTTGATGGGAGGATTTATATCCTGGTCTTGCAAGAAATAACCAACAGTGGTTTTGATTACTGTTGAGGCTGACTATATGGCATTGTCTTTCACCATACCAGAAGAGTTATGATTAAGAGCCCTAATAGGTGAAACTGAGCCACAAACGATTATTGAGTCTACCAAAGTGTTTTTCGACAACAAGGGAACTGTCTAGAAGCAAATAACAAGTGTACGATTCAAGAGTATTGATATTAGGCACCATTTTACTAGGTATCGCTAAAACAGAAGGATACGGCTATAAACTGTTTGTGTACAGAGGAAGCAGGTGCTGATTTATTGCCCAAGGCTCTCAGTTAAGAAAAATTCCAGGAATTGGGAAAACTGTGTTGTTTAACAACACAGATTACCATGCGTAGTGCTCTGAAACGATGGAGTGTTCATGATTATTGTGAGCACATAAAAACATTTGTTCTAGAGTCGGAGTTGAAATTTCGTGCTCTAAATACGTTTTGTGTGTCAGCACTGAGTTGATGTATATCGACCTCTTGCCCTAATGTATGTACTCTTGGTATATATATGCCACATGTTCTGTGCTCCATTCTACGTGTAGTAGGTCTTTGGAAATTACTGGGAATGCATCAAATATAATAGAAATATGTTCCTAAATAGTGTTTCTCCATCAATATTATTTTACTGTGTAAATAAGTAATGCAACAATTAAGTACTTTGTGAGACTGGAAAACACTAAATACTTTCAGTAATAAATGTCCGTTCCTCTATTTCGAACCTATTTTCATTTCACAAAACATCAAAGTGCGCAAAATAAACAGCTTGACAGACTGCGCTGACTGACACACAGCATTAGCCAGAGACATTAGCATTAAAATTTCTGTAGATCCGTCAGTATGCCGTATAATACATTACACAACTTTCAATTTTACCTACAGGCAGCCAATAAGATTGGGCAATATGAAATAACGCATCATTCCCTGACATTTAGTTCCCACAAGTATACCGTGAAAATATTATTGAATAATACGTATACGTGCATCCAAAAATGTGCTCAATTACGTGAAATACACTGACATGCACAACCCTTAAACTCAACATAATGTTGTAAACAAACCAACCTCAAACACATGTACACCAGCTTACAGATTTGAATACTACGAGAGCTACAGTTCTCGACCAGTCAGAACAAAGCACACTTATAATAGGTGTGTCAGCACATAGTGTAATGGATTTGTAAATATCTTCATTTCATTAAGTTATTTATGTATTACGCCAGGAAGATGACGCTATACAACGTGGTTAATCCACTGAATGAATGGGTGCAAGTATAGATATTATTTTACTAAAAAGTAAAAACGTTGTAGGGAACACTTATTTGTTCGTACTGTTGCAATGACAACACTATCATAAAAATCAAATAAAAACTGTCTCGATCGTGTTTCCATATTTTTCATTTGTTAGCAACCGGTTTCGGATGGTTCCTCGGCCCATCTTGAGGCTCCTTCTGCCGTTATGGCTGCTGGTGACGGCAACCGGATGGAGATCCGTGGATTTAAGGTTCTTTAGCATTTTATAACGATCGCTGTGCTCTAACTACAAACGCTTTCTAAAATTTTGAAAACATCATCGTAGATTGACTAAATATTATGACCGGAGCAAATTTTGTTTTAACGAGAAACCAGGTTGACAAAATATTATGATCGGAGCAAATTTTGTTTTAAAGAGAAACCAGATCCCGTACTACATTACTTTTCCAGCTAAGAGCCTTATTTATGTAGCAGCCTTTTTCAAAAATCTTCGTTTTGACTGCAGCTCACGCCGCTGCAGTATTCCAAGACAGCATGGCGAGTCTGGTATTGGACGATAATAGGCTGAAAATGTTTTTAGGTCCATTATACATCTCAGGTAGAGACAGCACTCCGATACTGACGCAGCTGTCGGCGTGAGCTCGATGTCGTGGAATTGCTGGTCCACAGTATGCATAATTTGAAACATGCAAACATATGTTCGTATATTGTTCTGCTCAGTCGAACTTGCGATACAATTTCAATTCAGTAATTTATACGACACAGTTTTAGATTTACGCACATAAAAGTTCAGTCTTCGAAACACTCAAACGATGTGCCATGCACACACATTGTTCCACCAGTGACCTACCGATTTGTGCCCGAAAACTGTCTCAGTTTATTCAAGAATAAAAGTGCAACACACAGTTCACATAATATTACTCGCTCTCTTTCGGCAGGTGCCATGAATACGCACACGTATTAATCTAAATGATTTATCCATGACTTAACGCGCGAAACCCAACGCACCAGACATGCCACATCTTAGCAGTCTGCGATCTCATGTTACTCACCGCCCCACAATTCGACTTTTCAGTCTCTACAGGGTCTATTTTTTCCACCGTGTACAAACTCAGAGATTGGTCGCTGAGAGGATACGGAACAAAAAATGTCTAATGAACTTACGTACGGAAGTGCATGACTTCCACGCTAGAGATAATTTATTCAATCATACGTTGATACAAAGTCTGCGGTCTGATACGCGATCCTGTACCATCAGCCACAGTTACAATATTCATGGTTTTCTCCTAGAGGGTGGTACAGTTCCTCAGATATCATGCCCTAGAGCCCTCTCCTGACATAGTAATAGGTAACGTTGTGTCCGATTCACTTCTATATGTGATTCACGTTGTAGTGGATGTGACAGAATTTTGTAAACAATGGTTCCGACATAGCGTTCACTACCAGAATGGCGGGAGTGGGGGGGGGGGGGGGGGGGGGGGGAAGCGGCAGCAAAGTTGTACCAGGAGAGTTGTCCTCACCCATAATAACCACAGCACTCAGTTTTTCTCCATTTGTCTGATACAGGGTCGTTTCAGGAAACAGAAAACCATGAGGAACGTACCCGAAATGTTCGAACACCAGACTTGGAAGAAAGTATAATTAACACAGCAGAAAGGCGACCGCCGTGTCAGTACCTGACGGTTTCCCCGCCAGTGCAGGGTAAGCCAGACGACCGTCTGGAACTTTCTCTATATCAGTTGTTACTGCCCTCATCACTTCAGACGTGTGCAGGGCGTTCTAGAGACAGACTTTCCACATCGAGGGCACTTTCGTCACTGGTTTCTTCCCCAGGCAACCACGATTCTGGGATTTGTGTCGTCTATCCTGTTCACAGCTGAGACCACCTTTACGCCGAGTGGAATGTACAACTTTCTTATCAGTGATCTGCAATATAATATGCAGGAGCCCCGTGGTATGGTGATAGCGGATTATCAGCATTAGAGCAGCCGGATAATTAGAGATCGTCTTTTGAGACCCGTCTTCCTTGAGCGTCGCCTAACATGCCGGAACTATCGGCGTTTCTTGAGAGTGACTTTGTGACTTAGCCTCCCTTTCTGGAAGAAGTGCCATTGATTATTCGAAGGGTTACGTGGCGGCTACATGATGGTTCTCCAGCCTACTGGACGCATCTTAATGGTGTCTTGCTAGGTCGGTGGACCGGACGAGGGTGTCCAGTTGCATGGCCTCACGTTCACCGGATCTCAAACGGTGTGGTTTCCGGTTATGGGGCCATCTCAAAAGTATCCTGTACACAGAACCCATTCCAGATATGCAGACAAGGAAGGAAGATATTCATGCTACCTTTGACACTGTTCGGATGCAGCCTGGCCCATGTGAACGTATGAGACAGAGCATGCTACAGCGCGTATATACATGCCTTGAGGCACACGGAAATCATTTTCAGCACATACTGTAGCTATGGCTGCATTCTGCAGTCTGCATTAGACAGCAATCTGTATAGCACTGTATGATCGAATACCCGGAAATCATGAATTTACGGACATAAGTTCATTAGACCTTTTTTGTTCCGTATCCTCTCATCGATCAGCCCATAGACTTTGTACATGAGGGAAAAAATCACCCTGTGTTGTCGAAAACGGGCACTTTTATAGCATAGATAATTATAAACAGAAACAATGAAAAATTAATGTTCAGGTAGAACTACTATCTGAACGTCTTGACGTTTACTACTAAACACAATGAATAAAAGAAAACAATAAAGGGAAAAATTAATTATGTAGGCTCCCTAGAGCTATACCTTCAATTATTTAAATTGTTTCGTTTTTCAATTAAGATGACTTGTCTGACACAGTCTGTAAATGCTCTATGGATGAATAAGAAACTAATTAACAGTGCCTCCATAGATAAAGTCTGAAGCATTCAACATACTGTAGAACGTCCTTCTTTTGCGAACTATATCTTGGTAAAATGCTGCTTTCGATATCTTAAACCATTATTCAAATATAATATTTGTATGCTTTGTGATTTTTCATCATAATCTAATACTTGCCTTTTTATTTTATTTTTTAGATTTTATGATTCAGTATGTCCATTCCTGAACCGCGTTCCGGAAGACCAGAAGGAAAATTTCTTAGATGATTGGCTACAGCGTATGGAGAAACTGAACGGATTATCAAAGGACGTTGGAAGCAGTGAAGAGCCGAAATACTACATCCACTTTAACATAATGGTGGCTATGGCCAGAAAACTGTAATTGGGAGTTTTGCACCACCGCTTGAACAAGAAACAATATTTAATAACGCAAATGAGAAGCTACGCAGAGCACAAACTGATTTCCCCGGCTGATCTGTTGTTAACAGAAAATGAAACTATAGACATTCATATGTAATTATCTTGCCGTAAACTATCTGTTAGGAAAAGCCTCTCTGACGTAAATGGCACTATAAGAGTATCCTGATCTGTACAGGATATTCCAACTGTGCTAGTGTTCCGTTTTTTAATTACCAGGATGTCAACATGACGCTCCTTTGCTCCCTTAATTCGTTGGCTTCTCTGTCACAATAACATCAGGGGCATAAATGATCCGTTTCGCACCTCTGTCGAAATGAAGAACTACTATGGGTTTGCTGCTTTAGTATAAACACCAACAGAAGTCTAAGCAGAAAGCTTACCAATCGAACGGAGTGAAGTAACCGAACAGAGAGACTACTAAAGGATTGCACCTTTAGTCGTTCTTCATGTCGACAAAGGGGCGAAAGGAAATGTGTTGTTAAGAAGAATTGTAATTTATGCCTTCACTGGTATTCACTGAGAGATGCAGCTCAGATTATTACGAAAGGGGTTACCATTGCATGACTTAGGCCTATTTTCTGGCCAATTTTTTTAAACACTGCAGTACCAAAATTGCACCCCTCAAATAGTGTGAAGTAATACGGCGTGCGGAAATGTAATGTCTCCGATTCTTTTATGTGAAAACTCTTAAAGATTTTTAAATAATCCAACCTTATGAAGATGATGTATCTTCATTGTTCATGCCTACATATTTATTTCGCAACGTAGTCACCATGGTGACGAACACATTTCTCCTAACGAGAGACATGTTTGTTGATATCGTCACTGTAGAATGCTTGACTTAGTTGACGGAGCCACGCCCTCACCTCTGGTGGCACCGCTTCATCCCTATCAAATTGAAGTCCTCATAGGTGTTCTTTAAGGTTTTGAAAAAGCTCAAAATTCGATGGAGCCAAGTCGACATTGTATCGAGGACGTTCGTTGACAGCGAACCCAAGACGTCGGATTGTTGCAGATGTCGCAGCGCTCGTGTGTGGTCTGTCATTGTTATGCTGAAGGAGAGGGTGTTCGATATGCGGACAAACTCTTGGAATTCGCGCTTTCACGTTTCTGAGTGTCTCGCAGTGCACTGATATTGTTAAGTAACACATCACCATGCTGCATACTATAGTTTGGAGCCCTCTAGCGGCAGAGGAATGCAACTTGCGTCAGCGATGCGGAAAAGTCTACCGGCTAATATCTGTGTCATGTAACAGCCGATATTGACAACAAAATTTAAAAAATTCGGAGGCATTACTTTTCAACGCGCCCTCCTAATCGGACAGTGTGGTATTTAAGAGCCGATCAGAAAAGCAATCTTCAGCGAAGCTCTTTGTTGCCCAATATTTGATATCTATGCATAGCTAAATGTTTTCAGAGTGGGCAGTAGTGGCATGAAGAAAGTAACACTAGAAAACTTAAAGTGTTTACATTTCCTAGCAGATTAAGCTGCAGAAGTGGCACAAAGGAAAATGACGTCAAACCTCTGCATTTGCATTATCGCAAATAATTTAAGGTACGAGGGCGAAAGAAATAGTTTTCTGAAACTTCGTGCCAGATTAAATCTGTCTGTCGGACTGAGACTCGAACTTGGGGCCTTTGCCTTTGGTGGGCAAGTGGTCTACCTTCTGAACTACCCAAGCACGATTCACAACCCGTCCTCACACAGTTCTGCCAGTACTTCGTATCCTACCTTACAAACTTCACAGAAGCTCTCCTGCGAACTTTTCAGAACCAGCACTCTTCGGACAAAGGAAATTGCGGAGACATGGCTTAGCCAAAGCCTAGGGAAAGTTTCCAGAATGATATTTTCACTCTGCGGCACCAAAATTTTATAAAATTCCCTTTCGATTCCAGTTTTAATCTGCCAGGAAGTTTAATATCAGCGCACACTCCGCTGAGAAGTGAAATTCTCATTCTAAATAGTTTTCTGATTGACACTTAAATAGGGTCGACAACTGAAAGTTATCAAATAAGGGCATTGCTTCACAGAAAGCAGAACGCTTTTTTTAAAAAAAAGAGATTGACAGCTACCTATTTTAGAATCTTCATCTTCATATACATCTACATAGATACTCTCAAAATCACATTTAAGTGTCTGGCACAGGCTTCATCGAACCACCGTCACAATTCTCTACTATTCAATATCGTATAACGCGCGGAAAGAACTAACATCTATATCTCTCCATACGCGCTCTGATTTCCCTTATTTTATCATGGTGATCGATTCCCCTATCTAGGTCGGCGTCAACAAAATATTGTCGCATTCGGAAAAGAAAGTTGGTGATTGGAATTTCGTGAGAAGATTGCTGCACAACGAAACACGCCTTTGTTTAAATGACACTCTCTCCCCTATTTCGCGATAATACAAAACGTGCTGCTCTTTTTTGAAATCTTAGATGTACTCCGTCAGTCCTAATTGGTAAGGATACCAAATTTCGCAGCAATGCTCTAAAAGAGGACGGACAAGCGTAATGTAGGCAGATCTGTTACATTTTCTAAGTGTCCTGTCAATAAAACGCAGTCTTTGGTTAGCCTTCCCCACAACGTTTTTTATGTCTTCCTACCAATTCAAGTTTTTCGTAATTGTAATTCCTATGTATTTGGTTGAATTTACTGCCTTTAGATTTCACTGATTTCTCGTGTAACCGAAGTTTAACGAATTCCTGTTAGCACTCATGTGGATGACCTCACACTTTTCGTTATTGAGGATGAACTGCCAATTAATGCACCATTCAGATATCATTTTTAAATCGTTTTGCAATTTGTTTTGACCTTCCGATGACTTTACAAGTCGATAAACGACATTGCCATCTGCAAATAACATAAGACGGCTGCTCAGATTGTCTCCTAAATCGTTTATATAGATAAGGATCAGCAAAGGGCCTGTAACATTACCTTGGGGAACACCAGAAATCACTTCTGTTTTATTCATGACTTTCCGTCAGTTACTACGAACTATGGCGTCTCTGTCAGGAAATCACGAGTCCAGTCACTAATTGAGACTATATTCCATAAGCACGCAGTTTCACTACAAGCCACTTGTGTGGTTACAGTATCATAAGCTTTTCGGAAATCCAGAAATACGGAATCAATTTGAAATCCCTTGTCAATAGCACTCAACACTGTACGCGAGTGAAGAGCTAGTTGTGTTCCACAAGAATGATGTTTTCTAAATCCGTGTTGACTGTGTGTCAATAGACCGTTTCCTTGGAAGTAATTCATAATGTTCGAACACAATATATGTTGCAAAATCCTGTTTCATATCGATGTTAATTCTATGGACCTGTAATTAAGTGAATTAATCATACTACCTTTCTTGAATTTTGGTGTGACCTGCGCAACTTTCCAGTCTTTTGGTACGGATCTTCCGTAGAGCAAGCGGTACTATATGATTGTTCAGTATGGAGCTGTTGCAGAATCAACAAATTGTTCATATTTCACAGTGGGATAATAAACATACTCTAATTTCAGTATGAGCAGAAAATAATACCAGATACTTCGAATTAGTAGGATGCAGTCATATACAGCGACAGTACTTCACTGGACTTCTCACTCAAACAACACTTCTAAACACGATAGTAAGCAAAATCTCTAGCTTTAAGTGATTAACTAACAATCATTCGGTTCACAGCGTGAAAATACCAGGATAATCTAAAAGGATTGCAATATCTCCAATCGATATATCGATTACGTCTATTGCGAATGCAACATTTCTCCAAAGAGTTGCGCCATTGGTAACGAGCCTTGTGAAAGAGCCATGGCCAAATGAGGGCTGCTTGTCATGAGTGCAATTATGAAACACAGAAATTCGTTAGATGATGAAATGAAACTTTGTCACCGGAAATCTGGTCATTTTCTAAAGAGCAACTACATATGTCACTAACCTCGAAAATTTTTTAGTTATTTTTACGTATGTTGAGCAGTAACCGAATCTGAGCATCAATGTGTTGTGGGAGAGTTTCTTTTCCGCCCTTTTAAAGTGGTCTGGTGTGGCGTTTGATGCTCATCGTACTATCATTTTTGATATTTCTTACACGAAAGAAGTTGTAAGGAGTGGCTTCTTTTACTAAATACTACAGTTCGTTTAATTTGAAGGGCGGTCCTTAGAAGGGAGACAACTTTCAAACTTCTCCCACCCGAGATATTATGAAATCTTGTGCCTACTGTCTTCGTTACTGCCACACAAAATTAATAATCAATTATGACAAGCATGTTCTTCAATTAAAAATGATGGAAATTGACTTGGATTATTAATAATAAGACGATGTAACATATTTCTCATTCACACTAATTACACTCTAAGAAAAGCGAAAAAAGGCACCGCGAAGAAATTACCCGAATCTACATCTACATTTATACTCCGCAAGCCACCCAACGGTGTGTGGCGGAGGGCACTTAACATGCCACTGTCATTACCTCCCTTTGCTGTTCCAGTCGCGTATGGTTCGCGGGAATAACGACTGTCTGAAAGCCTCCGTGCGCGTTCTAATCTCTCTAATTTTACACTCGTGATCTCCTCGGGAGGTATAAGTAGGGGGAAGCAATATACTCGATACCTCATCCAGAAACGCACCGTCTCGAAACCTGGCGAGCAAGCTACACCGCGATGCAGAGCGCCTCTCTTGCAGAGTCTGCCACTTGAGTTTGTTAAACATCTCCGTAACGCTATCACGGTTTCCAAATAACCCTGTGATGAAACGCGCCGCTCTTCTTTGGATCTTCTCTATCTCCTCCGTCAACCCGACCTGGTACGGATCCCACACTGATGAGTAATACTGAAGTATAGGTCGAACGAGTGTTTTGTAAGCCACTTCCTTTGTTGATGGACTACATTTTCTAAGGACTCTCCCAATGAATCTCTACCTGGTACCCGCCTTACCAACAATTTATTTTATATGATCATTCCAC
Source organism: Schistocerca gregaria (assembly GCF_023897955.1). Classification (NCBI taxonomy): domain Eukaryota; kingdom Metazoa; phylum Arthropoda; class Insecta; order Orthoptera; family Acrididae; genus Schistocerca; species Schistocerca gregaria. Next base: position 820,810,917 of record NC_064921.1, on the reverse strand, counting down.
TTCAAATCGTTCCGCACGCATACTCCCAGATATATTACAGAAGTAACTGCTACCAGTGTTTGTTCCGCTATCATATAATCATACAATAAATAATCCTTCTTTCTATGTATTCGCAATACATTACATTTGTCTATGTTAAGGGTCAGTTGCCACTCCCTGCACCAAGTTCCTATCCGCTGCAGATCTTCCTGCATTTCGCTACAATTTTCTAATGCTGCAACTTCTCTGTCTACTACAGCATCATCTGCGAAAAGCCGCATTGGACTTCCGACACTATCTACTAGGTCATTTATATATATTATGAAAAGCAATGGTCCCATAACACTCCCCTGTGGCACGCCAAAGGTTACTTTAGCGTCTGTAGGCGTCTCTCCATTGATAACAACATGCTGCGTTCTGTTTGCTAAAAACTCTTTAATCCAGCCACACAGCTGGTCTGATATTCCGTAGGCTCTTACTTTGTTTATCAGGCGATAGTGCAGAACTGTATCGAACGCCTTCCGGAAGTCAAGAAAAAAGCATCTACCTGGGAGCCTGTATCTAATAGTTTCTGGGTCTCATGAACAAATAAAGCGAGTTGGGTCTCACACGATCGCTGTTTCCGGAATCCATGTTGATTCCTACAGAGTAGATTCTGGGTTTCCAAAAACGACATGATACTCGAGAAAAAAAAACATGTTCTAAAATTCTACAACACATCGACGTCATAAATATAGGTGTATAGTTTTGCGCATCTGCTCGACGACCCTTCTTGAAGACTAGGACTACCTGTGCTTTTTTCCAATCATTTGGAACCTTCCGTTCCTCTATAGACTTGTGGTACACGGCTGATAGAAGGGGGGGCAAGTTCTTTAGCATACTCTGTGTAGAATCGAATTGGTATCCCGTCAGGTTTAGTGGACTTTCCTCTGTTGAGTGATTCCAGTTTCTTTTCTATTCCTTGGACACTTATTTCGATGTCAGCCATTTTTTCGTTTGTGCGAGGATTTAGAGAAGGAACTGCAGTGCGGTCTTCCCCTGTGAAACAGCTTTGGAAAAAGGTGTTTAGTATTTCAGCTTTACGTGTGTCATCCTCTGTTTCAATGCCATCATCATCCCGGAGTGTCTGGATATGCTGTTTCGAGCCACTTACTGATTTGACGTAAGGCCAGAACTTCCTAGGATTTTCTGTCAAGTCGGTACATGGAATTTTACTTTCGAATTAACTGAACGCTTCACGCATAGCCCTCCTTACGCTAACTTTGACATCGTTTAGCTTCTGTTTGTCTGAGAGGTTTTGGCATAATTTAAACTTGGAGTGAAGCTCTCTTTGCTTTTGCAGTAGTTTCCTAACTTTGTTGTTGTACCACGGTGGGTTTTTCCCGTCCCTCACAGTTTTACTCGGCACGTACCTGTCTAAAGCGCATTTTACAATTGCCTTGAACTTTTTCCATAAACACTCAACATTGTCAATGTCGGAACAGAAATCTTCGTTTTGATCTGTTAGGTAGTATGAAATCTGCCTTCTATTACTCTTGCTAAACAGAAAAACCTTCCTCCCTTTTTTTATATTCCGATTAACGTCCATACTCAGGGATGCTGCAATGGCCTTATGATCACTGACTCCCTGTTCTGCAAATCCATAGTCTAAAAGTTCGGGTCTGTTTGTTACCAGTAGGCCCAAGATGTTATCTCCACGAGTCGGTTCTCTGTTTAATTACTCGAGGTAATTTTCGGATAGTGCACTCATTATAATGTCGCTCGATACTCTGTCCCTACCACCCGTCCTAAACATCTTAATGAGACGGAAGTCGGTAGAACTGATGTTCACGTACAGACAAGCAAACGACTAAAGTTTGAGCAAAATTGGGTGATTTGTTTAAGAGAAAGAGCTTCACAGATTCAGGAAATGAATAACGCATTGGCCGGCCAGAGTGGCCGTGTGGTTCTAGGCGCTACAGTCTGGAACCGTGCGATTGCTACGGTCGCAGGTTCGAATCCTGCCTCGGGCATGGATGTGTGTGATGTCCTTAGGTTAGTCAGGTTTAAATAGTTCTACGTTCTAGGCGACTGATGACCTCAGAAGTTAAATCGCATAGTGCTCAGAGCCATTTGAACCACTTTTTGAATAACGCATTGTTACACTTCTGGGCCTTAAGCAAGCAATTATTCGGTTTGGCACTGGTTGATGGAGTTGTTGGATATCCCACTGTCCAATTGGCGCGTTAGGTTGTCAAAATCGCTTTCAGTAATGCCCCAAACTTTCTCAGCTGGGAAGAGATCCGGCGACCTTACTGGACAAAGTAAGGTTTGACAGGCTCAAAGGCAAGCAGTCTTCACACACACACTCGTCGTGTTTGGGTGGGCATTATCTTGACGAAATATAAACCCACGGTGGCATGCCATGAAGGGCGTGCCACTGTGCGGCAAGGGACCGTTCACTGATCATCGGGGCCCATTTCACAGCAGGACACATCACTGAAGACAATTCTCCTCCGGTACTCTACTGATACGTGGGATGTAAAACGGATTCTTTCTGACTGCCTTGTAAAGGATAAGGTATACATGTCAAGTACTAACTTCAAGCTTTTAGACCTACTGGCTGAAAAGTTATGGAGGTAGTATGGTTATGAGAGATCTGTCGCACAACTCATGTGTCCACCATTAACCTGCACTGCAGTTGGTGAAAAAATCCAAGATGGCGACGGCAGAAAATTTCTTAAAAATCCGAGATGGCACTGGTGAAAAGTTAAAAATTCCAAGACGACTGATACGTGGCGCTGCTGGCGCCAGTCGCTTCTCAATATTCATTTAAGACCTTTTCCATCGATTCTGTATCGTGTGGTCGCTGTTTTCCTCTTTGGTCGCTTTTCGGCTATTTAAGCGCACGACGCTGTGGGGAGAGGGCTGGTTTTGGTCGGTTGGTTGGCTTTACGGTGCGCAGTTTGGTTTTCGGCGATCGCTCTTTGCGCATGCTCCGCCTCTTTCTGTCACGTGGGCAGTTGGGCTGCGGACGGAGACGTGCGTGCGGTCGGCGAGTGTGTACTGCGTCTAATAAGAGGGCGATGGTCCCGTCTGTACTGCGTTAACATGTGATAGCGCCTCTCGTATATATCAGCCTGCAACTGCATAAGCTACAGAATCAAACTGTGGGAACTATTCAGGTTCTTAAAGTTCTGCTGTATATATGTATATTCAATTTCGTGCTGTTTGCAGTTAATGAATCTTACAGTATTTGGCCTCCCATGTTATCTGTTTCGTATTGACCACACGTGCACAACATACTGAATTGTTGTTACCTGTGTGAACGAGGTTTGCCTGTTATGGACGCACTCAAATATGGGCAAGGAGTGTATATCTAAGTGTGTGCCTGTGCACTCCGAAATAACCACAGGTTGAATTTTCTGGCTGGCTGCTGGATTTTAGGTAACGTGTTCAGAGGTAAACAAGCAGTGGCTCAATGATGAAAAATTTATTGGGTGCTATTACTTAGTGTGTGTTTATGGAATATATATAATATAACTAATCGGTTCTGGGGTTATATTTTGAGTTAAGTTACGAGTGCGTGATTTAGCACTATGACCAGCTTCTTATATTTCTGAGTATATCATCACTTCCTGCTCTGGCAGGAATAAGCCTGTCTGCACGCATTATTAACAACAAAATAGTGCAGATATACCGTATGCTGATATTCCTGTTTTGAAATTTCGTAATGTTTTAAGAAATGTGTTATTCAGGCAGCTGCCCAGTTGCTGTGTGGTTTTGTGTTGGTGTTTCCGTGGTGTAATCAGCGGTGCGCGTCGTGCGTTGTAGCTGATCGTTTAACTGGGGGACGACGCCATGACGGCGGCCAGTTTGAATTGTGATCGATAGCGCAGTCGCCGTGTTGATCCGTAGACAGCAGTTCTCCAGTTGAATATTTTGTTATCTGTTTCTGGTGACGCCGAGGCGTACGTCGTAGTTTCCGCAAACCCCTGATATGGTACTACTTGTCACTGAAATTTTGTAATTTCTGAAAGATGCCTTTCATTCTACTGTGTTTTTAATGCCTTACAACTGTTATATCTTAAAAGGTGTCCTGCTTCTGTGGGAGTGTTTGTCAGTAAACCATTTACTCTTTATATAGTTCTTAAGATTTATGTAAACAGGCTTCTAAAATTATTTGTTTGTGGTGGGTTTTGACACCCGTAGACTTCTGTCTGTTTAGTAATGTTTCAATTTCTAGTTTACTTATCTGAATTATTCTGGGGTAACAGCATTTCACTGTTGTCATGCAATTGTTAATAAAATCTGTTGGAAATTACAAGCCAGGGTTTGTGTTTTATTGATAATTATTGCCTTGTCTTTATTGGGTTGAAGTATCCTTTAATGTGTGTCCCACGTCACAATGAAGCTGGTGGTATAAAAAAAAGGTGGAAGATGGTGGTGGTGGAAAATTCAAAATTGCAATAAACGAAACTAACCCAGTTGTGCTACTGGGCAATTAAAAACAATTAAATCTGAAAAATTCAAAAACACTGGAAGTATACCAGTTATACCTTGCAAGACTCCTGAGGCAACAGTCCAGTACGGCGCTATGTTCAAAAGTATCTGAACGATCCGGATTTTGTGCCTCAATCAAAGGCAATCGATTGTACAACCCAACATGATTTATAATTCTGTGTAATTTTCACTGTTCTTTGAGCAGTTTTTCTTACTAATTTCAAATCTGTTATTTTTTTGTCGTTTACAGCCTTTTCACAAGCCGAGTAAACGCATTTTTCATTTAAGTTTCACAAGGAGAAATTTTATTGCAAGTAAGAAACATTTTATTTTAATAATGTGGAGTAGCTGGCTATACTGTGACGCCCATCTGATTGCTAGGGGGGAAGCTTCCGTTGATTGTGGATATGCTACAGTGTTGAGAGACTACATTTGCATTGTTAGATGTACTCCTCCAGTTTCTTAAATGGGTTTCAACAAGTGTTTGAATAACACAAACGTATTCTATTATGTTTGTGTTAGCTATGTAATTGGTAAGAAAAGACTGTTCATTAATAGTTTTGTGAAAAATGACTACTAAACAAAGTTTTTTCGTACAAAGCTTGGTAATCAAGACAAAAGCTTAAAACATCACAACGTGCGCTGTACATATGTTAAGGGACTGAGATTGTGGAATAATGGGAAGAGAAAATCAATGCTTTTTGCAATTCCCATAGTGTGGAGGGAGCTGCAAAAACATGTCTATCGTTGTTGTTGTTGTTGTTTGGTTATTGTTGGACACAAAAAGAAAGAAAGACACAAAATGTCCTAACATTTCTTCGGCCTTACGACCGGTTATGCATTGTGAATCTCTCCCTATTCCAAACCCACATACGAGTCTTAAGATTTTGCGAGAGGAGAGCAGCACCAAAAATGAATGCGATGATAGAGGTGATTACAAGCCAGAAAAAGATTATGTACCATAATTATTTGGTTAAAACGATATAAGTGATTTAACTCGTGACTTGACTGACAAGGGATCCTGCCAAACTGTATGGGCGTAGACTGAAAGCGAAACACCTATTACCTGGAGACACATTCTCTCTGTACAGAAACAGAGAAACAGCATAACTAAAACTATTTATTGTAGAAGATATGGCTCTTTGTTGTAATACTGAACGTTTATGACCCATATCAGTGGAGGTTATTTAGTCTTGTCAAAAACAAAGCAGATAGATGTACGTTTACGTGATGGAAATTTGTTTGGCTCAATACCAGTTGCACACTGAGTGCAACACAAGATGCACTGTGCCGTATGCAGTACTATTGGCTAGGTTTGCATTAGCATCCCCAGGCTATCTGTTACCTACACTGCCTAGTAGTTGGTGCTCTTCCCTCCCTGTTGGCAGAACTGGTTATTGGCCACAGTCAAGAGACAGACGAGATCAGTGAGTTGGTCGGAACCACTAAGAAAGGCAGTCGCTTTTTTGCTCAAGAAGTGCTTTTCCACAAGCTCTCAATGTGGTTTGTTTATGAACCCACCACATACACTGAGTGATTGCTGCTCTAGAGTAGTGTGAGCTCTGGGAATGGAGCAGCCTGAATTCAACGTGATTATAGCGCGTTTACTCAAGTTCGAAGCAAGGAAGGAATCCATGTATGCTTCTGTTTGAATCAGGTACTTTGTCTTGGAGTGGCCATATCGCCATTTTCTAGTTACGGATTGTGCCCCGATAGTTTGAAAGTTGGACGTTCATATCGTCTGTTGGGATGTTGGATGTTGATTTTGCTGTTGCGTGCATACACCAATTCTGAGTGTGAGATGACATTATTGAGAGTGGTAGCGAGCGAACAGTTAGCTCTTGGCAGTAGTTGGACGCAGTCTGGAGTGGGGAGAAGAGTTTGCAGCCCGCTCTGACCGTGATGGTGGCGCCGGGGGAGAGCTCTGTATAAATCGAAGATTTCCGGTCATTTGCCATTTTTTTGCTGCTCCTAGTTGAGCGCTGAAGGCATTCTCACATTTGTGTGTGCACACATTGAAAGTAATATTCATATCTTTGTTGTGACCAGATACGTAATTACTGATGTAAGAAATTGTGGAATAATTGAAGTTTTTAAAATGTTCAAGGAAAAGAAAGGTGTGGGTGAAGTTTGTCAGTGTGTCAATCATCAGTTTTCAGAATACCATATATTAAAAGTTTTTGTTGAGTCCTTTCATTTTTACACCACTTAAGGCTTGTTGACTAAACCCCTCCTCTTCATTTAACTTCTATAAAAACAAGGAGAGTGGTTGCATCATTAGCTGTTGTACTCTGCATGGATCGCAGTATTTCTTTTGAATTATTTTAACATGTCGCTGGATGAAGAATATTCACGCATTTGCAGCGGAAAGACGAGGTAAATTGTCTGTAGCGTGCAAGAGTATTACAATATAATTGTTAGATGTTAGAGAATACTTTAAAAATTACAGTCAGATACAAGAGAACTTATCAGATGCAAGAGAGCAGATTTTTCATAATTTATAAGAAGAGTAATTAATATCTCCTACTTCCCGTAGCTGAACGTTCCAGAAAATGTTTGAAAGCTGAGGTGTCGGATTAAGGGTTTTCATAATACAAACCATATGGCTACATATCAGATTTTATTATAATGATAATAAAGTTTCACTAGATAGCCTAGAAATTTTTTGTGAAATGGTATAGGTAACGATAATATCGTTAGATGCAGCGGGAAACTTTCAAGTTATTGAAGCTTTGTTAACAGATTTGGACATAGCCTAAGATTGCTTACATGTGTTACAAAATCACAAAATTTGTCTGTACCCTTCAGAGAAGAGTAACTGTTGGGGAAAAATTGTAAATTTGAGACAGTTTGTGCTGCTTTAAAACGAAATCATTTAATTCTTTAAAGTTACAAATATAGACCAGAAAAATTAAAACTGTGTACCATTTTTGTGGACTGAAATTCTTAGACATAACACGGCAGGTGCAAAGTATGATATACAAGTGATATTGTTCTGAACAGTGGAGAAGGTTAAGGTCTTTTGTTTTTCGTATTTCAAACGAGTACTATTTAGTTATCCAGCAATAGACAAGAACTGTTTACAATTAAACCTACTATATTGACAGTAATAAAGATAAATAAAAGATTCAGAAAAAAGAATCACTGTTATATGTTTCCATGAATATCAACGGGACCGTTTCCCACCCAGCAGCTTCATGAGAAATAGGCAATTTCCGTATCTAATCAATCTATCAATTATTTATTTTTCATTCATTTGAAAACTGTTTTGTCTTTGTCAACAGGATGTACCGTATATTCATAACTCTAGGTCATTTTTCAGTACTTTTTGAACGGTGCAGACACAGCTGTATGAATTCCTCTTTCCTCCTAGAAATTTAACCAAGTTATATACTTCTCCAACTACATGTGCAAGATCTGTCATTACAGTAAAATGTAAAAAGATATTATCGGGGGTGTCATCGCTCTTCAAAGAGACGTGTGAGTCAGAGTCAGTCTCCTTAGTTTTTCTTCTTTGTGTAGTTGACATATCTTTGATCACAGGCATAATTTTGCACAACTCCTACTTTTGGACAACTCCTTTTCTGTAAAGTGGCTTTTCTTTTTCAGCAATGAGTTATCTGCTAGAAATGCGATCTCCCGCAGTTGTGTTGTCGGCACATGGAAAGGCGACAATCCGAGGTACACAGCTGTGTGGCTGGGAGCTGGGCACTGAGTGACAGTGTATCACTTTTAGAAATGAACCGTGTCATACATACATACATTTATGTGAGAAAAGGCATGAGATATCTCCTAGTATCGTGTCGGACTTCCTGCCGCCCAGAGTAATGCAGCAGCTTCACATGGTATGGACCCAACAAGCCTTTAGAAGTACACTGCAGAAATATTGAGCCATGTTGCCTCTATAGCCGTCCATTATTACGAAAGTGCTGCCGGTACAGAATTTTGTGCACGAACTGATCTCTCAATTATGTCAGAAAAATTTTCGATCGGATTAATGTTGGGCGATCTGGGTGGCTAAATCCATTGCTCGAACTGTTCAGAACGTTCTTCAAACGGGGGCGCAGTGCAGATGGTGCATTGTCATCCGTAAAAATTCCATCGTTGTCTGGGAACATGAATTTCATGAATGGCAGAAAATATTATCAAGTAGCTCAAAATAACCATGCCCAGTCAATACTTGATTCAGCTGGAGTAGAGGACTCAGTCCACTCAAAGTACACACAGGCCACACTTTTATGGGGCCACCAACAGTCCACGCATTGCCTTGTTGATAACTTGGGTCCATGGCTTCGAGTGGTCTGTACCACACTCTAATCCTAACATCAGCTCTCACCAACTGATTTCGGGACTCATCTCACCAGGCCACGATTTTACAGTCGTCTAGGGTCGAACGTGTGTGGTCACGAGCCCAGGGGCGTAGCTGCACGCTATGCCGTGCTGTTACCATATACATAGCGTCGGTCGTAGGCTGATATAGCTAATTAACGCCAAATGTATCCTCACTGCTCTAATGTATACGTTCGTCGTATGTCGCATATTGATTTCTGTGGCTATTTACTCACTTTTGCTTGTCTGTTAACACTGTCAACTCTACGGAAATGCCGCTGCTCTTGGTAGTTAAGTGAAGGTCGTCGGCCACTGGTTTGTCCACGGTATGCACGCTCTTGGCACTGTGGATATCGGACTATTGAATTCTCTTACGATTTCCGAAACCGACTGACACATGCGCATAGCTCCAATTACCATTCTGTGTTGAAATTCTGTTAATTCCCGTCGTGCGACCATAAGCGCCTCAGCAATACACTCCTGGAAATTGAAATAAGAACACCGTGAATTCATTGTCCCAGGAAGGGGAAACTTTATTGACACATTATTGGGGTCAGATAAATCACATGATCACACTGACAGAACCACAGGCACATAGACACAGGCAACAGAGCATGCACAATGTCGGCACTAGTACAGTGTATATCCACCTTTCGCAGCAATGCAGGCTGCTATTCTCCCATGGAGACGATCGTAGAGATGCTGGATGTAGTCCTGTGGAACGGCTTGCCATCCCATTTCCACCTGGCGCCTCAGTTGGACCAGCGTTCGTGCTGGACGTGCAGACCGCGTGAGACGACGCTTCATACAGTTCCAAACATGCTCAATGGGGGACAGATCCGGAGATCTTGCTGTCCAGGGTAGTTGACTTACACCTTCTAGAGCACGTTGGGTGGCACGGGACCAAAATACGGACGTGCATTGTCCTGTTGGAACATCAAGTTCCCTTGCCGGTCTAGGAATGGAAGAACGATTGGTTCGGTGACGGTTTGGATGTACCGTGCACTATTCATTGTCCTCTCGACGATCACCAGAGGTGTACGGCCAGTGTAGGAGATCGCTCCCCACACCATGATGCCGGGTGTTCGCCCTGTCTGCTTCGGTCGTATGCAGTCCTGATTGTGGCGCTCACCTGCACGGCGCCAAACACGCATACGACCATCATTGGCACCAAGGCAGAAGCGACTCTCATCGCTGAAGATGACACGTCTCCATTCGTCCCTCCATTCACGCCTGCCACGACACCACTGGAGGCGGGCTGCACGATGTTGGGGCGTGAGCGGAAGACGGCGTAACGGTGTGCGGGACCGTAGCCCAGCTTCATGGAGACGGTTGCGAATGGTCCTCGCCGATACCCCAGGAGCAACAGTGTCCCTAACTTGCTGGGAAGTGGCGGTGCGGTCCCCTACGGCACTGCGTATGATCCTACAGTCTTGGCGTGCATCCGTGCGTTGCTGCGGTCCGGTCCCAGGTCGACGGGCACGTGCACCTTCCGCCGACCACTGGCGACAACATCGATGTACTGTGGAGACCTCACGCCCCACGTGTTGAGCAATTCGGCGGTACGTCCACCCTGCCTCCCGCATGCCCACTATACGCCCTCGCTCAAAGTCCGTCAACTGCACATACGGTTCACGTCCACGCTGTCGCGGCATGCTACCAGTGTTAAAGACTGCGATGGAGCTCCGTATGCCGCGGCAAACTGGCTGACACTGACGGCGGCGGTGCACAAATGCTGCGCAGCTAGCGCCATTCGATGGCCAACAACGCGGTTCCTGGTGTGTCCGCTGTGCCGTGCATGTGATCATGCTTGTACAGCCCTCTCGCAGTGTCCGGAGCAAGTATGGTAGGTCTGACACACCGGTGTCAATGTGTTCTTTTTTCCATTTCCAGGAGTGTATTTAGAATATGAAGTCAGATATAACACAGCTGTTGATGAAATCAAAGGATGTTCGATTATAGGTAAAACATTATTTCTTTCCTTTATGGTCACAAAATCAAACAGTTTTGCCACATAATTATTGGATTTACCATCAAGTACAATGCCTTTTTATCGTTAATTCTGGAATGTTATCTGAACAATGTAATAAAGTGAAATCTATGTGTGATTTATAAAGTTCGATCTATTCTGTGTATCTTGGATTTTCGGAGGTAAAAAACTAATGATACAGGCTGGGTTTAATTAAGAAATGCTGTCAACCCTTTTTCGCGGATCACACTGAATCAGCTGACTGTTGTTATACAATCAGTGGAGCTGAACGAGAAATGTACCGTGTGTCTGCTGCTCACTTGCGTTAAGACGATTATCATTGCGCGACGTTTCAAGGATGGATACGGCAATTTGCCGATAGGACGACACCAACAGAGATGTGACAATGGGACCGTGAGTTAAATATAGACATAGTGAACGATTAGCGTTACCAGCTGCTGGTGTTATGGTCCATAGTTCGATTATAGATCGATTAACAATTATCACACTGGACTTCACTGCGGTGGTAAATCGTAGTGCAAGGTCCAGCACCGCACCTCCTGAGTGCAAAAATTAGAAGTGGTGTGTGTGTGGGGGGGGGGGGGGGGAGGGAGGAGGAAGGGGGGGGGGGGGGGGGAGGATCGCTCTCAATCACTTTTCTTCCAGTAAATAGTATAAAATGGTAAGTTGAGCTAGTGGCACGTCTAGTAGCGATCACGACACTTTTTGATCTTCATGTTTCATGTAGATACTGGGATATCAGTGCTACGTATGTCCTTAGACTTCAAACATAATGAAATAATTTTCCTTTTTCGGTAACGTCATGTAACCCGGATTAATTTTGTATTTTTTATACGTTCTTACCTCATTATTATAATACGTATAAATGCTTCGTGCGTAGGGACTGTGGGATTGTTTCACATATAAGGGAAGTCCCTTCGCAACGAAAATGCTTGGGCAGGAGTCTGAAAGTTGGTCTAGAGCGAAATAGCACAAGAAGTCTTTGTGGCGTATGTAGTCAGTTGCCAGCATCCAAAAAGCTAACGTTCCCAATGCTTACCCAGGCAATATCTGTAGCAACAGTGGAACAATTATGCCTCGAATGTGGATTGCTAATTGTGATTAAGCCCTGGTATGTATTGGTTTGCTCTGAAACTTTCAATTCCTACACCAAGAAGTTTCACAGGGCATGTAACATCAGCAGCCATGATTGAATCTTCGGCTTTGTTTTGATGCCTGTAACGTACCTTGTTTGTGTATGTAAACGTGAACGAGTGATCTGTGTATAGCTTAATTGTAAGATGATGTATGAAATTGTCTTTTAAACAGATACTGGTTAATTATTTTTTCACAGTTCTTCTTAACAGTCCTTTAAACTATCAAAATGTTAAAGACTTATTACACCCAAAAATTCAGTGTGCTAAATAATTGGTTCTAATTATTTCCTTTTCATTTATTTATTTTTGAAGTTACGTTAACGTACCGATACATTATTGAACACCAAAGCAGAAACAACATATGAACATGATCTCTTCTGGGCCCGGGGTTTGAATCTTGAGGATTCTATATGTTTATTTATTAGTAACACACTAGTTTATTAATTTTAATTGCATGACGCATATTTAGTTATACAATTTGAAGCCTCTGTAATGGCGCCTGTGTGAAAAATAACGGACTCGACATTAGTGGTCAATTACGGCCAAATCTGCATCAGAAAATGAAAATAATGTCGGAGATCCTTTACTACTCTCATGATTGCATAGAAAGAACAACTTTTCTCAAAAATACCTGGGCTAGAAGAGCCGTAATTACCAAAAATAGTTGTACCGACCGTAATGGCGGACAACACGATAAGATCTTAATTAATAAAACTTTCAATAACTGCAGAAAAGGACACAGTTCTCCTATAACTAAAATATAGTCTCAATGGTAACAAATAACATTTTGTTTCTGAAAACGATTTAGATAATGTAACAATTATTACACTTGATACGGACCTTTTAATATGAAAGGTAGGAACAGGGCGTCTTGCCAGGGCAGTGGTGTAACTCGGAAAGATACAGTGTCCTCTCTTTTACCAGATATTCTCTTCTTTAATCATTGTCTACACAGATGATAAATCTTGCATATTGTCTTCGTCCTTTTCACTCGATGCTCTTCATATGAAAAAATGTCAGTATTTTCCACATATTACAGGAAAATATTAAGTCCTTTTCTCAAAGATATTCAAAGGGAAAAATACGCCATGAGACGGTATATGCCACAGAAGAGCGCCACTGTAACCACCGGTTGGACAATTAAAGTTTAGTGTTGCACATATAGACATGGACCAGTAATTTCCTAAATTTCCGAATGATAAGTATGTTTATCCTATCGTGAACACTGATTTGTCCTCAGTGAATTACCTTTATAGGGACCTGTCACGGAGGTATTCAGAGTTCCTTTCGAAGTTTAAGAAACATACAATAAATGTTGTTCAAAACTGCTGTTTGAATTAGTTGAAATTTAATTTTCTTTATTGGTTAGTTAATCTTCTGTGGCCGAATAATTTCCATTGGTAAGTGATTAGGGTCGAACTTAATTCCTATCGAAGGAGTAACACTTCAAGGGACTAGCTCTTGTAGTAATAACCTATAGTGTTATGAAGTGACACTAAGTTTTTATGAGTTGATCAAGGAAACGAAGTTTGGAAATAGAATACTTCGTATAGATGTACAACTTCTTCTTCTTTGCTTTGGCCCAGTTTCCCGGAAGCTATTGTCACAAGAGCGTACCTGTGGATTGGAAATGACAAGACAGCTGTTATGTAAAGATGCACCACAATACAAAGATAAGACCTGATTTATTATGTCTCACCGTTGATTCTGGATAGCAACAAAGTTGCAATCAGTTCAACATAGTTTCGCTTATCGCAGACAAACAAGACAGCTTTATATAAAACCAAAGTACATGTAACGCAGGTGAAACTGCCACCAATAATGATCACCTATTCCGACAGGAATTCCTCGGGTATCAAGTATGAAAGGGATGCCACCACCTCAGCCTTGGTGGGGGGGGGGGGGGCTGAAATGATAACTGTGCATGGTTTGGCAGCTGACAGCTGTGTCGTCACTCCACGGGGGCCACCGGTGTAACTTGACTCTTGGGAGTGTGTGTGGTAGCGTCCTGTGCAGTCCAGTGGATGGGGACGGCAGGATGTGTTTACAAGCAATTTTTTGTTTGAACTATATTCCGTCGATTTCACCAACCAATAGGATACTGCAAATTTAAAAAAGCTCTACCTCATACATGTGAAGATATCGATTTAATTAACTTCCATCAATTTTTTATATCAATGTGTTGTTAACGGTATGATAGTTAGGGAGGGGGTGTGCATGAGTGGGTGGTCTGGAGCAGAACAGCAGGTTAAGAGCAGAACAGCAGGTTAAGAGCAGAACAACAGGTTAATTTGCATAATTCTTGTGTGAAACACAGTAGAATACTTTAAGGGGATGGGTGACAAAGAAGAATGCGCCGGAAATGGCGTTCAAAAGCATGTGAAATTCTAAAAGTGTACCAGAAAATGGTTGGAGGACATAACTAATTACTTAATTTGGTATAAAAGGCGGTACAATAGTTTCAGGAAAAGGGGGGGGGGGGGGGTGACATGGAAAACCATGTATCAGAACAATAGGTTAAGTGCCGACAAAGGGCCGAACATTAGGTTAAGACACCCACAGTACAGTGCTGATCATTGGGTTCTGCAACATATTTGCCCCAGCATTGTTTGCATCTCTGCACATCAGTGTACTGCATTATTTAGAAGTAGTTTGCAGGCCTGTAGACTATTTACTGCGACCTCAAACACGTCAGGGTGTTTTGTATCAGTGTAATAAATATACTATGTTAAATCCGTTCATAAATAAATTGTTCCGAGATAAATACGATCCTTCCTCTCTCCAGCAGCCCAGCATAGTTTTTCCCCGCCATTTTTCCCCTCCAGACCACAATCTTGGATTATGTCATTGGAGGGGCGATAGTACCCTCTGGTGGCGGTACTGTGTACCAGGTCAGTTGGACTCTGGGCCTCATGGTGGACACACTGGATGGTGGTACTGCCTCAAATTGTTTAAATAAAGATGCTTGCAAAATATAGACATCCATACTGTCAAGTACAGGCTGAGTCCTCTCACAACGAAGGGGTGGTGGTTGGATGACAGGTTGTTGGAGGTAGCACAAGTGACTTTTTCCCGCTTTTTTCTTAGGTTAGTGGATGCAGCCATGGTGTGTTACATTGCGCTGCTGGAATGTGAACTTCCTACAATTTTCTGGGGAATGTGAGGGAGGAGGGATTAGGTTTAATTAAATAGTTAATCAAATCGATATCAAAAGAGTAGGTGTAACAGTGAGGGGGAGGGGGTGGGGGTGGGTTTTAGGTGTCCAGGGATCAGGAGTGTGGTAGGGGGGGGGGAGGGACAATAGGTTAAAGACCTGTCTATCAATACGAAGGATCCTTTTAGCAGAACAATAGGCTACGTACCCATCAATAAAAGGAGAACGATAGGTTTGCACCCGAGTGCATACCTGCTCCTGATGTAGACAACCTGCACTAACAAACTGCACTTGTATGAACTTCCCTCTACTACTGACACACACTTCCCTCTGAATGATGGCAATTTGCTGACTGACAGGAGTGTGGTTCATCTCACCATTCAAGATCATGGCACCTCATGCCTCCCTCTTTGGAGAATCAGGTCTCCAGACAGAGACCTTTCTACACACCTGAAGAAGTAACTTTGTTTCACTAATTGGAATAAAAGAAAATGTTTGGTCTTCTTGCCCTAATTCTTTGCATGAACCCCATAGTTCATTCGCTGAACCTTAATCCTGAACTGTTTTTTAGCAGAATCCTTTGCCAAGTGCACTGGGAACTCAATAGTTCAGGCAGTTTTCAATTTGAAGTAAATCTACATCGAAACCACAGTGGTGCCAGAAACTAAGACACACTTTGTCACAATCATATTGCGCTGCGTACTGTGGTACTTCCAAACACGCTGTTAACATTCACTCAGCGGCAAAACGACTGTTTTGTGAGGCACATCCAGCGAAAGGTGGTGGTCTTGTTTCAAGTTGTTATTTAAGAAGGCTAGGTCTGAACTATCTAATCGTTTTTCTGGCCACCACAGACACATTATAGTTGTCCCGTTGATATCTGACACAGAATTTAGTACCTGATCTATTTCACGTTTTATCATTGTTTAAAATTCCAGTGCATCAAAATCCCCACCTGGTCACTCCCTATGCATCCTCTACTTATTGGGTACGTCTTGCTATGGGAATTCTCATACCTGACTTACATTCTGTCTGATTCTTGGTTGTCTTTGTGTATCCTATTAATTTATTAGTTTAATTCTCTTACCATCTGGGTATTCTTCGACACACCTTTCTCTGTACTGGTATTTCCTAATTGTGTGGTATGGCGCTCCTTAGCGGTCTTGTTTCTATTCTGTAATTCTTGCTCTTGTCCCAATCAGCTTTGAACTCCCTGATAACCATCAATATCTGTCATTCCAAATACTATCTTCAGTAATTTACAACCTGCACCTATCCATGCACTATTTTCATCCACTAAAGTGTGTCATACTAAATTCGTCACTTGGGGCTACTACTATTGTAACTGCTCGTATGAAAGCTGAAATCCCTGATACTCCATTTGCATCTGTTCCAATACTTTTTCTGTAGCTTCAAGATGCAATCCAGTGCATGTTTTCTTTGGAATCCGTTCCTCATTACTTACTCCCTATGAGTCTCAAGTTAACCTTGCTGTCCATTAGTGGCTGGTTAACACAGCGTCACCCTACCAAGAGAACAGCACACCTTCTGGAGTGGATCATTCTGTAGGTGTATTGCCATCAGATTTACATTTTACTCTTTCAATCACTCCTGTTGTGAGAAACTGTACCAGCAAGTGTAAAATAAATCACCCACATTAATAAACTGTAACTACTCCTTGGAGCTAGGACAATTAAGTAGCCAAAACATGTTTTACAACAAGTCTTTCATATACCTCATGAAACTCTATACTCACAGGCAAGATTTGAGAGCATGTGGCACCTCCTGTAAATACTGTGTACTAACTTCTGTCTCTATCATCCTGTTCTTACCTTTGCCTTTTTGCCTTCATAGGGAATAGCACCTACAGTCGACATAACATGTACAGAGTACCCTTAAAAGGTTTAACACATCCTTCATGGACGATAGACATTTTGGTTGGTAACTGCGAATACTCATTCACATGTGCTGTCACCTCTTTAACCTTATATGGCTCCTGGCAGCATGTAAGGAGTTTCTTCATGTATGACCTTTAGTGTATAGGGACCTGCTGGCATGACCCACTGACCAATCCTGTAGAAGCAACTTCACAGCAACTTGTCTCATCTTTCTTGCCACTCATGGGCTCTAGTGTTTACTTCATTCACCATCTTCCACATAGCCTTCAACGTTTTTGAAAAATATATTGATTTCTAATTTTTTCCCAAATTTACATTTAACAACTTTGAAAGGTGACATCTCCCCACAAGTATCACCTCATATGGTGACAGCCCAACACTAAAGTGTATTCTTGAGTTGTATGCAGCTATTAAATAAGGCTGATAAAGGTCCCAAGCATTGCAGTAACTGTTCGTGTAACATTCTACCATTATTGCAATGATTACACTCAGTTCTCCTTTTTACCTGAGGGTGGAAGGGAGTCGACCCTAGCTTATGGATTCGCAGCGGAAGAGATAACTGATTGCTTACGTGACACAAAATTGGTGCCCTGATCTGTAATTATTGTGTCAGTTGGAGCAGACTTCGATAATCAGTTTTGTTACCGTATCTTGTGCTACTGTACTCAGTTGTTGATTTAGAAACGGTAACCATCATAACCTAATGAGGAATCTGGTGTATGATTGTTAACACGTGTCCGTTAACTTCCACTGTCTGGTTAAATGGACTTAAAATGTCCATCCCTACCATTTCAGATGGCTTTGACACCTACACCGATCTTTGAAGTGGTTTTTGGTGTTGGTACATGGGACACAGTTCTTTACATACTGGTTGAAGTCCTCTTCCTCCAAATTCTTTCTACTATTTTATGATCCAGTTACCTTTTCTTTTAACATCCTTCTAATAAGCAGCTGTGAGCCTCTTTACACATTTTTCACTGCTGCAGGTACGATAATGCAGGGCCCCGATTTTTCCATTCTACATGGTGGCCCACTGTGCATAACAAATTGAGGTTGTGTTAGTGGCCTGTACCTTCTGCCATTCTGCAAGATTCGGCAGAGCGGTTTTATGGCTCCAATTTTCCTGCTCATCCTATCGAAACTGCCATGCTTCCTGCTGGTCTTTAACATTAAAATTTAGTGAATTTGATTTTGAAGTAGTGCACATCGAGTCAGTCTGTTTGGAGACTGCTAACATGCACTTAACTGCTACATTGTCTGTTGTAACTGTGAATTTCCTGCTCTGCAGGTAGCAATGAAAGTAAATGCTGCCATATACTAAGTTCAGCATCTTAGAGAAGTGAGTAATGCTGCCCCAAATTATTTAATTGCCTTGATGCATCTGTTAGTATGTGTTAATTGCCAGCTTCTTCCTGTCTCAGGATGCATCCTACCACCCGGTTGCTCATATCACACAACATGATAAACCTTTTCGTAATTCGGAAACAGCAACGAAGGGCTAGTTTTTAGTGCCTTCTTCAATTCTCCAATGTAGACTGATAGTCAACCAATCATTGAAATTTCACAACTTTTCTACAAAAAATATGCTAATGCGTGCTCAAGCTGAAGTCAAAGCCACATGCCTGCAATGGGTAGTGATCAGCAAAGACGAAGTCCCTCAGGGTACTCCAACGCCCATCCCACTAGGGAGGTGGACACCAGCATGAGACCTTGTGATATGAATGCTCCGAGATGTCTGTAGAGGGTTCCTAGTTCAGGCAGTTGCCTATTAATGCTGGAGATTAAGTCCTTGGTACGTGACTATAGTAATGTCGACCTCTAGCTCTGAAGCTGATGTAGACAGTGGTCGCAGACAGAATGTACATATATCAATACGATTGTGTACCCAAATCTTGACCCTGGAAGACACACCAGTCTGTAGTGGTCTAATCTCAATACTCGGTAGCTGTGACTTCTTTCATTCAGTTTCCCTTGTTTAGTCAGCTCCTGCTGAAGCCTAGCTGGAGCTGTAGTATTATTGTCCAACTTCGCCATTCAGAATCGCTGGATAACTTCTTCCACTTGGTCACCTTGTTGAACATACACCCTTTCATCCTGATAAAAACATATTGTGAGACCGTGTCTGGAATTCATTGTGACACACGTATCCCTCGGTATTATGACGCCTTGCTGTCGAAAGAGCAGTTAGTCACACCTGATGGAGTCATGGTGCAACGAAGTATTTGACATAATGAACCCAAGGAACCAAGACGAAAATGAAGAGAATAATATTTTAGTGATATAGTAAATTTTCTTTATTATTCTAACGATAAAAGCTGTTTTAACTATCCATAAACATTTCTATTAAAATCATTGCATTAAATCAAACAAATTTGAAGTACAAAACCATCAAATAAGCAGCCAGCGCCATTGTGTTAGTTCTTGACAGCTCAGATGCCCTCCAATGAAGAAAAGCAGAACCATGACCGGGGAACGTAGAAATCCCAAGATGAATCCTGAAACAATTATTTACAATAATACTCTCGGTGGAACTTTAAAGTCTTCGATCACAGAAGACTACTTTACTGCATGATGCATTTTCAATTCCAAGCAGCATTTGGGGACGAACTCACAAAATGACATTTGTGACGATTGGTGACAATATCTATATGCAATATCAAAATATTCCTAAAGTAATTCATTTTGTCATCAACTTACAATAAGGACTGGAATGCGCTGCTGAAAGCACACATCCTGTTTAGTTCAAAGAGGCTCATTACCCAAAATTGAGCAAGACAGTACTTCAAAATTTTCTCTCCAGACTTTGATACAAAAGAAGTCTTATAATACGATAAAATACAAAACTAAATACTAACTCAAGCAGTTAGGAAATTTTATTACAATGTTCATTATTTTGGCTTATTACTTTGTCATTTACAATTAATTATTACTATCAAGGTAATTTCATTTTAGGGATGTGAAATGGAACTTTCCTCGATACACTGTATTACACCAAAATTAGTGCTCCTTAAGTTCTGATACGGTTTTCTACTCCTAACGAGTTCTAGGCATAGGGGCTTTTCTATGGCACTTCAAAAATACTCAAGGTTTGGTTCTATAGGCATTACAGCCGCACATCAAATTCTCTGATTTTTGTAATATGTAAGTTATTTCAAAACGCGTTTTCGCACACTATAGACGAATTGAACTTATTAGTACAACAGCCAGATTGTGCGGTAAAGCAATAAAGCATCAAATAGAAGCACAAACAACAGAAACTGAGAAGCAATAATAGGTTGGACGCTTATGTACCAATGGCATATTTACTTCTGACACCCCATTGAAATGAGGCTATAAATGGGAATGTTGCTTCACTTTTCTTAATCTACAGAGGGCACACGATACAGTGTCCTTAAGTAAGCTGTGATTAGCTGTTGAATATTTTGGCATCGGCAGCAGATATTTTCTAACAATTCGACATATCTGTTTCAATACTATGGTTAAAGTAGGTAACTAATATTCCAATAGGAGATCATTAGGCGAGACGTTTTGCAAAGCGGAAGCGAAAATTATGCGGAAAGGGAATTTCTGCATGACAAGAAATACGGTTCGCTTAACTCTTCGCTGACGGCCAGGTCCTGATAGCGGGGGACAAAGACGACTGCAATTACATTTACAGATACTGTATGGAGAATGAACACTGACTGACATAGAAAATGCATGCTACTGGGTGAAGGACAAAAAGGCTCGTACAATTATGTAAAATTAAAAATCTCTGCACATTTAAGTACCTGAGTCGCTTCTACAGGCACAAAAGACATCATAGACAAAATTTGGCAAAGAAATGAGTAATTGGACAAGTGTTGGCTACGGAGGGTCAAAATTAGAAAGAAAACTAAGGTATTTGTCAGCTGTAGATCGTTTTCCTGATATATGGAGCTAACCAAAGAGAACAGAAATTAATGTCCCTTGACATGAGTTTAGTGAAGAAGTTGTCGCATATACAGACGAGCTAACCAGAAATGAAAAAAATTGAGAAAAAACACATTCTCGATTCCATATGTAGCAAAATATTGACTTGGTATGAGCACATCCAACAAACTATAACAGATGACCAAAGAGACACTACGATTTGACAACATTGAGAGAAGAAAACGTGAAAGACCACCGAGATGATGGTTGCGAGATATTGATGCGATATTGCAGTGCCTGTATTGTAACGAATACTCTTATTTCTTCGTTTGAAGACAGTTTTGACGTTTAAATACCAGCATCCGTTTCCTGGGGTAAGTACGCTCATGTGTCGGAAGTCATAGAATACCTCCAAATATTATGTCGCCCTCCTTTTGCCCGGTGTAGTGCAGCAAATCGACGTGGTATGGGCTGAAGAAGTCACTTTATGTCTCCTGCCGAAATATTGACCCATGCTGCCACTACAGCCATCCATAATTGCGAAAATGTTGCTGATGCTGGATTTTCTGCACGAACTCACCCCTAGATTATGTTCCAAAGAAGTTCGATGGGTGACCAAATCATCTGTTCGAATTGTCCAGCATGTTCTTCAAACCATCCGCAAACAACTATGGCAAACAAAAATGCCATCGTTGTTTGGGAGCACGAAGGCTAGGAATAGCTGTAATTGGTGTCCAAGTAGCGGAACGTAACCATCAGAGGACCCAATCAATTCCATACAAACACAGCCCACACCACTGTGTTGCCACAACCAGGTTACACAGTGCCTTGTTGTCAGCTTGGGTACCTGGCTTCATGAGACATCCGCCACGCTAGAACCCTACCATCATCTCTTACCAATTGAATTCTGGACTAACCTGACCAGACAACGTTTTTCCAGTCGCCTTGAGTCCAACCGATATGGTCACGAGCCCAGGACAGAGGCTGCGGCCATGTCGTGCTGTTGGCAAAGGCATTCGCGTCGTGCCACTGCCCATTAACGCTAAATTTCACCGCACTGTCCTAACGGACACGTTTCTCGTACGTCCCGCATTCATTTTTGCGGTTATTTAAAGCACCGTTGCTTGATTGTTAGCGCTGACAACTCTCTGCATACGCCGCAGCTCTGTGTCATTGAAAGAAGGCTGTCGGCGACTGCGTTGTCTTTGGTGTGAGGTAATGCCTAAAATTTGGTATTCTCGGTACACCCTTTGCACTCTGGATCTCGCAATATTCCCTAAGATTTCCGAAATGGAGTGTCTCATGCGTCTAGCTCCAGCTACCAGTCATCATTCAAACTCTTAATGCGGTAATATATTGCAAGACGTCACACAGTCGTGCACAGGAAGTTGGACATCATATAGCGTCAGCATCAGCGGGATTACAGTGCCAGATAGAGCTGGTCCGGCAACACGAAGAAATTGAAGGTTTGGAATAAAGACAGTCCGTGTCAACCACGCAGTGCTTACAGTGGGCTGTGACGTTCGTTACAACATGGTTCGAAGACAAAATAGTTCGAAGACAACATTTGGGTGACTTCAGTCCGCAGCTCGTGGTCGTGCGGCAGCGTTCTCGCTTCCCGCGCCCGGGTTCCCGGTTCGATTCTCGGCGGGGTCAGGGAGTTTGTCTGCCTCGTGATGGCTAGGTGTTGTGTGATGTGCTTAGGTTAGTTAGGTTTAAGTAGCTCTAAGTTCTTGGGGGACTGATGACCATAGACGGTAAGTCCTATAGTGCTCAGATCCATTTGAACCATTTTATGGATGACCTCACTCGGGTAAGAATCATCAGGAAACGTGAAGGACGGAAAAGTGTAACCCAGTAGTTTAGTATTGCTCACAGCATTCTTTCACGTGCATGGAGCAAACTTCCGAACCACAGGCACTGTTGCCCGATGGAGAGGAAGTGGTGGACCACGGTCAGCTGCATCTACAGATGATCACTACATTGTGCGAAAGGTAAGAAGGGACTCATGTCAAACAGAGGTTGCAATTGCTGCCACATTGAAAGCGACTGAACGGGGTACAATTACACGGTCCACAGTGGCATGACGACGGTATGCTTCTGGTCTCTCTGGACGACCAGTACTTTGCACATCGACGGAACCATTTGCGATTGTGCCAAGAGCACAGAGACAGGACCAATAGGTAGTGGGAAAGGGTGCTATTCTTCGATGAGAGCAGATTCAGCATGAGTCGTGATTCCGAGGATACCGACGTCTGTCGAAAGGTGAGAGAACATAACGCAGAAGGAAACATTGTCGAACATGATCGTTTTGGTGGTCCTGGTGTTATCTTGTGGGGATGAATAATATTATATGGGCGTATTTACCACTAAATCTGATCACGGTGCACTCACCGCTCAACATTATTGTGATACTCCAGTCCTTCCCCATGCGCGTCTATTCAGGGGTACATTCAGCCATGACTTCATTTTTACGTATGACAATACCCGATCGCAACGATAGCACAGCTGGAAGACTGCTGGAACCAGAGGATATTTGGCGAATGGCATGGCATGGCATGGCATGGCATGGCCTGGCCTGGCCTGGCCTGGCCTGCCCGTTCCGAGATTTAAATCGCATTGAACAAGTAAGGAATGGGTTGGGAAGACGTATTGCGTCATGTCCATATACACCAGCGACCATCCAGCAATTTTCAACGGCGCTGGTGGAGGAACTGAACGACCCACTGCAAGAACTCCTTGTCACAAAGGAACCATCCTGAGAAGGTTGTCGGCTGATTGCCGATTTCGCGGGCTCCAAGCCGCTGAGCACAATTATTTCATCATGCAACCCTTTCGGCCAACGAACGTTCAGAGCAAAGTGTAGGCCGTTGAACTGGTCATTTCCTGCAAACACTCTTACTACTTGCTGTAAGGTGCTGCTTCCAGCCAACGCCCTCAAAAGGTTCTTTCCTTTGGGAACAGCACAGTCGGCCGCAGACCACGAGTCATTGATTCGGATTAACAGAAGACCAACCTATTGCCACCAGCCTGGAGAGGAGTCTCCGTTCACAGAAAACCTCCAGCGTTCGCAGTAGTGACCACTACCCGACGGCCGCGGTCAGAAAATAATGTTATAAATTCAGATGGAGAAACTGGAACGCTCTGCCTTCGTGTAATTATCATGGTTGGTTAACTAACAACAGGAACTCACCCTAACTTCTTAATAGTTACAATCTTTCTTCCCTTTAATACATCAACATGAAGGCTCGTAACAGCACAACGGAATTTCACTTTTTTAACTTGGCTAGCTCTTTATTATGGCATAGTTTCATACCGATTCTTCCGTCTGCAAAACACTTATGTAACAATTATTGAGGTGCCTTTCCCTATTTTAACATGACCGTACCCTCTGAAACGGCAAAGTACATTATTATTTTACACAAATGATTTACAATTACGTATCATTTAAATTTATACGTAAATTAGTATTTACATTGACCTCTGGACACTACCATTTTGATGTAGCTGTTTTATTGTGAAAGCACAGTAAAGCAAAATAGTAGTATTGCACTCTTTAGTTGTTTTGCCAACTTCCTCCGGAGTTTTACAGGGTTCTGCGCTTAAATCTAGACAAATAAAACTTTTTTTAAAAGTAAATTTAATAAAACAAAGTAGAAATGAAAATCATTTTACATATAAATAGTGGTATCTTTCAAGAGTAACATTACTCGATGTAACCCCCTTCAGTCGCAATGATCGCCTCCAATCATGTCTTGAAGCGATCGCACGCACTTTTCAAACAGCGCTGTCCATATTCGCGAATGTTGCTTGGATAGTGGTGCATAAAGAAACGATGTTAGGGTGCCTCGTCTATTGGTAACTCTTTCGACCACTCTCCGAACATAGTAGTAGAGGGGGCTCAAATCCGGGCTATTCGGGGGGAGGGGGGGGGGGGAGACCAGAAATCCTTTGACCAGAACTCTGAGGCCAGCTTTGGAGTAGATGGCTCGTATGAGCAGGTGCACCGTTCCGTTGAAAGACATTGTCTCCCCGAGACCACACTTACGATCCACGGTTTCACGTCATACGACAAACCTTGCAGATGAACTTCTTTCGTGACAGTTTGTCCCTTTTCAAAGAAATGTGGCGGCATGAAATCACCCTCACTGCACACAATACCTAGGACGTGAACCCCAGACTTCTCCGACGCGTTGTACTTGGCACAATATAGCCGACAACTGATCTCAGGTACCCGAAAAATCTATTTCAGTGGGAGAACGCCCAGCGCGAAAAGTTTCTATAATCGCGGCTCTTCGGTTGTACTCCGCACTTGTCTGTAATATTTCGGTCATTTTTGAGGTTCTGACTTATTAGATGCCTACGGCTGAACTCCAATCGCAACCTCCGGTGGTACTACTATATGGCGGGATATTCAAATTGAAATTCGCACGGAGTTAAGCGCCGCGCCCTGTACTTGCAGCCCATGTGAGGCAGAGTAGTATCCACCATAAGCTTACTTGCTTGTTCGTGTTACGGCTTCCCTTCAGGGAGCTCAAAGCTTTCTATGATAGCGCCGCTGCCGTTTATCTTCAAAGGTTTTCCGAATGCTACCCGTGCTGGTTTATCGGGAGTCCTAATCAGTGTCTACATCTGTGTGACGACTCTGCAATTCACACTTAAGCGCCTGTCTAAGAGTTTATGGAACCACTCACACTATTTCTCCAAAGTTCCACTCTCGAAAAGCACGCGGGAAAAACAAAACTCAAGTCTCTCCGTGCGATTTGTGATTTCTCTTATTGTATTACGACGATCATTTCAGGATATGTAGGTGCGCGTCAAAAAATTTCCGCATTCAGAGGAGAAAGTTGCTGTTCGAAATTTCGTGGAAAGAAATCGAAGCAGTGAAGAACGCCTTTGTTTTAGAGATTCCCAATACAACTGACGTATCATATCCGCGACACAATCTCCACTAGTTCGCGAAGATAACAAAACAAGATACCTTCCTTTGGACTTTTTTGATGTACTACGTCTGTAGTATCTGGTAAGAATCCGATATCGCTCAGCAATACTCCAGCTGAGGACGGACAAGCGTAGTGTAGGCAGTCTCCCTAGTAGATCTATTCCTTCTCGTTAGTACTCTGGCAATAAAACTCAAGCTTTAGTTCGCCTTATTATGTGGTATTTAGTCGAAATGGAAGCCTTTGGATTTGTGTGATTTATACTATAACCGAAATTTCACGCAGTTATTTCAGCAGTCGTCTTGATGACCTCATACTTTTCATTATTTGGGATCAACTGCCACTTTTCATGCCATACAGTTCTTTTCTAAATCATTTCGTAACTAGTTTTGATCTTCTAAAGAGTTTAATATCTTGTAAAAGACAGCATCATGTGAAAAGAATTTAAGACAGTTGCTCACACTGTCTTCTGGATCGTTTATGTACATTAAGAACGCCAGGTACCACTTTTGTTTTACTCATTGACTCTCCATCAGTTACTGTAAACGGTCAACTGTTAACTCCCCGATAGGAATTCACAAATCCAATCTTACAACTACACTACACTCCATAGGCACGATTTGATAAGTTGCCTCTTATGAGTAATGATGTCAAAACAACTCTCGAAATATAGAAGTAGGTAATCAACCTGCGCTCCCTGGCCGGTAATACTGATTCCTTCGTGTGAATAAACTACTATTAGTATTTCACAAGAACGATGTTTTGTGAGTGTGTTAACTATTTGCCAGTTTTATTTACATGAAGTGGATTTAGAGTTGTGAATATGAGCAACCATCAGCTAGATAATGGAATGGCAACCAAAATTTGTGCCAGACCAGAATGTGAACCCTGATCTACTTTATCACGAGCAGTCGCCTTATCATTAAGCTGTTTGAGCATGCCCCACAGCCTGATCCAAACTTCCTTACGCCGTCAAATTTGTGTCTACAACCTGAGCTCTTACGTTCAATGTGTGTATTCCCATTCCTGGGGGACACTTTTATTGAAAGTCGTTTGTCCAGTGACGGCAATGATAAATAGGAGTCACTATGAGTTTGTTTGGTGTATGTTAGGTCACTGCTGCACATGAAATACAGTTACCATATTGAATACTTATATAACATTTTGAGGAAATACAGGTCTCTTCAGTTTCATGATAATGCAGTGCACGTAGTGCACTCAAACTCATACGTGCAGGCGGTAAGGCCAGAAGGAAATATTCGTGCAGAGGAAAACTACTTTGCTGTACTGTTAATACATGAAACTGGTTTACTTACTTTTCTAGAGAATTATGTAATTTGAAAGGGTTACTGACTTTTTCATGAACGAAAATTACTGTGGGTTTTACAATATAAATGAACAATTTTAACTTATTTTTTTTTACAAAAACGTGCTTTTACACGAGCTACCGACTTGTCTTGCCCCAGTTGCTCACTTAATAACGCACTTTCAAGCTTCCACTCAATTTAAACTACATGAAGTATCTACGACATTTAAAAATTACTTTATTATATCGCAAAACGCTGTAGTTTCTCACATATTGAGATAAGAAAGTTTCTCATGTTAACCATTTGGCAAACCAATCTATTGTTTGCATGCTAACACATGCCAAAACCTGATTTAGGTAAGTTCAACTTTTTATGAATCGTGAGGCACATTATGAGCATTACATTCTCCAAATCAGAAGACGAGGAGGGGGGGGGGCGGACCAAGAGGGTAGGCGAGGGGAGGGGAGCATAGGGGAGGTGAGGGAAGGGGGCGAGAGAGGAGGGGAGGGGAGGGGCGGGAAAAAAGGGTAGGGGTGGGAACGGAGGGGCTGTGGAAGGGGAGAAGGCGACGAGGGGGGCAAGGGGAGAAGGCGACGAGGGGGGCAAGGGGAGAAGGCGACGAGGGGGGCAAGGGGAGAAGGCGACGAGGGGGGCAAGGGGAGAAGGCGACGAGGGGGGCAAGGGGAGAAGGCGACGAGGGGGGCATGGGGAGAAGGCGACGAGGACGAGGGGGGGCAAGGGGAGAAGGCGACGAGGACGAGGGGGGGCAAGGGGAGAAGGCGACGAGGACGAGGGGGGGGCAAGGGGAGAAGGCGACGAGGACGAGGGGGGGCAAGGGGAGAAGGCGACGAGGACGAGGGGGGGCAAGGGGAGAAGGCGACGAGGACGAGGGGGGGCAAGGGGAGAAGGCGACGAGGACGAGGGGGGGCAAGGGGAGAAGGCGACGAGGACGAGGGGGGGCAAGGGGAGAAGGCGACGAGGACGAGGGGGGGGCAAGGGGAGAAGGCGACGAGGACGAGGGGGGCAAGGGGAGAAGGCGACGAGGACGAGGGGGGGCAAGGGGAGAAGGCGACGAGGACGAGGGGGGGCAAGGGGAGAAGGCGACGAGGACGAGGGGGGGCAAGGGGAGAAGGCGACGAGGACGAGGGGGGGCAAGGGGAGAAGGCGACGAGGACGAGGGGGGGCAAGGGGAGAAGGCGACGAGGACGAGGGGGGGCAAGGGGAGAAGGCGACGAGGACGAGGGGGGGCAAGGGGAGAAGGCGACGAGGACGAGGGGGGGCAAGGGGAGAAGGCGACGAGGACGAGGGGGGGCAAGGGGAGAAGGCGACGAGGGGGGGCAAGGGGAGAAGGCGACGAGGACGAGGGGGGGCAAGGGGAGAAGGCGACGAGGGGGGGCAAGGGGAGAAGGCGACGAGGGGGGCAAGGGGAGAAGGCGACGAGGGGGGCAAGGGGAGAAGGCGACGAGGGGGGCAAGGGGAGAAGGCGACGAGGGGGGCAAGGGGAGAAGGCGACGAGGGGGGCAAGGGGAGAAGGCGACGAGGACGAGGGGGGGCAATGGGAGAAGGCGACGAGGACGAGGGGGGGCAATGGGAGAAGGCGACGAGGACGAGGGGGGGCAATGGGAGAAGGCGACGAGGACGAGGGGGGGCAATGGGAGAAGGCGACGAGGACGAGGGGGGGCAATGGGAGAAGGCGACGAGGACGAGGGGGGGCAATGGGAGAAGGCGACGAGGGGGGCAAGGGGAGAAGGCGACGAGGGGGGGCAAGGGGAGAAGGCGACGAGGGGGGGCAAGGGGAGAAGGCGACGAGGACGAGGGGGGGCAAGGGGAGAAGGCGACGAGGACGAGGGGGGGCAAGGGGAGAAGGCGACGAGGACGAGGGGGGGCAAGGGGAGAAGGCGACGAGGACGAGGGGGGGCAAGGGGAGAAGGCGACGAGGACGAGGGGGGGCAAGGGGAGAAGGCGACGAGGACGAGGGGGGGCAAGGGGAGAAGGCGACGAGGGGGGGCAAGGGGAGAAGGCGACGAGGGGGGCAAGGGGAGAAGGCGACGAGGGGGGCAAGGGGAGAAGGCGACGAGGGGGGCAAGGGGAGAAGGCGACGAGGGGGGCAAGGGGAGAAGGCGACGAGGACGAGGGGGGGCAATGGGAGAAGGCGACGAGGACGAGGGGGGGCAATGGGAGAAGGCGACGAGGACGAGGGGGGGCAATGGGAGAAGGCGACGAGGACGAGGGGGGGCAATGGGAGAAGGCGACGAGGGGGGCAAGGGGAGAAGGCGACGAGGGGGGGCAAGGGGAGAAGGCGACGAGGGGGGGCAAGGGGAGAAGGCGACGAGGGGGGGCAAGGGGAGAAGGCGACGAGGGGGGGCAAGGGGAGAAGGCGACGAGGGGGGGCAAGGGGAGAAGGCGACGAGGGGGGGCAAGGGGAGAAGGCGACGAGGGGGGGCAAGGGGAGAAGGCGACGAGGGGGGGCAAGGGGAGGAGGCGACGAGGGGGGCAAGGGGAGGAGGCGACGAGGGGGGCAAGGGGAGGAGGCGACGAGGGGGGCAAGGGGAGGAGGCGACGAGGGGGGCAAGGGGAGGAGGCGACGAGGGGGCAAGGGGAGGAGGCGACGAGGGGGGCAAGGGGAGGAGGCGACGAGGGGGGCAAGGGGAGGAGGCGATGAGGGGGGCAAGGGGAGGAGGCGACGAGGGGGGCAAGGGGAGGAGGCGACGAGGGGGGCAAGGGGAGGAGGCGACGAGGGGGGCAAGGGGAGGAGGAGACGAGGGGGGCAAGGGGAGGAGGCGACGAGGGGGGCAAGGGGAGGAGGCGACGAGGGGGGCAAGGGGAGGAGGCGACGAGGGGGGCAAGGGGAGGAGGCGACGAGGGGGGCAAGGGGAGGAGGCGACGAGGGGGGCAAGGGGAGGAGGCGACGAGGGGGGCAAGGGGAGGAGGCGACGAGGGGGGCAAGGGGAGGAGGCGACGAGGGGGGCAAGGGGAGGAGGCGACGAGGGGGGCAAGGGGAGGAGGCGACGAGGGGGGCAAGGGGAGAAGGCGACGAGGGGGGGCAAGGGGAGAAGGCGACGAGGGGGGCAAGGGGAGAAGGCGACGAGGGGGGCAAGGGGAGAAGGCGACGAGGGGGGGAGGGTAGGAGACGAGGAGGGGGGGAGGGTAGGAGACGAGGAGGGGGGGAGGGTAGGAGACGAGGAGGGGGGGAGGGTAGGAGACGAGGAGGGGGGGAGGGTAGGAGACGAGGAGGGGGGAGGGTAGGAGACGAGGAGGGGGGGAGGGTAGGAGACGAGGAGGGGGGGGAGGGTAGGAGACGAGGAGGGGGGGAGGGTAGGAGACGAGGAGGGGGGGAGGGTAGGAGACGAGGAGGGGGGGAGGGTAGGAGACGAGGAGGGGAGAAGGCGACGAGGGGGGGAGGGTAGGAGACGAGGAGGGGAGAAGGCGACGAGGGGGGGAGGGTAGGAGACGAGGAGGGGAGAAGGCGACGAGGGGGGGAGGGTAGGAGACGAGGAGGGGAGAAGATGAGGAGGGGTGAAGGGGAGAAGAAGAGGAGGAGGGGTGAAGGGGAGAAGAAGAGGAGGAGGGGTGAAGGGGAGAAGAAGAGGAGGAGGGGTGAAGGGGAGAAGAAGAGGAGGAGGGGTGAAGGGGAGAAGAAGAGGAGGAGGGGTGAAGGGGAGAAGAAGAGGAGGAGGGGTGAAGGGGAGAAGAAGAGGAGGAGGGGTGAAGGGGAGAAGCTGTTTGTGCATGCCCCACAGCCTGATCCAAACTTCCTTACGCTGTCAAGTTTGTGTCTACAACCTGAGCTCTTACGTTCAATGTGTGTATTCCCATTCCTGGGGGACACTTTTATTGAAAGCCGTTTGTCCAGTGACGGCAATGATAAATAGGAGTCACTATGAGTTTGTTTGGTGTATGTTAGGTCACTGCTGCACATGAAATACATTTACCATATTGAATAATTATGTAATATTTTGAGGAAATACAGGTCTCTTCAGTTTCATGATAATGCAGTGCACGTAGTGCACTCAAACTCATACGTGCAGACGGTAAGGCCAGAATGAAATATTCTATCCATACTATACATCTTTTTAAATTAGAATTCCGACTCCTGAGTGAGCACTGCACTTGACATGGTTCAACCAATAGTCCAAGCTGATTTCCGTGAAGTATTTAGTGCAGTTGACCATATTCTCACTCTATGTCAAACAGCAGTACAAGTGAGACCCATCAACTTCTTTGCTTTGCCTTTACAGGTCTTGAAATCGCATTAGATTCGATTAATCACACATATGTGTTTGAGGCTCTAACAGAACAAAAATGAGTTGAAGAAACCAATGATTTTCTAATCCAAAGCGTGTAAAACAAGGTGATTATCTCCAAAACTATTTCCAGCTGTTCTAGAATTCGCAATGTCTTAACTGAATAGACAAATGAAGTGAAGTAGAGTTCTGAGAAAGAGATGAAATAACCTGTGGTTCCGCTTAAAAGTACCAGAGCGGCTCCCAGTTAAACGATGAAGACTGAGGGGAAGGCCACTGGACATACAGTATAGAGACTTGAGAGAGACAGCTGGCCTGAATCGGAACGGGAAGCTCAAGATGGGCAGAAGTAGAGAAACCTGTTGGGAACCTATGCTGCACGCCAACTCAAAGAAGCCACATCAAGTGACTGAATTGGCTTATTACGGCGACGAACCAGTGTGACGCAATCGAATTTTTTTTTATCTACACGTCGAGTTCCGTAGGACCAAACTGAGGAGATCATTGCATTTGTCCGTACATGAAATTACAACATAAAGGTAATAACACAAAATGTTAATGAACCCAAAAAAAGACAAGCTGTAAGTTTAAGTAAACGCAATCAACAGTATAACCTAGGAATCAGTTTAGTTTTTCAAGGAACAACTGGGTATTGTAGGAGTGACCCATAAGGAAAGTCTTCAGTTGCGATTTTAAAGGGTGTGGATTACTGCTGAGATTTTTTGAATTCTTGTGTTAGTTTACTGAAAATGGATGCAGCAGTATACTGCACACCTTTCTCCACAAGAGTCAAAGAAATTCGATCCAAATGCATATTGGATTTCCGCCTAGCATTAACTGAGTGAAAGCTGCTAACTGTTCGGAATAAGTTGTATTGTTAAGAAACGACAGATAAGAGTATGTCTATTGAGAGGCCAGTGCCAGAATACCCACACTAGTGAACAGGGGTCGACAAGAGATTCGCAAACTTACACCACTCATTGCCCGAACTGCTCGTTTCTGAGCTCAAAATATTCTTTGAGGCCGGGAAGAGTAGTACTATACAACATAAGCAAATGGAGACAAGCAAAGTAGACTACTTTTCTTTAGATTTGTTCACTAAAATTAGGCGCCGCGAAACAAAGTGAAGATAATGTGTATCTCAGAAAGAATGTTAATCTCGGTCATGATAACAGACGTTTTAGGAAAGCCTGCAGCTGCATCATTAATGATTTAAATAACGAAAAACTACACCAGTTATTTTTCCATGCTCAGGACAATACGTGTCGAGAATTTCTCATATTCAAGGGCATTTATTTACATGAATATTTTTGGTGATGTTTGCAAGTGTTATTTTCTACCTTCCTTTGACTGTAGATGTCTCTGAGGCTATAGTGCAATTGGAAAAGTCTGACAAAATCGATCCTGCAGTGTTTTTATACCCAAATATTAGATACGGTATTTTTTTTTTGTCTAGTTATAGGTATTGTTTCTCCTCCATTGTGAACCATGTCACGAACATTAGCATCACTTACACTGTGATTTTTGTAATCAAAACATGCTATAGAGATGATACGACAGTATGGTTTCACAAAGAGTTTGTACACAGAGGTATTACACAGTTTTTTAATTACATTTTAAGTATAAGATTGTCAACGATAAATTTTTAGCACCATTGATTACTGAATTGCCAGTTATATTTTTCATACATATAGATATTTATGAAAATTTCTACGGTCATCATATTGAGGAAAAAAATTTAAGAGGGCGAAGTGGTTGCCTTCTTAGTTAGTCTGATAATTTATCTCCTTTTTTTGTTGGTTTACAAAAATATGAAGCTCATCCATTAAATCTATTGTACGTGATTGTTGGATGTGGAGTATCTTATGTCCCTGTTTTTGAATGGGTTCCAGGGTTTGTGGGTGTTGCTATTGTTGATTCTGCAAATTCGTTATCTGTGTAACAGATGATGTGTTCAGTGTACCTAAATTGGAAAGTCGTGCCAGTTTGCGCTATGCAGCAGCTTGAGAAATATTAATTTTGTCCAATTTTTCTATTGCAGTGTAACTTTAAAAATCTACAATACAAGAGAGGCAGGAAATCAAGACTCAGACGTCACCGAAAGTGTTAATGTACGCAGAACTACTCGAAAATGAGAAATTCTGGAAACGCATTGCTTAATCATGAAAACATAAGCAACTGTTATAGTTTTTCATTATTCAAATCATCAAAACGAGTGAGTCTTCTTTCACTTTTCCACAAATGATCAACAAGAAATGAATGAGGCACTCATCTATAGCTCTCCGCCAAATTCCAGATGCAACGGTACATCTTTCGCATGCTCAGGAAGAAACTGCTTCACATGAAAATAGATGATTTCTTTGAACAGAAACATAACGAAATTCAGTGCTCGGGGAAAGGTGCTGCACATTGCGAACTGTTGCGCAAACAGTTCATTTTGCATCATACGGAGAAACTATGTCTTGTGCAGATAGACGGTGAAGCTGACATTTAACAAACATGAACAGTAATAGTGCAAGTGTGTCATAGTATGTACCAAGAAAAAATAAAACTCAAACCACACACGCGAGACAGATCCAAAAGAGATTAAAGAAATTGCAAAAATACACTTACTTAAAAAGGCAGCTATAAAGTACCTGTTGTGCAATACATTTTATACACTGAGGGATTGCTTAGATAAAAACAGTGTAGGGGTTTGATAAATGTTACAAAAATAAACAATAAGAAGAAGAAGAAAAAGAAAACATCAAACATTGCATGTATCAATTTCACTTTGTCTTTTTCCTTTCTAGAAATACTTGCCCCTTAGCTATGCATAGCACAACACTAACACTTCTTACTCTTTCTGAGTTCAACGTATCAGTCACTATGGAGGGATGCTGACTCAGTTTTTCAGGATAACAAATGGGAAGTCGCAGTACAGAAAGTGGCCCAGAGATCGCCAGTGTGTGTGTGTGTGTGTGTGTGTGTGTGTGTGTGTGGTGAGTGAGAGAGAGAGAGAGAGAGAGAGAGGAGAGAGAGAGAGAGAGAGAGAGAGAGAGAGAGAGTGTGTAAGTGTTATGAAACGATGTGTGTATAGCGTGTGCAGTGACTGATAGTGAGACATGAGTGAACAGTGTGACATTTCATTATGTAACAAGTTACTTGTAAAAAAAGTATTATAAGGAGTGAATCTAATGATTGTCTCTAACTAAAAGTCTGTAAATAGTTGTGTATAGGGATTAGCTTATTTTAAATTTATCTAAAGTCGTAAGTACTTCGTCGTGTCCTATATCCTTGTAAGAAGAGATATAGGGATGAATGAAGCTGCTACCACCACGACTACTGCTGAAGCTGCGAGTACTCACGACGGCGGGAGGGCAGCGCTGCCGGGCCTCCCACTCCATGAGGTGAGCGCTGACCAGCAGGCCGGTGCCCACCATCAGCTGCAGCCACAGCATCACGTTACCGCCCCATCAGCTGGTCGTGCGTCACGAACACCAGACCCACTGTGGCACACAACCAAAGGCATTCTAGCGCACCCGTTCTCAGTGTTACACGCTCATTAGGCTGCAAGGTAAGTGTAGAGAGGAAGTAGACTGGACAAGAGAATAAGTCGCCCACAGGAGACATCGGGCTAATACTCTGTAACCAAGTTTCTAGGCTTTATACACTGATCACCAGAACGTTATGACCACTGATCTACTACCGATATAAAGCCGTGCAAGGCAATAGCAGCATCATTTGGCGAAGAACGACTGCTGGTCAGACACATGCGCAATGCATGTAGTATCAATGAGTAGCTGCATATGTGTAGAACGGGCAAGTTTGACCCAGGGCAGCTTGCGATGGCCCTGAGGCTAGGCACGAGCCGGCACGACACCGAGGCGCAACCACATCCCGATATTTTAGTGTTGGGCAGCCGCCGCCCCCCCCCCCCCCCCCCCACCCCCCCCCCCCCCCCCCCCCATTATAGATGTCTGACGTCGTAGACAGGGTAGACCGCTAAAACAGGACACAGACTGTAATGCTGGGCAGAGTACAAGTGCATCTGAATGCATAGTGCTCTAACCACGGTCCTAATGATGGGCCTCCACAGGCAATGACCCATATACCTGCCGATGTTAACACTACAACATTTGCAACGACTCACATGGGTATGTGACCATCGGCATTGGACGTTGGTGAAGTGGCAGAGCGTTGCATGGTCTGATAAATTCTGATATCGATACCACCACCACCACCACCACCACCACCACCACCACCACCACCACGGGAGGACGCGAATCCGTCATCAGTCATCTGCCAGGGTAACAGTTCCTTGACACCTGTACTGTGGGATGGAGACAAGCTAGCGATGGCTGAGTTATGATTCCGGTATAACTGTTTATGGTTCATTGAAATTTTGTAATTTTTGCTTTACAATTCTCTTTTATTGCCAGTATATTTTCTGTATATATGAAGTACAGTGTGATGTACTTAAGTTTGAAATTCTTTGCATTTTATGGGAGTAATGTACGTAAAATACTATGTAAACTTTTTATCACGTTTAATTTTCTGATGACATTGTACATTTAAAAATATTTGTGTGTATAAATTGCTCATGAAAATTTGACAATTTAAGAAATGGCCACAGTTAGGAACAATATAAAAATTAGGTGTTATATAAAAGCCAGTATACTTTTGTTTGTAACTTAAGTGGCTCTGCGGAGTGGAAAAGGTGGAAAGGACGAACTGACGCACTACCTAGAGCCAGTGTGGTAAGTAAGTCACTCAGTCTGTAGGGAGCAGTGACTGAGGCAACACCCTTGTGGAGCAGAAGAAACTAACACAAAATTGCCTCGGATGAAGACTGAAAACGACTTACGGAATAGCTGCGAGTTGGGCTACTGTATGTAAAACTGGACGACGCCAAGAAGATAAATTGAACCCATACAGCAAGATACTTGCACGCCTTACTGTGGGTAGCGTAGCCGTCGTAATTGTTCTCCTCACCGAAGTCTACAGCCACCCGATAAGAATTATTTGTATTTTACTTTTGTACACCCTGAACCATTGAATGAAACTGCGTTTTAATAATCATTCTTTAACTTTAAAGCAACTGGTTCACCCAGTTATTTCATCCTAACCATACACTTATATAGGGTCCCTTATTGGTGTTTCATTAACCCGAGTATCCTGTTTTACAGACTTACGAAGTGCCAAGTTAATATGAAGAGGCACCATCTAAATTGTTTTCGTGCTTTGGTAACTATTGCAAAGTGTTACAGTAGAAGTTCACTTACGTAAACTTCAATCAGACCGTACCAAGTTACTAGAGAGTGTTCAATGGCTATACAGAGTTACTTCAAAGAACAATAGCTTTTGAAAGTAAATTTCACTAAGAAAGAGGTTTTCATGAAGTGAAATGTTCAGTATAAAAAGAATGTGCTTTAGTATCTAAGTTTTTTTTGGTTTGGGAAGTGCTTTTCTGAAGGTCCCCCCGGGCCAAAGTTTTATTTAGCTTCCTTGAATTTATTTACTGGGATTTTTTCACTTTTAAAACGTACATTGGTGTAGAAGTAGAAAAACTCCAGGGTCTGCACCAACATTGTCTACGTGGAGTAATGTTTATTTGAAGAAGCAACAAACAACAGCAAGAAAGCAGGCAAAATTCGTACTTCTGCTTTTCGGAAACGTCACTGTTTCATTGCCTGGATAGGCTGGTGACGATTACTACAGGTTTTAAGCCACTAAATGAACTTGAAACTGAGTTCTCATACCCTTAGTATAATACACACACAAAAAGTTTTCCATCACCTCGGTTCCGAGAGTTCCGGAAACTGTAAAGGAAATTAGAAGAGAGAACAAAAACATTTCCGCCTTTTTTATTGCACATGAAAACCACACATTGCATGTTATGCCACCATATAGCGAGACCTTCAGAGGTGGTGGGCCAGATTTCTGGACCTGTAACACCTAGTATCACGTCCTCTTGCAATGGCGCATGCCTGTATTCATCGTGGCATACTATGCACAATTTTATAAAGGACTGTTGGTCCAGATTGTCCCACTCCTCAACGGGGATTCCTCGTAGATCTCTCAGAGCGGTTGGTGGGACACGTCGTCCACTAATAGCCCTTTTCAATCTATCCCAGGCATGTTCGACAGGGTTCATGTCTGGAGAACATGCTGGCCACTCGAACGATGTCATTATCCTGAAGGAAGTCCTTCACAAGATGTGCAAGACAAGGGGCGTGAATTGTCGCCCATAAAGGCGAATGCCTCGCCAATGTGCTCCCGATATTACTTCATTATCGTTCGGAGGATGGTATTCACGTATCTCTCAGCTGTTACGGCGGCTTCCATGACCACCAGCGGCGTACGTCGGCCCCACATAAAGCCACCCCAGATCATCAGGGACCTCTATCTTGCTGCACTCGCAAGGCAGTGTGTCTAAGGTGTTCAGCCTGACGGGTTGCCTCGGAACACGTCTCCGATGACTGACTGGTTGAAGGCATATGAGACACTCATCAGTGAAGAGAATGTGATGCCAATCTTGAGCGGTCCTTTCGGCATGTTGTTGGGCCCATCTGTACAGAGCTGCATGATGATGTGGTTGCAAAGGTGGACGTCGCCATGGACGTCGGGAGTGAAGTTGCGCATCATGCAGCGCATTGCACACAGTTCGAGTCGAAACACGACGTCCTGTGGCTGCACGAACAGCATTATTTAACATGGTGGCGTTGCTGTCAGGGTTCCTCCGAGCCATAATCCGTAGATAGCGTTCTTCCACTGTAGTAGTAACCCTTGCGCTGACTGAGCGAGGCATGTCATCGACAGTTCCTGTCTATCTCTCTCTCTCTCTCTCTCTCTCTCTCTCTCTCTCTCTCTCTCTCTCTCTCTCTCTCTCCCCCTCTCCCCCTCCCCTCCATGTCTTAACATCATCACTGCGAGATGCCTGGACACTTCCCTTGTTGATAGCTCTTCCTGACACAAATCAACAATGCGGACGCGATCGAACCGCGGTATTGACCGTCTAGGCACGATTTAACTACAGACAACACGACACGTGTACCTCCTTCCTGGTGGAATGACTAACTGATCGGCTGTCGAGTCCCCTCCGTCTAATAGGCGCTGCTCATGCATAGTTGTTTACATCTCTGGATGGGTTTAGTGGCCTCTCTGAACAGTCAAAGGGACTGTGTCTGTGATACAATATCCACAGTCAACGTCTGTCATCAGGAGTTCTGTGAACTGGGGTGATGCAAAACTTTTTTTCATGTATGTATTATTCATATTGCGTTTCTATCTAACTGCTGAGTAAGATCTTAGGAAAAGAAGTGAATAGGCTGATTTACTTATCCATTAGATACAACGCACTGTCAAACACTGTAAAAAGGTTAACACTATTGTTTAGCTTTCCCTATCATTAGAACTATCCACCGAAAGTGTATTTTATATGGGAACTAAAGTTAATTTTTATGACAGGGTTATACGTGCCAACATAGAAACAGGGTTTATGTTATTCAGGTAAGAGTATACTGAATTGCAATAGTAGTAATAGGGTTATACAGGTAACATTGACATGGGCGTCCAGGGGTCCAATGGATCTCGTGCATGGCATCGTGACTGCCAAGGAGTATCTTGCTCTGGTCGCAGGCCATGTGTACCCCTTCATGACGATCATGTTTCCCGAGGGCAGTGGCATTTACCAACAAGATAATCGTCATATCATGAAACCAGGTCTGTGAAGGAGTGGTTTGAGGGGCAGTGTTGGGAATACCAGTTGATGCACTGGCCCCGCAACGCTCCAGATCTGAACGATATCTACCACATGTGGGATGTGATTGTGATGTCAGAGCTCATTGCTCCCTCCCCAGAACTTATGGGAATTAGGTGATATGTGGGAGCGTGCAGATTGTGCAGATGCTGTACCAGCTCCCTCCAGCGACCTACCAAGGCGGCCTGCTTCCGTGCAACAACGCTGTTATCTGTGCCAAAAGTGGACATAATGGCTGTTGGTAGTCATAATGTTCTGGGCGCTCACTGTATTGTGTCAGTTTGCCGAGTAAGTGAGTGCAAGTGCGTTTAAGTTTTTCCAAGTAGGCCATATTCATCTGAATTAGGTGCTGTACAGGTCTCAGATTGCAATCATGTTGATTGATTCACCGAAGTGTTCTCCAGTCCCTGTCGATAAGGATTATTTAATTTTACGGCCAATCTTCTTACACTGTGGTACACGGCTGTGAGTGGTATATCATTCGTGTAAGACTCTTTCGATAGTCCACATTGGTACAAGAACAAATGTGAAAACTTCATTCACCTCTTGCTCATTGGCACTTCCGAACGCCACAGCCGCTTTCTGCCATTTTGTACTGTTTCAGCTCACCTTACTGACTCCATACAACCAACTGGCACGCGCACACCACTTCACTGTCCTGAGTTACATCAGTGGTTGAGGGTAACAGAACCACCTGGTAACTGTTCTACACCATCTACTTCCTCTCCAAAACTACCAGTACACTTTAAGGAGTTGAGTAGTAACATGTTGGGTTCACTTTTCATGCAGTGGGCTGATATTCCGAACCCAGGTTACTATCAATGTTACCAGGAACAAAAAATGTGATGTTAGTTCCAATGGGAACTAATTGCTGAGGTCATCGGCTCCTAGCCTTACGCACTACTTAATCTAACATTTTACACGCACACACGTCCGCGGGAGGAGTAACCTCCAATGGGGGGAGCCGCGTGAAACATGGCAAGGCGGCAAGACCGTACGGCCACCCTGCGAGGCCCAAAAAATGTGTATTAATTTTAAATCTTTTCATATCAATTGATTCTTCTGCGTTTTGGTAGAGAAATTCGTAATTGTAAATGGAAATAATATTATGTATGTTCCATAGTGTTAACATGAACTCCATGTCTCCCAGATTCTCTAAGCTGTCAAGCTGTAAATTGGACACTATTTACACTATTTAAAAACTAAGAAACTTCGAAAGAGTAGTATTTCCAAATCGGCTCACCTTAACGGAAGAAGAGACCTAACTGTCTCACACAGTGCTGAGGTACCATCTGACATCTGCGATTTTATTCTAATATACCAGTAGTGGAGTGAGTTTACCTACAAATCTAATGGCAAGCATGTCGAAATGCATGGCTTGAGACTTGTTAGTTACACGTACTTAGCTCAAGTGTTTGAAGGGACCGTGTATAAACTGGCTTAGCTATTCAGTCCCTTCATAGTCCACTTTTGGCTGAAATATTCATGCACAATTCCCAACATTTTTTGAATAAATACTCAGAGTTGAAATAGTAAATGCTGCTTCACATAGGTAAAAGTCATTTAGGTTTATGTTGATAGGTACTACATGGAAGTGTCCACCCATGAGAAAATTGTCAGACCTTCCTTTACAGCTTACCCCTCACCCCTCCTTCCTCTCGTGCATAAGCCACAGGAGGGTGCGAAGAAAGAAGGTACACCTTTTGTTTCGGATCACGTTCAGATTTCGTCGAATGCTTTTGAGCAATCCCTAGCCGTTTGATTCTGTATACTAGAGAAAAAAAACTGTGTTCATGCTTCACTCCAAAGAGATGGGACCACGTTGAGTGGGACTGCAGCCCCGTGATGTCCTTAGGGAAGGGTTGAATCGTATTGGGAGATCAGCTGCAACAAATGTTGTCCAGAACGTCGTTCTGGTGCAAATCCTATTCGAAACAATCGTTTTCGATCGCGGAATATGTGAAAATTAAATCCCTAGGGGAAGGAGTGATTTCATTCACGCCCTATATGACACTGATACTGAGGCATTTTAGTGTCGATTCTGAGCAACAATGTGTTTGAAACCTTCTCATCGGCCACAACTGCACGATTTCGACGCTGAGCGTCGCGCGGCCAACCCCTGTCGCAGAAGCAGCAAGGGAAGAGGTGAGATGTGGATAAGAAAAGTGTGACGGAATTCCCATCGCGTGACACGTGCACTGTGGCGGTGGGCAGAATTTTACTGACATGTGACGCCAGTGTCAAGTCATTTACCCAGTTTACACCTAATTTTCCTTGTACTTCCGAAACCATGCTGTTTGAAGCGTCACGAAAAATGTGGGTGACATCAGAAGAAGCCATGCTTTTGCTCTACTAGAGAAGAAGGTTGTAGGCACGTTCAAGCCATATTTCGGATGTCTGTGGTGCAACGAAAGAAACTGGCGGGATTCCAGAAAATTGGCCGTTAAATTTCTTTGTACGTTATTATTAAATTTGTTCGGGAACTTTGAACCCGTAGAGCACTAAAAGCACGCACCTGAACAGATGCCGAACGCAACGAAGAGCGTGGGGTAGAAGAAGCCGAACGTGTAGGTGACGATGTACTCGTGGACGGCGGCGGACAGCAGGAACACGGCGAGCAGCGGCTGGGTGCGCCGGCCGGGCCCCAGCAGACGGCTCACGTCACGGTACACGTGCTCGTACAGCCAGTCGTGCACGATCACGTTCCACGTGCGGTAGTAAGTCGCGTGCGACCGCGCGTTCCACCAGTCCTGCAACGGAGCGCGGAAATCTGACTGCGAGCCGGTCTCGCGACAGCTGTACAGCACCAAAATTTAAGTTTGCACCTCTGAAAGAGTCTCTTTCACCGAGTAGCCAGAATATAGTTACCACCTACCTCATTGCCAGTACGAGGTTCATTCAAGTTCTAAGGCCTCCGATTCTTTTTTTCTAATTAACTACTCACCCGAAATCGACGACACTGGCGTTACGTCTCGACGTAATCGCCCTGCAGACGTACACATTTTTCACAACGCTGACGCCGTGATTCCATGTCAGCGGCGAAGGCTTCTTTAGGAGTCTTTTGACCACTGCAAAATCGCTGAGGCTATAGCAGCACGGCTGGTGAATGTGCGGCCACGGAGAGTGTCTCATTGTTGGAAAAAGCCAAAACTCACTAGGAGCCAGGTCACGTGAGTAGGGAGCATGAGGTAACACTTCACTTCAAAGTTGTTATCACAAAGGAACTGTTGCGTAACGTTTGATCGATGTGCGAGTGCGTTGTCTTGGTGAAACAGCACACGCGCAGCCCTTCCCGGACATTTTTGTTGCAGTGCAGGAAGGAATTTGTCCCTCAAAACATTTTCGTAGGATGCACCTGTTACCGTAGTGCCCTTTGGAACCCAATGGGTAAGGATTACGCCCCCACTGTCCCAGAAAATGGACACCACTTTCAGCACTGGCGGTTACTGGAAATTTTTTGGTGGCGGTGAATCTGTGTGCTTCCATTGAGCTTGTAAGGTGTCAGGCAAATCCAGTAGTATGTCACATAACGCCGAATAAATCGTGACATTAAATTAACCAAAGTAATACAAGTAACGAGTGAGCAAATGGAATATCACAGACTAACCCAAGAATGCCTAAATGCATGTCATACCTTCCCACCGTGAGAAAGACGCAGTTCCGAGGGGAGAAACGAGAACAGAAGCCGAGAGCAGAACGGTGTTAAGCTAGAAGGCCCTACGATAAGGGATGGACTGGACACCCACGTAGCCAGCCTACCGCTAAGACCACACCACCCACACGTTTTAGCATAAGACTTTTTCGCGTCTCTGTTACGTTGCGAACTTTAAAAACATTGCCCCACAACGAAAAGTATAACGTTTCTCATTGGATAGACAGAATTTTTGTAGGCGAAGCGTAAGGTTAACATTGAGACCCTGATTGGTCAGATGAAAACACAGCCAGATAGTTTTTTTTAAACCAACTTCGGTAAATTGTAGTAAGGAGAAGTTAGGAGCGGGCTTGCTTCCGACATGGCGAGGTGAGCGGAGTTGTGCTGCCGGCCGCCGCCCTGACGCTGCCTAAACACCGACAAGGTAATGAACGCGCGTGATGCCGCAATTTTGAGCGCATAAGGCTTCACTCAGAACTGAAAAAGTCTCATCTGTTACACCCCCTTTTTGCGTAATACTAGTGTCGATCGTAAATTAAAGCTCATGGTGTTCATACTTGCCACTTGAAGTAAAAATCTGAACCGCGATGATTTTTCTGCTATATAGTTATTGAGAAGCCACATCAGCCACGTAATTTACGACAAGTTAGATAAGTAATTAAATATAATTGAGGGTCACTGTAGACCATTTTGATAGTTTCCTCTTTTGTGAAAATTTAAACCTAGATTATAGATGTGATATGGCACAGGTCATCCTTCGATCCATTGTAGAACTTGGAAACCTATTCAGGGAATATTTGTCCACCTTTTTGTTGAACGCAATTGGTTTTTACCATCCTGTATTAAAACACTTTCTTTTATGAATAGTACAATTTATAAACAATGTTTTGTGAGTAGAATAAAATTTCCAATGGTAAACTTAACTGTCTTTTCGACGTTATTTTACCAGCTAGCTAAAAATAGGAAAGCCTTGAACCCCTTCCACTAAATTTAGTTAGTATTAAGTTTCTTTTACAGGGAGTGCAGTGCAGCTAACGCTGAGGTCATTTAGTATTTGGTTATATCATCGCTAGTCTCACTGAACTCTTCTGAATTCTACATGTCATGTGTGGTCTGGCGTCTCCTTACCAGCAACAGGTCCCAGGTTCAAACTAATCAATTCCCTAAAAAACACACTCAGAGCGTCGTTGCGCGAAAGTAGTAGGGAGACACGATATAGAACAGACAGACAGACACCACCATGAATATTTAGAAGTTGACTGGCTATTTGTTTCTGGATTGAAAAATGGCATCCACGTCTCATCCATCGTCACAACCGACGAAAAGAACGTCCCATTCATGCTGTCGTTGCGCTTCAACATTGCTTGGAAACATGCCACACGGGCAGCCATGTGGTCGTCCGTCAGCATTCGTGGCACCCACCTGGATGACACTTTTCGCATTTTCAGGTCGTCATGCAGGATTGTGTGCACAGAACCCACAAAAATGCACACTTTGGAGGCGAGGTGTTCAACAGTCTTTCGGCGATCCCCCAAAATAATACTCTCCACTTTCTCGATCATGTCGTCAGACCGGCTTGTGCGAGCACAAGGTTATTTCGGTTTGTTGTCACACGATGTTCTGCCTTCATTAAACTGTCGCACCCACGAACGCACTTTCGACACATCCATAACTTCATCACCACATGTCTCC
The DNA here is from genome assembly GCF_023897955.1 of Schistocerca gregaria. Lineage (NCBI taxonomy): Eukaryota > Metazoa > Arthropoda > Insecta > Orthoptera > Acrididae > Schistocerca > Schistocerca gregaria. The sequence continues at coordinate 820,766,482 of NC_064921.1, read as the reverse complement.
TTCAACTGTCGATGAATTTCAGTTGGTTTCACACCACGCAAATTCAGAAAACGAATGATGCCGTACGGTGCTGCAATCTCTGGGACATATTGACAATGAACGCGGCCTCATTTTAAAACAATGCGCATGTTTATCTCTTTCCAGACCGGAGAAAAAAAATCGGAGGCCTTAGAACTCGAATGCACCTCGTATGTCCACCTTTAGCATGGTAACTGCGGCGACGCATCGTGACGTGGAAGCAAGGCGGCCTTGGTAGCTATCTGGGGGGAGTTGGCACCATATATGCGCACACCTAATACCCGTGAAGTCCACGAGGGGGAAGGGACGGAGGGGTGGAGGGGGGAGGGGGGAGGGGGGAGGGGGGAGAGGGGGGAGGGGGGAGAGGGGGGAGAGGGGGAAGGGGGGAGAGGGGGGAGAGGGGGAAGGGGGGAGGGGGAGAGGGGGGAAGGGGGAGGGGGAGAGGGGGAAGGGGGGAGGGGGAGAGGGGGAAGGGGGGGAGGGGGAGAGGGGGGAAGGGGGAGGGGGAGAGGGGGAGGGCGGAGGGCGGAGGGGGGAGGGGGAGGGGGGAGGCAATGAGCTCTGATGCCACATTGAATCGCAACAGGACTGTGATCGATCAGGTTCAGATCTGGCGAGTTGGGGTATGTCATGTCCTCTGGCAGCACGCATCCAAAGTGAAAGTTGAAAGAACATTTCGATGTATGATGCTCATTGTAACAAATAATTTATATGTATTTCTGTTAACTGAATTTCAAATGGATTTAATTTTGTGAGCTAAAATATAATTATAAATTTTGCTGTTATAAATGGCTATTGAAAGTGTGTGAAATACTGTGGCGGAGGATGTGAAAACTGCTACAGAAGAAACGATATGTAATCAAAATGACAAAGACTGTACAAGAATTAGTAAAGATATAAATAGCCAATATATTGTAATAGAATCGCTTGTCTTCTGCACGGACTGAATTTGGAGAGGAACCTGTGACGTTGCATTAGGCTCTTACGTAGTTTTCATTTGTCATAAGTCGACGATCGACGCCATTTGTAGCTGGGATTGTAAAAGGTGTATAAAGATTTTAATCGTTTCTGTTAAAGTATAATTATCTAGTAAAATCTGTTTGTCATAATAACTGCAAAGTTCGCACCGGACATTACCCATTTTTTTAAAGAAGTTTCAGCATTTTATTGGATATCGCTGGCGGTGCGGAGATGCGCCGCGAGCGAGCAGTCTGCAGCAGCTGCAGATTTAAATATACGATCGTTGTAACGATGACATCCTAAAAAGGGTACAGGTAGAGATGAACGAAAATAAAAGTTTCTGTTCACAGCATTTCAGCCGCAGAATAAAAGGAGATAGCAGATACAAGATGCAACTTTGGTAAATTTTCCATCAAAAAAGTGATAAATTCTGAACATATCGTAAAGTGTATTTAGAAGTGGATAATTTTCATGAGAACTTAGCAATATAAAAAAAGAAAACATTTTCATGTGGTAAAGATAGTATTATGGTTGCAAGCTAGTCGGGGTATATCCAGTTGAAAATCCACTTCAACGTGAAAACGTCTGCTAAGTTCGATGGACAATGCTATTTTCATTCTTACACAAACAGCTTTAGTACCTGAATAAAAGTAAAACTTGAATAATTATTTTGGAATATCCAAAGAAATTCATTTTTATTAATTTGCAACAGAATATTTCATACGAAAAGGAATAATCACAGGCGAAAAATTTATTGCAACCTTTGATGTCTCATGTGCATCCATGTATGTTTTAAGTTCAATCTCAACGGTTTCCCCATCAAATTAAACGAATAAGGAAAGAAAGTTTAAAACCAGACGGTCAACTCCCGAACAATTAAAAGACAGAATCGCATTAAAGGTATCCGTACATCGAATGGACTCGCCACTGTGTTCTTTAATGCATTTCATCGTACTCCGGCCATGTGACATCTTGTTGAAAAATGCAGTGCCGCCGGGAAACATGATCGTCATGAAGGGATGTAAGTGGTCTGCAACCAGTGTACGATCTCTTTGGCCGTCATGGTGCATTGCACGAGCTCCACTGGACAGATGGACCCCAGCGTGGTTGTTCCCCAGAGCACAGCAGAGCCGATGACAGCTTGTCTCTGTCCCGCAGTGCAGGTGTCAAGCAGATGTTGCCCTGGAAGACAACGCATTCGCGCCCTCTTGTCGGCATGATGAAGGCGGCATCGATATTCATCGGACCATGCAATGCTCTACTACTGCGCCATTGTGTTAATCTGAAACCGTAGTTGCAGATGTCGTGGTGTTTACATTGTGACATGCATGGGTCAGCGGCTGCTGAGGCCGATATTTAGGAGTGTTCGGTGCAAAGAGTTCAGACACACTTTTACTCTGCCCAGCACTGAAGTCTGATGTTAGTTCCGCCACAGTTCGCCGCCTGTTCTGTTTTACCAGCGTGCCCAACCTACGACGGACGGCTCACATCTGAATTAGGGGTAGCTGCCCAACACCACGACGTCTGGACGTGGTTTCGCCTTAGTTTCACCACGTGTTGAAGACACCACAGCACTCCTCGAACAACTGAAAAGTTGACAGATTTGTCAATCACAATCCGCCATCGATCAAACTAATTTAGATCTGGCGCCTTCCGTGTTCTACACACGGATAGCGCGCTCACTGATACTACATGCAACGAACTTGTATCTAACAGTCATTTCTTGCCAGGTGACGTTACTATCGGCTAGAGCGGTTTATACAGACACGTCGGTGATTATAATGTTCTGACTGATCAGTGTACTGCAAGTCAACGTATTTGTTTCTCCTGTACATTCAAGCCATCACAGTACAACGGACAAGTCTTGTGCGCGGGCTTGGTTACGTAAAATTTTTCAACGCAAGCAATTTATCTGGTATGAATTTTTAAATTTTCCTGGCGCATTGACTGTTCAATCAAATTTTGGGCTTGCAGCCGGTCGTCGTTCAATACTTCGCACGATATTTCAACTGGGCACCTGCCAGTCATCTTCAGGTAAGCCGTCGCAGAATGGCGACAACGTCCTCCGGTCCGCGATGTATAGCCTACTTTAACTATTCTGCACATGTGTCCAAAACTTTATAGTTTAACCACACTGCCCGCCGGCAGCGCCCTCGCTGGTGGAATAGCAGAACTCAGTCGCCCTCTGCGTTGTTGTTTGCCGCGGCCGTCGACGATCTCTGTCGCCAGTCTGCGACGGCTCTCCTGGAGATGACTGGCATGTTCCCAGTTGAAATATCGTGCGAAGTATTGAACAACGACCGGCTGCAAACCCGAAATTTGTTTGAACAACTTATTTGGTGTTTTCCTTTACCTCCATCCTCCAGCACACTTACAATCTTTCCAGTTTTCGCAACTAATCGCGGGACTCACTGTATACAAATCTTGCACTAGGACACACTTCTCAGCTTTGCGCCCCCCAAGCAGACATTATTATTATTATGTGGCGCGACCGTGACGGAGATCTTACAATTATGGCGCCTCTGGTGCCGCTCGCCCCTTTTTGGCTCAAGCGGCAGCTTGTGTCGCTAGGGCTTTAAGCCGGCCCGTATTATTCATCGTCATGCGTCTCGTACTGAGCGGCACGAAAATGTGATTAGAACGTAACTCGTCCATCCCAGAATTGTACTCACGTGAACTGCCCACCCTAGGCCAGTATTTTTTTTTTGTCATCAGTCTACCGACTGGTTTGATGCAGCCCGCCACTAATTCCTTTCCTGTGCTAACCATCTCAGAGTAGCACTTGCAACCCACGTCCTCAATTATTTGCTTGACGTATTACTATCTCTGTTTCCTCTACAGTTTTTGCCCTCTACAGCTCCCTCTAGCACCATGGAAGTCATTCCCTCATGTCTTAGCAGATGTCCTATCATCCTGTTCCTTCTCCGTATCCGTGTTTTCCACATATTCCTTTCCTCTCCGATTCTGCGTAGAACCTCCTCATTCCTTACCTTATCAGTCCACCTGATTTTCAACATTCGTCTATTGCACCACATCTCAAATGCTTCGATTCTCTTCTGTTCCCGTTTTCCGAAAGTCCATGTTTCACTACCATACAATGCTGTACTCCAGACGTACACCCTCAGAAATTTCTTCCTCAAATTAAGGCCGGTATTTGATATTAGTAGACTTCTCTTGGCCAGAAATGCCTTTTTTGCCATAGCGAGTCTGCTTTAGATGTCTTCCTTGCTCCGTACGTCATTGGTTATTTTACTGCCTAGGTAGCAGAATTCCTTAACTTCATTGACTTCGTGACCATCAATCCTGATGTTAAGTTTCTCGCTGTTCTCATTTCTACTACTTCTCATTACCTTCGTCTTTCTCCGATTTACTCTCAAACCATACTGTGTACTCATTAGACTGTTCATTCCGTTCATCAGATCATTTAATTCTTCTTCACTTTCACTCAGGATAGCAATGTCGTCAGCGAATCGTATCATTGATATCCTTTCACCTTTTATTTTAATTCCATTTGTGAACCTTTCTTTTATTTCCATCATTGCTTCCTCGATATACAGATTGTAGAGTAGAGGTGAAAGGCTACAACCTTGTCTTACACCCTTCTTAATACGAGCACTTCGTTCTTGATCGTCCACTCTTATTATTCCCTCTTGGTTGTTGTACATATTGTATATGACCCGTCTCTCCCTATAGCTTACCCCTACTTTTTTCAGTACTCGAACAGCTTGCACCATTTTATATTGTCGAACGCTTTTTCCAGGTCGAAAAATCCTATGAACGTGTCGTGATTTTTCTTTAGCCTTGCTTCCATTATTAGCCCTAACGTCAGAATTGCCTCTCTCGTGCCTTTACTTTTCCTAAAGCCAAACTGATCTTCACCTAGCGCATTCTCAATTTTCTTTTCCATTCTTCTGTATATTATTCTTGTAAGCAGCTTCGATGCATGAGCTGTTAAGGTGATTGTGCGATAATTCTCTCACTTGTCAGCTCTTGCCGTCTTCGGAATTGTGTGGATGATGCTTTTCCGAAAGTCAGATGGTATGTCGCCAGACTCATATTCTACACACCAACGTGAATAGTCGTTTTGTTGTCACTTCCCCTAATGATTTTAGAAATTCTGATGGAATGCTATCTATCCGTTCTGCCTTATTTGACCGTAAGTCCTCCAAAGCTCTTTTAAATTCCGATTCTAATACTGGATCCCCTAGCTCTTCTAAATCGACTCCTGTTTCTTCTTCTATCACATCAGACAAATCTTCACCCCATAGAGGCTTTCAATGTATTCTTTCCACCCATCTACTCTCTCCTCTGCATTTAACAGTGGAACTCCCATTGCACTCTTAATGTTACCACCGTTGCTTTTAATGTCACCCAAGGTTGTTTTGATTTTCCTGGTTGCTGAGCCTGTCCTTCCGTCAATCATATCTTTTTCGACGTCTTCACATTTTTCCTGCAGCCATTTCGTCTTAGCTTCCCTGCACTTCCTATTTATTTCATTCCTCAGCGACTTGTATTTCTGTATTCCAGATTTTCTCGGAACATGTTTTTACTTCCTCCTTTCATCAATCAACTGAAGTATTTCTTCTGTTATCCGTGGTTTCTTCGCAGCTACCTCCTTCTCGTCATTCCTTAGAACTTCCGTATCCCACTTATTTGCGTATTGATTCTTCCTGACTAATGTCTTGAACTTCAGCCTACTCTTCATCACTACTATATTGTGATCTGAGTCTGTATCTGCTCCTGGGTACGCCTTACAATCCAATATCTGATTTCGGAATCTCTGCCTGACCATGATGTAATCTAACTGAAATCTTCCCGTATCACCCAGCCTTTTCCAAGTATACCTCCTTCTCTTATGGTTCCTGAACAGAGTATTCGCTATTACAAACTGAAATTTATGACAGAACTCAATTAGTCTTTCTCCTCTTTCATTCCGTGTCCCAAGCCCATATTCTCCTGTAACCTTTTTTTCTACTCCTTCCCCAACAACTGCATTCCAGTCGCCCATGACTATTAGATTTTCGTCCCCCTTTACATACTGCATTACCCTTTCAATATCCTCACACACTTTCTCTATCTGTTCATCTTCAGCTTGCGACGTCGGCATGTATACCTGAACTATCGTCGTCGGTGTTGGTCTGCTGTCGATTCTGATTAAAACAACCCGGTCACTGAACTGTTCACAGTAACACACCCTCTGCCCTACCTTCCTATTCATAATGAATCCTACACTTGTTATACCATTTTCTGCTGCTGTTGATATTACACGATACTCATCTTACCAGAAATCTTTGTCTTCCTTCACCTTCACTTCACTGACCCCTACTATATCTAAGATTGAGCCTTTGCATTTCCCTTTTCAGATTTTCTAGTTTCCCTACCTCGTTCAAGCTTCTGACATTTCACTCCCCGACTCGTAGAACGTTATCCTTTCGTTGATTATTCAATTGTTTTCTCATGGTAACCTCCCCCTTGGCAGTATTACACTATCAAAAATGGTCAGAACACCTTTCATAGAAAAGATCTTTTATAAAAATGTGTTCTGCGGTACTTTCTGTACCTTTTTATAACTTAGAGCGTGGTGCTAGCTTTTATAAACCACTTTTGAAAGGTCACCTGTTCAACTTCTACGAGAGGAACTTCGGTAACGTGAAGAAACGAAATATCGATATAACAGGACCGAAAACATTTCAGTATCGTAACTTATTGCTTTATTTTTCGCACTGTTTAAAATAATTTCACTGCCTGAATAAAAACATAACTTTCTATGGACCTGACAGTTGCACAGTGAACCACACTTCCAAGTGCAGGTGAGAGATTTCAATGAAATATTCGAAGCGTAATGAGACAAAACACAGCCAGCCATCTGACTAAAGCCACTTTTTCACATGTAACAATACTCGTATTCAAGCATTCTAATATTCAACGCCACATTAATTTAACTTTCAAACAATGGTAGTGGTAATAGTTTGTTGATTGCGTTCCACATGTTTGATAAATTTTACGAATGACATGTGTCAATTGAAGCTGTTGTATAATTTTTTAATTGTTTGACATGTTCCAATCAGACACACTTTTGGAAACAGCAGCTGACACGCAGCTACAAACATTTACTTTTTAAATGTAAAACAGCCTGTTGACAGTAACAAATTAAAAGTGGGTTAAATCACGACGGTCATTTTTAAAGTACGAACCGACAGCGTATCCGCGCGTCCTGTCACATGACGTCCGTTCACGGTTGGCCGCAGTTGGTTCTATGGTTATACTGCTTAGTTTTTGGCTATGTCAATCAGTAATTCAGACGATTGTTAAGTGCTCTCGGTTATTCGGATCTTAAATGCGAAACAAGATCGGCCTGCTGAAATTTACCGGCAGCTTGTTGAAGTTTATGGTGCAAGTGTTATGAATGATGGAAATGTGCGTAATGGTGTAGTTCAGGCTGTTTAATGGATGAAGGACAAATGTTTGTCATAATGAACGATCTCGACGGCCTACAGTCATGAATTAAGACATGACACAGAGTTTATGACAGAATTAGCCAAAACAGGTGCATCGCTATTGAGGAGCTTTATTAGAATTTTCCACAAGTCTCAAGATCAGTAGTTTTTCACATTGTTACTGACAAACTTCACTACAACAAAATGTTTCAGAGACGATTGTCGACAGAAGAACACAAAGCGAGTGGCACATTATTTGACCGTTTTGGAGCGCTATCAGAAGGATGGTGACGAGTTCTTGAGTTGCATTGTGATCAATGATGAAAAGTGATTTGCACACTACGCTCCAGAGAACAAACATCAATCCGGTAAGTGGCATCATTCAAAATCCCCCACGAAACCACGGGAATTCCCAAGATCATTCGACCAGCGAAATCATGACCACGGTTATATGGACCCGGAAAGGCATTCTACTGTTTGACTTTTTGTCAAGAAGAATGACAATTCTGAGAGCCATTGTGAAACATTGTTGAAGGTGAGGCGCGCTATTTAACATCGCCGGCGGGGACTGCTCTCTAGCGGCGTCGTTCTGCCTCACGACATTGCTCGGCCTATCGTTAGACCGCAGCTTGTGGACTTCTGGTAGCTTTCTTGCTTCCTATGCACTGGGTCTTGGGTTCGATTCCCAGTGGGGTCAGGGATTTTTCTTGCCTCGAGATAACGGTGTTGTGTCGTCGTCTTCATCATCATCAACATTCATCTGCATTACTGATCGGAGGTAGGCAATGGAACCCCCCCCCCCCCCGTGTCTAGTACGTCGGTGTGTGTATCGCGCATCATTCTCCTATGCTCCTAGGAGTATGGGACGTCCACATCTCCCACATCTCCCACATCTCCCACATCTCCCACATCTCCCACATCTCCCACATCTCCCACATCTCCCACATCTCCCACATCTCCCACATCTCCCACATCTCCCACATCTCCCACATCTCCCACATCTCCCACATCTCCCACATCTCCCACATCTCCCACATCTCCCACATCTCCCACATCTCCCACATCTCCCACATCTCCCACATCTCCCACATCTCCCACATCTCCCACATCTCCCACATCTCCCACATCTCCCACATCTCCCACATCTCCCACATCTCCCACATCTCCCACATCTCCCACATCTCCCACATCTCCCACATCTCCCACATCTCCCACATCTCCCACATCTCCCACATCTCCCACATCTCCCACATCTCCCACATCTCCCACATCTCCCACATCTCCCACATCTCCCACATCTCCCACATCTCCCACATCTCCCACATCTCCCACATCTCCCACATCTCCCACATCTCCCACATCTCCCACATCTCCCACATCTCCCACATCTCCCACATCTCCCACATCTCCCACATCTCCCACATCTCCCACATCTCCCACATCTCCCGCATCTCCCGCATCTCCCGCATCTCCCACATCTCCCACATCTCCCGCATCTCCCGCATCGTCGGTCTCCCACTACGACAAGAACGAAGACCCAACTGGGCGGGTTTCATTGGAAATTACTGGATCGTCCGCCATGCAGCCATCAGACTATCTGCTTCCAAAACGGAAGGCATTTCTTTGTGGAAAGCGCTTGGGAAGTGACGGCATGTTGAATGAAACCGTTAGTAACTGGGTTAACGGCCGGTGGCAGAGTTATTTGATGATGGAATTTAAGGAGCAGGTGTAACATCTTGACAAATATTTAAATGTTCATCGTGACTATGTTGAAAAGTGAAAGAACTTGCATATTGTTGTTCGTGATACAGTTTGCATTCATAAGTAAAGTTTCTCCACTCCATTACAAATCGGTTCTAGATATCGTAATTTGAACAGTTCCCACCCTTACACTTGCTGTACCATTACCAGCGTAGTTGCTACGTAGAATTCTACGTCAAAAGGCATTGTCCACGTCAACAGGCATTCTTAATTTATAAAGTGCACCTCTGCGCAAAAAAAGTCTTTATAAAGTGTTATTAAAATCTGTTTATTGGCCAACAATACGAACCCATGATTACCAATCCATTCTGTGGAAATCGCGTATCAATAGCACTATCAATTTCGGCAAAGTTTGTGGTCCTAATTTTAGGTGATTCAGCCTTTATATCACACAGTATAATGTGCCGAACGGATATATTTGTCCGTTTAAGAAACTACAGTAGCAGCAAAAATAAAACAAAGTAAAAAATGAAAGTGGTCTTAAGTTATGATCGTCGATGTGTTGTCGATGTGTTAGATTGTCATTGAAAACGCAACTTTACTATTTACATGAATTTTAACTAGTGAGATTCCAGTTTCATTTAAAACCACCGGTTTGGTCTGTGACTGCTCTCTTCTGAAACAACAGGCAATGACGACCCTTAAGGATACTGAAGCTAGCATAGTATCAGTACTGTGGCATTTGATTTGTGTCTTCGTGAATGGTTTATAAACTCTAAACGATCAAACTAATCACCTAGCGATTACTGTCCGTTTTATTTTCCCACAGCAGCCAAAACTCTGGAAAAAGTGTTCTACGTCAACTAACCTAATATTAAGGGCATATTCAATGATGATCATTCTTGTTCACACACAATTACACAAACTGTGCACTAATTGAAGTACCTGAGGGTAGAAGGGGTAGTTGAGATAGCGTAATTTAATGGTCCTTCTGTAAATAAAATTTCCCTTGGGTGCACGTTTTATTATTTAGGTTATAATTAATATCAACATCTGTAATGATAATTACCATAATGCATACTAAAGACTGGCCCCTAGTGAGTTCGCGCTTACACAGCTATTTAATGCTTTTAGCTTGATGTGTGAACTAACTTTTGAAGACATCAATTTATGTCCCACTAGAATTACAACCCTCCCCTCCGTACTGCTGATCGTCACAACCAACCATCGCCATCATTGTTTCTTGGCGTGCCCAAGGTTGGTATTCTGTACGAGGATCTGTCTCCAGCACCAACATTAGCATCGGCATTGGCAAATTCCAGTGATGTTGCAAGTTACCAGCAAGCATAGCACCCAGCAATATTGGCATAGTCTTCGGTAACGTTCGGCACCCATGCTATTTTCTGCGACATTCGGCCCTATTTACGGCTTCGTGGCTACTTTTTACTGATTTTTTTAAGACGGTGCACATAAATATCGGTTTTGCTGCTATCTTACCGATTTTTGGGAAACTAAAAATACATGACTTCAAATGCTTGATAATTTTTTTCCTAGTAAAAAGCAAATGGCCATTTTTCCACGAAGACAGACGTACAAATAACGGTCAAGCAGTCACCTCATTGCGGTAATTCAAAAATTATACGAATACTCAGTGTTAATTTTATTTAACAACAAAACATGGACCTATTGAATTCGCTGTGAACGTATCGAATAGGTAGTAAATGTTTTTAATACATCTCCTTCATATCAATGTGTGACATTTATCGCACGCAGATGTTGGTAAGGAGGTCACTCCCCTTACTTCTCTATTTGGAATCACGTTACTGAATATGATAAACCAGAAACTAAAATTAGGTGCATATCATGCAGTGAGAGGTAGCATTCTTCTGTAAGTTGCGTGCGCCTGTAGATGGATGGACTGCTATCTTAATATGAAGACTACATTTACATTGTTGACTCTTAGATTAAGTGCTGTGAATGAAGTAACGACATCGCGCTACAGCTCAAAAGTTTTGATCGACAGACGTACTTTTCACCTGCCAAAAACAGGCCAGATGTATGTATTCGCAAAGAATGAACGTTCTTTGTTTCGTTACATGATGTAATAAATGACACTGGACAAATAGCTTGAAGTAAGTTGCAGCATCAGACATAGGTTTCCTAGGTTTTCTTTTTTTTCCATTGGCTTGTGGAAGAAAATGTTAATGTCACCAACACAGAGTTGACTTGTAATTTAGCATTTTATCTCAGTTCATTTTTGAAATTAATTACGTTATTTCGACAATTATCATCACTCTCATGCTCAGTTCCAGTAGGCTAACATATTAGGGACTTCACGAGTGCCTGGGAGGATTGGGTGGATAGTGCACATTCTTCCGAAAGTGTTGTCTGCCGGTGTATGGGTGGACTCCATGGCAGACTGAATTTACGTTGACTCAGGTGAAAGGCGGTGAATGAAGTTATGGACTTCATTTGCAGCACAAAGAGTCTGACCGACATTCTTCCCGCTCGCCGTTCACGAATGGTTCTAGTTGAAGACGAGAAACAAATATTCCTGACTACTAAGAGTGGTAGGGTGTATATGTGATAGGGACAATAGTGGAACTAAAACGATGGGGGAGTGTGCTGTAACTGGAACACATTGTCGAAACGAGGGAAAATACAGGAATCGTCAAACCGTAATTGAACGTGAAATTAAAAAACATGGAGTCATATACCTCTGGAAACAAACGCTTTGTGTCACTCAGAATTGATGAATTCTGAGTATGTGCTGTCAAGGTGTACCCTGTGCACTGTCGTAATGACATACCTCGTTTGCAAAATATTGTGTCACGAAACAAAGCTTACTGTTCATGTCTTGCTACGCCGATAAACTAGGGCGAGAGGATGTTAATAGCGTTTCATTACAGCAACTAAGAGACAAGTTACATAAAAAAAATTTAGCTATCTGTACAAGTAAAG